>NC_069381.1:146388333-146704305 GCF_027475565.1 Acinonyx jubatus | reverse complement strand
CCAACCTCTGCTAGCTTCCAGCATTTCTTCTGCGACCTCCTCTCCTCTCTCAGTCTTCATACAATTGAAGAGTCAGTGCCTTGCACTGGATTAGGCTTTGGCTTAAAGGGATTTTATGACTGGTTTGATCTTCTGTCCAAATCACTAAAACTTTCTCCATATCAGCAATAATGTGGTTTCACTTCTTATCATTCATGTGTTCTTTAGAGTAGCAGTTTTAATTTCCTTCAAGAACTTTTCCTCTACATTTACAACTTGGCTGTTTGGCACAAGAGTCCTAATTTTCGGCCTGCCTCAGCTTTCAACAAGCTTTCATCATTAAGTGTAATCATTTTTGCTTTCAATTTAAAGTAGGAGACATTCCTTTCCCTTTAACACTTAGACACCATTGTAAGGTTATTAATGGACTAATTTCTATATTGTTGTGTCTTGGGGAAAAGGCCCAAGTTAAGAGAAGGAGACAGGAGATCTGTCCATCAGTGTCCATAAGTGTCCAACAATTATAATCATAACATCAAAGATCACTGATCACAGATCACTATAACAAATATTATGATAATGAAAAAGTTTGAAATAGGGTATTTACAGTGGGGCGTGGGCTGGGATCTTCCACTTGGGTCATCCTTTGTGCCCACACGTGTGTATGGCCCCGATGTTGCCTCTGCTGTACTGAGTGCCTCATGATCTGGGCTCCCTAGCATTCCCAGCTTTTGGGGGGGGGGGGGAGCTCTGTGACCAGCCCAGCCCCTCTGCCTTGGCCTCTGCTGCAGCCATGCCTGGCCTTGTATGGGGCACTTGAGGCCCCCTCACCTGCAGATGGGCTGGATCAGCAGGGCCTCCTGAGCTCTCGAGGGCCCTGTGGCTGCAGCTGCCACATGCTGCACAACCAGGAAGACAAAGCTTTTGTTGCATCCGTGGATGATGAAATTAAGGAGAAAAAAGATACAGAAGCATTAAGTCCCTCCCCAAGATGTCTGGAGGTTAGGAGCTGGAAGTGAATGGGACAGAAGTCAAATTAATGTGGAAAGTTGCTGAAGAAAAGATCACTGTCACTTTCAACATTAACAGTAGCATCCTGCCAACATCTGATGGGGAGGAGGATCCTTCCCTGAGGGAGAAGGTTGAAGAACAGGAACCTGAACTGTCCACTCCTAATTTCATGGTTGAAGTTATAAAGAATGCTGGTAAGAAGGCCCTATTCCTGGACTGTCACTATCCAGAAGATGAGGTTGGGCAAGAAGAGGAGGACGACAGCGACATTTTCTCCATCAGTGAGGTGAGCTTTCAGTCCATTGGCGAATCTGCATGGAAGAACACAAATTACACACTCAACACCAATTCCTTGGGCTGGGCCTTATATAACTACCTGATGGATTTCGTGGCAGCCGGAGGGGTGGATAACACTTTTGCAGGTGAGTTGGTGGAGCTCAGCACTTCCTGGGGAGCACCAGGAATACATTGCTTTTCTCAAAGGTCTCAGAAGTTTTGCCAAGAGCCAGTAGAACAGACAAGATGTTGAACATCTTAGATTTATAGTAGGCTTTGGCCAGGAAACAAACCTACTCTGAAGTCAGACACACATGTATTTTGAGATGGTTTTCATCTCATTCATTATCACTGAAAAAAATTCGAACTTAAACAGTCTTGTAAATAATTACAGTAGAGGATGATAAATGCATCAGAAGAATTAGATTTAATGTAAAGAGGTAGCTCTGAAGAAAGTAACTGTGAGATGGGTAATATTTTAGGGAGAAAGTCACCATATTGTTCTACTCTGAAGGCAAGGACTGCATTTTATCATCTAAATGTTACATATTTATAACACATAGCCCTGGACCTTAAAATTGATAATATAGTTGGGGTGCCTGGGTGGCTCAGTTGGTTGAGCATCTGACTTCGGCTCCGGTCATGTTCTCACAGTCTGTGGGTTCGAGCCCTGCGCCGGGGCTGTGCTGAAAGCTCAGAGCCTGGAGTCCGCTTTGGATTCTGTGCTCTCGCTGCTCCTCTCCCACACATGTTCTGTCTGTCTGTCGTCTGTCTGTCTGTCTCTCTCTCAAAAATGAATAAACATTAAAAAAATACTGGTAATATAGTCATAGTCAATAAATATTAGTGATTAAACAAGGTGAAATCTTGGCAGGTTTTTGAAGAATTAATTGAAATATGTTCACGTGGGCAAAATGGGAAAGCACAGTGCTAGCAAATAATATTGGAAGATCAGGCTAACAAGTGATGAAGAATCTTGCAGGTGATGGGACATTATTAGTGAGGGTTTTTTTTTTCGTTAAGTTTTTAGAAAGGAGGAGAGGGACATGATTAGATTTAGTCAGGTTTAGGCTTTAGAAAAGGATCTCTACTGGCATTGTGGAAGATGTAATTGAGGGAAAAGAGAGAGGGAAGTTATCTTTTCTTAGTAATGAATTTCAACACGTAAAACCTTGTAGGATCAAAATTTAACTGAACATCTAAATTCAAGCTTTTACACATTAATTTATATTATTTAGTTTTAGAGTTTATATTATCCCAGTCTAAATATATTTTATGTTGAATAGTTTTAATTTTTCAATATATTTTTAGTTATCCTTATGATATGTTTTAATATTCAAAATGACCAATTCATATATACTAGTGGTATTTGGATACATATCAGGGAGAATAGTTAGTGAACTTGCTTAATTTTTTTTTTTTTTAGTAGGATATTTATAAGCCTGAAGTTGATGAACTTGTTCAACTGGAGATTAGTTAACACCTTTAAGGTAGCTTAATAATAAGCTTAGCAGCAATTTGCCAAAAAAAATTCTGAATTGTATGTAGAATTAGGTGATTTGATTACTTACATTCAGCAGATTTCTATATAGTCCAGCACCTTCCATACACAAAAAAAACAAAACAAAATGAAGGCAGATATTTTCAAGGTTTAAGTAATACTTTTAGTCTTGATCTTTACAAATCCTTTTTTGCTGTAGCAGATGTAAACTTCTAATCATGCTATAATTACCACAAACTCTAGATCATCAATAAATTAACAATTGGCAGTGGGTTTTCAAGTTTAATATGATATTTTAATAATAAGGCTGTAATTGTGAAATAAGTATAGTATCCTAAAAATAATAACCTGCATTTTTACCACACATAAAATCATTTATTAAATACATTTAAATTCTGAGTATTAAATCTGCTTTACTCATACTTAATTGAGAAGTTTGTGAGTGAACAACATAAGGGTGACTTTTGCTAAAAATACAGAATGAGTAGGCATGCAAGGAAAAAAGTCATTTATTTAAGCCAAGGTTTTGAAAAGACAATTATTTTTTTTTAAGTTATTTTATTTTTTTAAGTAATCTCTATACCCTATGTGGGACTCAAACTCACAACTCCAAGATCAAGAGTCACATGCTCTTCAGACTGAGCCAGCCAGGCACCCTTAAAAAGATTAATCTTAAGTAAGCATTCAGGTAGCAAGCAGGTCACAAGTGGTAAGATTTCTGATAAGAGAGAGATGAGGAAAACTGAAAGAAGTCTTATTGCTTCCATTAAGCACAGGGACAAAGTCTAGTTCATTTAATGCGGACATCACTTGTACTACAGTTACAAAACTAATACATAGGAAATACCTAATTGATTTTTTTAGATGATTCTGAGTATTAGGAAAAAAGACAGAGTCTTATTGAAGGAGGAAGGGAAAGTATGTTAACCATTTTATCTGGAATATTTCTAATATGGATACTTAAATTTTAAAAAATGATTTCTAATTATTTGCTGAATTTACAGTAACAGAAACTTCTTATCCAATGCAAGTTGGAGGTGATAGCTATTCATTTAATCAAAACAGTCAAAATGGGAAATCATTAAAAAAAATATATATATATATACATATATAATAAACATTTATTTTTTTGAAATTTTGTTTTAATGTTTATTAGTAAGAGACAGAGTGAGCACAAGTGGGGCAGCAGCAGAGAGAGAGGGAGACACAGAATTGAAGCCTGCTCCAGGCTCTGAGCTGTCGGCACAGAGCCCGATGTGGGGCTCGAACTCACGGACTGTGAGACCATAACCTGAGCTGAAGCCGGATGCTTAACGGACTGAGCCACCCAGGCGCTCCAAAACATTTAGTTTTTTTTAATGTGAGCTGTTAATAACTCAAACTTTCACATTCATTTGTGATTTAAAAAAAAATTTTTTTTTAATGTTTTTATTTATTTTTGAGACAGAGACAGAGCATGATCAGGGAAGGGGCAGAGAGAGAGAGAGAGACAGACAGACAGACAGACAGACAGAATACTAAGCAGGCTCCAGGCCCTGAGCTGTCAGCACAGAGCCTGACATGGAGCTTGAACTCATAGACCATGAGATCATGACCCTGCTGACTGAGCCACCCAGGCGCCCCATTTGTGATATTTTTTTTTTTTAAATCTGTCGGGTGGGAGGAGAGGGAGTAAATTTGTACTTTTTATTTAAGGATTGATTCCCTAACTGGAAATCATTGTGTCTTTCCTGAACCCACACTTCCAAAATAAAAGTTTATTATCAGATTCTTTAAAGTAGAAAGAACCTAGATACTTTTTTTTTTTATTTTATTTTAGTTAACATAGAGTGCAATATTGGTTTCAGGGGTAGAATTCAGTGATTCATCACTTACATTTAACACCCAGTGCTCATCACAATACCCATTACCCATCTAGCCCATCTCCCACCCACCTACCTCACTCTATCAACCCTCAGTTTGTTCTCTTTTATTTTTTGTGGTTTGTTTCCCTCTCTCCTCTTTTTCTTCCCTCCTCCCATATGTCCATTTGTTTTGTTTCTCAAATTCCCCATAGGAGTGAAATCATATGGTCTTTGGCTTTCTCTGATTTATTTTACTTAACATAATGTTGTTATGAATGGCATGTCGTTATGAATGGCAAGATTTCATTCTTTATGATCACTGAGTAATATTCCATTGTATTTGTATACCATCTCTTTATTCATCAGTTGATGGATATTTGGGCTCTCTCCATAGTTTGGCTACTGTTGGTAATGCTGCTGTAAACATTGGGGTGCATGTACCCCTTTGTATCTGTATTTTTTGTGTTCTTTGGGTAAATACCTAAAAGTGCAATTGCTGGATTGTAGGGTAGGTCTATTTTTAGTTTTTTTTTTTTTTTTAATTTTTTTTTCAACGTTTATTTATTTTTGGGACAGAGAGAGACAGAGCATGAACGGGGGAGGGGCAGAGAGAGAGGGAGACACAGAATCGGAAACAGGCTCCAGGCTCTGAGCCATCAGCCCAGAGCCTGACGCGGGGCTGGAACTCACGGACCGCGAGATCGTGACCTGGCTGAAGTCGGACGCTTCACCGACTGCGCCACGCAGGCGCCCCTATTTTTAGTTTTTTGAGGAAACTCCATACTGTTCCCTAGAGTGGCTGCACCAAGAACTTACATTCTTACAAAGCTTTCTGGGTGCACAGTCTCTCTATACATTTATGATGTTTTCTGTCAGTATATATGCTTATCTTACCTTGTCTAATTAACAGTAACTTTAAGAAAATATTTTTATCAAGTTTTTCAGAAGCATTCATTTTTCAGGGAAATAGCCTTTTTTTTTTGCACTCATTTCATTGTTTTATGTTGTAATTAATGAAATAACATAAATACAGTATCAAATATTACTAGCCTAATACAATTCAGAACAAACAAGATTTCCTAGGTATGCAAATCAAATAGTGGGAGCAAAAATACGGCCAACTAGAAAGAGAAAGAAATAGTTGCCAGTAAGATTTTTGCTTTTGCAAAGCTTGTTTGTTCCATGTACCTAGTATTTATTACCCAATCCATCATCAAATCAAATAATCTTTGAGACGTATCTCAAAGAGATCTGCCCAGAGGTAGGTACACTTGCCTTTCCGCTCCCCCATAATCCCTCTTGTTTTCGTATAGTTGCTTCATATTACTCACATGTCTCCCTCTTGAATCATCATGTTTCCCCTTCTTGGATTATTACTACAACATACTAGGGAAAAAAGATACTTCTTTTCATTTCTTTCATTATTTACATAAATTCTCTGCTTGTCACTCAGTTCTCTTGAATTTGCTACCTATAATGCTCTCCTGACATTCTTCCTTATTCTGGCCTTAGTCATGCTTTTGCTTCACATCAGCTCCACAAAACTGTTATTGCCAGTGTTCGTGATGACTTCTGTGACTTCAGTCAGTTCTCAGTTCTCACTTTTTAACAAGACTTGTAGGATTTAACAAAGTTTGTCACTCTATCCTCCTTTAAATGTTCTTTTTCTTTTGCCTTCCACAATTTTCTTATTTTGTTTTTCCTTCTAGTTTTCTGTTTTCCCTTTCTTTGCTGGTTTCTCTTCATCTCTCCACCCATGCCCCAGGCCTCACTCCTTGCACAACTTCTGTTCTTTCACTGTAATCACTTTCTTGGTGAAATAATTCAATCCTTGGATTTAGATAGCATTGAAATGCTAATGACTCCCAAAGTTGCTTATTCCATTTTTTGAGGGGAGTTTTCCTATTGAAATATAATTGATGTATAATGTTATATTAGTTTAATGATACTTATGTATGATGTGAAATAATTACTCCGTTAAGTCTGGTTAACATCTATCACCGTACATAGTTACAAAATGTTTTTTCTTGTGATAAAAACTTTTAAGATATATTCCCCTAGCAACTTTCAAATATGCAATATAATTTACTATCTATAGTCACCACGCTGTATTACATCTCATGACTTATTTATTTTGTAACTGCAAGTTTGCAACTTTTGACTTCCTTACCCATGTCACCTATTCCCCTCCTGCCACTGGCAACCATCAATCTGTTCTATCAGCTTGTGGGGTTATTTGTTTGTTTTTAAGATTCTACATGTAAGTGAGATGATACCATATTTGTCTTTCTCTGACTTATTTCACTTAGCATAATGCCCTTGAGGTCCATCCACTTTGTCACAAATGGCAGTATTTCTGTTTTATGGTGGAGTAATATTTCATTGTACATACGAACATTTTCCTTGTCCATTCATCCATCGGTACATACTTTGGTTGCTTCTTGACTATTGTAAGTAATGCTGCTGTGAACATGGGGGTGCGTATATCTTTTTGAGTTAGTATTTTTTACTGTCTTCTAATGAATACCCAGAACTGGAATTGCTAGACCACATGGTAGCTCAATTTTTCATTCTTTGAGGAAGCTCCATACTGGTTTCCATAGTGGCTGCACCAATTAGTTTTTTTTTTTTTTTTTTTGTAAAGTTTATTTATTTATTTTGAGAGAGACAGCACTCGAGCAGGGAAGGGGCAGAGAAAGAGGGAGAATGTTAAGCAGGCTCCCTGCTATCAGCACCAGTCCCACATAGGGCTCAAACTCACAAAACCCTGAGGTCATGACCTGAGCTGAAATCAAGAGCCAGACTGTAACAAGGCCACCCAGGCGCCTTGCACCAATTTAAATTGTTAACCAACAATACACGAGGGTTCCATTTTCTGTTCATCCTTGTCAATACTTGTTATTTCTTGGATTTTTTGGATAATAGCCATTTTTTTAAATTTTTTTTTTTTTTTTTGAAGGAGAGAGAGACAAAGCATGAGTCGGGGAGGGGCAGGGAGAGAGGGAGACACAGAATCCGAAGCAAGCTCCAGGCTCTGAGTTGGAAGCCCAGAGCCCGAGGACGCGGGCTCTAACCCGTGAACTGTGAAATCATGACCTGAGCCGAAGTTGGAGGCTTAACAGACGGAGCCACCCAGGCGCTGCTCCTTTTTTTTTTTTTTTTAATGTTTGTTTATTTTTGAGAGAGAGAGAGACAGAGACAGAGACCCAGTGTGAGTGGGGGAGGGGCAGAGAGAGAGGGAAACACAGAATCCAAAGCAGGCGCCAGGCTCTGAGCTGTCAGCACAGAGCCTGACGTAGGTAGGGCTTGAATTCAGGGACCACGAGATATGACCAGAGCCAAGGTCGGCCGCTTAACCAACTGAGCCACCCGGATGCCCCTTGATAATGGCCATTCTAACAGATGTGAGGTGTACTTCATTTTGGTTTTGATTTGCATCATTCTGATGATCCTTGATGTTGAGACACCTGTTGGCTATCTGCATATCTTTTTGAAAAAAATACTCAGATCCTCTGCCCATTTTTTATTTAGATTTTTTTTTTTTTTGCTATTGAGTTGTAGTTCTTCCTATATTTTGGATGTTAACTTCTTACCAGATATATGATTTGTAAATATTTTCTCTCACGCAGTAGGTTGCCTTTTCATTTTTTTTAAAGTTTATTTATTTTGAGAGAGAGTGTGGATGGGGGAGGGGCAGAGAGAGAGGGAGAGAGAGGGTCCCAAGCAGTCTCTGCTCTGTCAGCATGGACGAACTGTGAGATCACAGCCTGAGCTGAAACCAAGAGCCAAAGGCTCAACTGACTGAGCCACCCAGGTGCCCCCTCTTTTTTTTTTTTTAATGATGGTTTCCTTTTCTGTATAGAAGCTTATTAGTTTGATTTAGTTCTATGTGTTTACTTTTGCACCTGTTGCCTGATTTTGGTGTCAAATCTAAAAAATGATTGCTAAAGTCAATCTCAAGGAGCTTACCACCTTTGTTTTCTTCTAGCACTTTTGTGGTTTTAGGTCTTATGTTCAAGTCTTTAATCCATTTTGAGGTGATTTTTGTATATGTTGTAAGATAGTGATCCAATTACTTTCTTTTGCATGTAGCCATCCAGTTTTCCCCATACCATTTTTTGAAGAGATTGTCCTTTCCCCATTGTATATTCTTGCTTCCTTTGTCATAAATTAGTTGGCCATATATGCATGAATTTATTTCTGGGCTTTCTATTCTGTACCATTGATCTGCGTGTCTTGGTTTGTTTTTATGTCAATATTCTACTGTTTTGATTTCTATAGTTTTGTAATACAGTTTGAAACCAGGAAGTGTGATGCCTCCAGCTTTGTTCTTCTTTCTCAAGATTGTTTTGGCTATTTGGAGTCTTTTGTAGTTCCATATGTATTTTAGGATCTGTTTGTTCCATTTCTGTGAAAAATGCTATGGGAATTTAAATAGGGATTTCATTGAACTGCAGGTTGCTTTAAGTAGCATAGAACATTTTAACAATATTAATTCCTCCAATCCATAACTATGGAATATTTCTTCCATTTATTTGTGTCTTCTTCAGTGTCTTACAGTTTTTAGCGTACAGGTCTTTCACCTCTTTGGCTAAATTCCTTGGCTTTTTTTTTTTCTCTTTTATGTAGTTGTAAATGGGATTCTTTTCTTAATTTCTTTTTGTGATAGTTTGTTATTTGTGAATAGAAATTCAACAGCTTTTGTATATTGATTTTGAATCCTGCAACTTTACTAAATTTATTTATTACTTCTAGTAGTTTTTGGTGCAGTCTTTAGTGTTTTCTATTTATACTATCTTGTCATCAGCAAATAGAGACAGGTTTACTTTTCCATTTCTGATTTGGATGCCTGTTATTTCTTTTTCTTGCCTAATTGCTCTGGCTAGAGTTTTCAAACTATGTTGAATAGAAGTGAGGAGAATGGGCATACTTGTCTCTCTTTTGCCTTGTTTCTGATCTTAGAGGAAAAAGTTTTAGCTTTCACCATTGAGAATGATGTTTGCTGTGGGATTGTCAGATATGGCCTTTATTATGTTGAGGTACATTCCCTTTATACCCATTTTGTTGAGATTTTTTTAATCAAAAATGGATGTTGAATTTTGTCAAATGCTTTTTCTACATCTATTAAGAGAATCATGATTTGTATCCTTTATTGTATTAATGTGGTGTATTATGTGATTGATATGTGAATATTGCAGCATCCATGTATCCCAGGGATACATCCCACTTGATCATGGTGTATGATCCTTTTAATATATTGTTTATTTTGGCTTGTTATTTTTTTAAGTTTATTTACTTATTTATTTTTATTAATTTTATTTATTTTTTTAAATTTACATCCAAATTAGTTAGCATACAGTGCAACAATGCTTTCAGGAGTAGATTCCTTAGTGCCCCTTACCCATTTAGCCCATCCCCCCCCCACAACCCCTCCTGTAACCCTCTGTTTGTTCTCCATATTTATGAGTCTCTTCTGTTTTGTTCCTCTCCCTGTTTTTATATTATTTTTGTTTCCCTTCCCTTATGTTCATCTGTTTTGTCTCTTAAAGTCCTCATATGAGTGAAGTCATAGGATTTTTGTCTTTCTCTAACTAATTTCACTTAGCATAATACCCTTCAGTTCCATCCACGTAGTTGCAAATGGCAAGATTTCGTTCTTTTTGATTGCTAAGTAATACTCCCTTTGTGTGTGTGTGTGTGTGTGTGTGTGTGTGTGTGTGTGTGTGTATACACCACACCTTCTTATCCATTCATCCATTGATGGACATTTGGGCTCTTTCCATACTTCGGCTTTTGTTGATAGTGCTGCTATAAACATTGGGGTGCATATGCCCCTTCAAAACAACACACCTGTATCCCTTGGATAAATAGCTAGTAGTGCAATTGCTGGGTTGATTTTGGTTTGTTATTGTGTTGAGGATTTTTGCATCTCTGTTCGTCAGATATATTGGCCTATAATTTTCATTTCTTCTAGTGTCCTTGTTTGATTTTGTTATCAGGGTGATGCTGGCCTCATAAGATGAATTTGGGAGTGTTTCCTCCTCTTCTATTTTTTTGGAAGAGTTTAAGAAGGTCATTTTCTTTTTTCTTAATGGAATAAATTTATAAACCTGGAGTTTTTTCCCCCCTAAACTGAAACTCTCATACCAACTGCTTTCTTGGCACTTATGCCTACATGTTTACGAGGCATCTCAAACTTAAGATTCTCAGTGTTAAAGTTGGAGGACTGACATTACCCAACTTTAATACGTATAATAAACCTACAGTAATCAAGGCAGTATGGTATTGGCACAAGAATAGACAGATCAGTGGAACAGATTGGAAAACCCAGAAATAGATCTACATCAGCATAAGCAATTGATGTTTGACAAAGCAAGGCAATAATAAAATGATGCAAAGATAGTCTTTTCAGAAAATGGTGCTGTAATAACTGGACATCCACATGCAAAAATGAATCTAGACACTGACTTTACATCCTTTACAAAAATTAACCTAAAATGAATTACATACCTAAAAATTAGAAGGCAGAACTGGGGCACCTGAGTGGCTCAGTCAGTTAAGCATCTGACTCTTGATTTCTACTCAGATCATGATCTCATAGGTTTGTGGGTTCATGCCCTACATCAGGCTCTGTATTGTCAGTGCAAAGCCTGCTTGGTATTCTTTCTCTCTTTCTCTCTCTCTCTCTTTTTCTCTGCCCCTCCTTGGTCTGTCTCTCGAAGAAATAAACTTATAAGAAAAAAGAAAAGAAATGAGTTTGAGTCCCATGTCGGCCTCTGCACTGATGGCACAGACCCTGCTTGGGATTTTCCTCTTCCCTCTCTCTCTCTCTCTGCCCCTTCCTGGCTTGCTCTCTCTCTCTCTCTCAAAAAAATAAAATAAAATAAAATAAAAACAAAAAACAAAACAAAATAAAAAACCTCAACAATAAGAAAACAACCTAATTTTATTTTATTTTTTTTTCAAATGTTTATTTTTGAGAGAGAGAGTATGCGAGCAGGGCACAGAGAGAGGGAGACAGAGAATCCAAAGCAGGCTTTGTGCGATTAGCACAGAGCCTGATGCAGGGCTCAAACTCACAAATCATGATACTGTGACCTGAGCCAATGTCAGACACTTAACCAACTGAGCCACACAGGTGCCCCTAAACAACCTAATTTTAAAAGAGCCCAAAGATCTTGAAGCTCACCAAAGAAATCATGGTGGCAAATAAACATATTAAAATGCCTACATCATATGTCATCAGGGAAATGCAATCTGAATCAACAATGATATACTACTACCCACCTATTAAATTGTCCAAAATCTAAACACAGACAACATCAAACTATGGAGAGAATTTGAAGCAACAGAAACTCTCATTGATTGCTGGTGGGAATGCAAAATGGTACAGCCACTTTGGAATACAGTTTCACAGTTTCTTACAAAATTAACCATATTCTTACCATACATTTTAGCAATCACTCTCCTTGGCATTTACCCAAATTTGTTGAAAACTTATGTCCACAGAAAAGCCTGAAGTTTCGTTCATGATTGCCAAAACCTGAAAGCAATGCAGATGTCCTTTAGCAGGTGAATGGATAAATAAACTGTGGTACATCCAGAAATGGACTGGACTTTCCAAGCAATGGAAAGATATATATGGAACCTTAATTGCTTATTACTGAGTGAAAGAAGCCAATCTGAAGAGGCTGCAGACTGTATGATTCCAAATATATGACATTTTGGAAGAGGCAAAACTGGAGATAGTAAAAAGATTAGTGTTTGCTAGAGGTTAGAAGAATGGGAGGAATGAATTAGGTGCAGCACAAAAGGTTTTTAAGGCAGTGAAACTACTCTGTATGATGTTATATTGGTAGACACATGTCATTATATATTTGTCCAAACCCATACGATGTATATACCAAGAGCAATCCCTAATGTAAACTGGACTTTGCGTGTTCTTAGGTTGTAACGAATGTACCACTTTGACTGAGTATGTTGATAATAGGTATGCATGTTTGGGGCCAAAGAAATCTCTGTACCAACCCATGAGTTCTGCTGTGAACCTAAAACTGCTCTAAAAATTAAATCTGTAAAAGCAACTAACCAATCACCGAACCCATACATATAACCAGAGTTTTTGCAGTGGCCTACAAGGCCCAACCTGATCTTCCTTACAGGGCCTCATGTCACTTCTTACTACATACACTCTGTATAGTATACTCTGGGCCTAACTACATTAGCCCCCTTGGTACTTCTTGTATAGGTAATAGGTAAAACATTTGTGTTTATTGAGCTTCTGGGTGGCTCAGTCAGTTAAGTGTCCGCCTGATGGTTTTGGCTCAGGTCACGATCTCACAGTTTTGTGAGTTCGAGCCCTGTGTCAGGCTCTGTGCTGACAGTGTAGAGCCTAGTTGGGGTTCTCTCTCTCTCCCTCTCTCTCTTCCCCTCCCCCACTTGCATTGTCTATTTCTCTCAAAATAAATAAATAAACTTAAAAAAAAAAAGAAAAACATTTGCATTTGCTATTCCTTCATATAACCATATGGGTTGTTCTCAGCTCTTTCAAACAATTGCTTCAAAGTATTCTTCCACATGATTCTTTTCTTTAACACCCTAACCCACATTGCAAACTCTCCACCCTGCATTCCCTATCCCTTTTTTGCTGTATTTTTTCCTTTGGCACTTAAGGCTTTCAGATATTTTTATTGTAGTTTTCTTTCCTGAAGAAACCAGAATTATTTTTGTTTTTCTTTCTACCAAAAAATAGCATCTAGACAGCATTTGGCATATGGTGTGCCCTGAATATGTTTTGTGTGTGTGTGTGGGGGGGGGGAATACATGAATCTCATTGTACAATTACTATTGATTTACTCGTCTTTATTCCACTTGACTAAAGCTTCCTGAGAGGCCAGTGCTGCAACTTCTGTGTCTATTTCTTCAGTGTTTAGCACACATTGTTGTATTACATATGTTCAGTTATTAAAAGAATATACTTCTCACTTTACACAGGTATAATCATAACAGAATTACACATTGGATTTTTTTCTTTATGTTATAGGTACATTTTTGGTTGTTATGTGTTCTGCATAATTATATACATTATTTTGTTAACTTTCAAAACTCGTATGAAATCATGCAGGCAAGTCATAAAATAGATAACACTGAAAAATTTTCTTGGGTTGATACTCATTTATTATTACAAGCATTTAAGTTTTCTAACTTGTATTTTTAAAGGCAAGGTCTCAGTGAATATCCTAGTAAATCTTTAATTCAGTGACCTAGAGATACATCATGTTATAAAAAAAGGAATGAAGTTTAATATTTACAAAAGAGCCAATATATCTCCGTTATGAAAAGATCCACTTTAAATAGTGTGAACTACTCTAGTGCATCTATATTTTTTTCTTGGCTACTTGTTTTATTTTAGAAAGGTATGTTTGTACTGGAAAAAAGTTAAATTTGTGAAATGTATTCCCCTTTACCCTGCCAATTGCCATTTCCAGAATCACTCTTAAAAACTTTGCTGTGTGGGTTGGTGCCTGGGTGGCTCAGTTGGTTGAGCACCAAACTCTTGATTTTGACTCTGGTCATGGTCCCACAGTTGTGGGATTGAGCCCTGCAGCATGGAGCCTGTTTGGGATTCCCTCTCTCTCTCTCTCTCTCTCTCTCTCTTTCTCCCTCTCTCCCCCTCTGCGCTTATGTGCTTTCTTTCTCTGTCCTCCACTCCTGTGCTCTCTCTTTCTCTCTCTAAAAAAATAAAAACAAAAAAGTTTGCTGTGTATTCTTTCAGAACTTTTTGTATGCATGTGACTACATATATACAAGAACTAAAAAATCTAGCATATATATGTATTATTCTGTAGTTTATCTTTTTTATCTTGTGTCACAGAAATCTACCATTATCAGTATATAGAATGTCTTCTTTATAAAGATCACACTATGCTGTATAATTAATTATTCCTCTATTGACAGACATTTAGTTTGTCTCTAATTATGAGAAATGGTGGTTATACAAAGTTACATACTTTCTTTTCTGCAGTACAGTGCATTATGATTCTTCAGAGAGGTAAGTGGTGTGCAGAATTTCCTGAACTTACTTCACCAATAGAACCTTTAGTTTCATGGAGCATGCAATTCTTTCAAAGAGCCTGTCATATCACTGATGCTCCATTAAATATATTTGGAGCTCTCGTCAATCTTCTCATTTTACTTATAATGAAATTGAGACTGAGTAAATGGAAAATTGGAACCATACCCTCAGTTTCTTGACTGTTGTTCCGTGTTGCTCCTGATGCTTTAAATTTAATCATCATGTAGTACTTTTTCCTGAATTCAAATAGGAAAGTTAAGCACTAGAATTTTTTGTAAGGGAAAAAATAGTTTTCATGTATTGATACTAGGAAAAGTTAACATTTGTATGTCCTTAGGTTTTTCTTTATATCAGCATGGGATATCTCAGTAGATAATTAGTGACAAGTGAAGACAGGTTAGATTTCGATCAGTTTGATACAGGTTTTCTTAAATAACTTAAAGTCCTCTGACATAAATGGACTAGTTCCTTTCTCATGTTTGAATAATTCTTTCAATTACTTGAAAAGTAAGAGTCACTTGAAAAGCAGTGTTAAGTTTGATTGTGCCTAGTAAATTTCTTAGCTCTTTCTTTTGCCTTTCTCTTCCTCATTCAGGTTCCTAGTTTTATTTCTTGTAGTATATAAGAAGACTGTAGTCATAATGTTGGATATGTTTTATGATAGAGATACTGTTGAATCTTTTTGCCATAATTGGTCTGTCTTACTTTTCCTTTCCTTGAGTTGTCAGGTTCCTCTAATCTTAGGGTACATTCAGAGTATGTTTTCTTTTCCTTATGTAATAATGATTGTTTGGATCAGTTCTTTCGTGCGGTGAAAACAATCATTGGAGGAGGAATTTATATTCCTCTTTCAGTAATTGTTTATAAAATTATTTGAATAATGAAAATAGATTTTTTTCTGATTATAAAGGTAATGAATACTCATATAGAAAGTTTAAGTAATACATGAAGAATTTATGTAAGATAGTTAAGTCACTTAAAATCCTATCTGGAGGTAAGCACTTTAACACTATAATATTGAACTTTCTTCTCTATAAGAATACATAACACATTTATAAATATAAGGTCATACTCTGTTGGCTTGTAATTTTCTCTTTTACTCAAGAAAGTATGTTGTGGAGCACTTTGCTTCTTATCAATATAGAGAATATAAATCACTTCTTAATGACTACAAAGTCACTTTATGGATATACCCAAATTGCATTAATGCTCATTAATAGACATTTATTTATTTATTTATTTATTAATATGAAATTTATTGTCAAATTGGTTTCCATACAATACCCAATGCTCATCCCAACAGGTGCCCTCCTCAGTGCCCATCACCCATTTCCCCCTCCCTCCTACCCCCCATCAACCCTCAGTTTATTCTCACTTTTTAAGAGTCTCTTATGGTTTGCCTTCTTCCCTCTCTGTAATTTTTTTTCCCCTCCTCCTCCCCCATGTTTCTCAGGATCCACATAAGAGTGAAAACATATGGTATCTGTCTTTCTCTGTATGACTTATTTCACTTAGCATAACACTCTCCAGTTCCATCCACATTGCTACAAAAGGCCATATGTCATTCTTTCTCATTGCCAAGTAGTATTCCATTGTATATATAAACCACATCTTCCTTATCCATTCATCAGTTGATGGACATTTAGGCTCTTTCCATAATTTGGCTATTGTTGAAAGTGCTGCTATAAACATTGGGGTACATGTGCCCCTGTGCATCAGCACTCCTGTATCCCTTGGATAAATTCCTAGCAGTGCTATTGCTGGGTCATAGGGTAGATCTATTTTTATTTTTTTGAGGAACCTCCATACTGTTTTCCAGAGTGGCTGCACCAGTTTGCATTCCCACCAACAGTGCGAGAGGGTTCCCATTTCTCCACATCCTCTCCAGCATCTATAGTCTCCTGATTTGTTTATTTTAGCCACTCTGACTGGAATGAGGTGATATCTCAGTGTGGTTTTGATTTGTATTTCCCTGATGAGGACGGCGTTGAACATCCTTTCACGTGCCTGTTGGCCATCTGGATGTCTTCTTTAGAGAAGTGTCTTCATTAATAGATATTTTGAATGGCTTCAAAATTTTCCAAATTATGAGGAGTTCCCTCTTAAACATTTTGTAGATTTGGCTTTATGCTCTTGTGGTTATTTTTATAGTGTAATTCCTAAAAGAGAAATGGCTGGATCAGAATTTTGGTTACTGTTACCAAACTACTTTCCAAACAATGGTAACAATTTATACTCTCTCTAAAATTGTATGAGAGCATACTTGCTGCTATACTTTCAAAAAAAAAACAAAACAAAATACTTTTTGTGGGGGTGTCTGGGTGGCTTAGTCAGTTAAAGTGTCTGACTTTGGCTCAGGTCATGATCTCATGGGTTTGTGGGTTCAAGTTCCGCATTGGGCTCTGTGCTGACAGCCCAGAGCCTGGAGCCTGCTTCATATTCTGTGTCTCTGTCTCTTTTTGCCCCTCCCCAACTCAGGCTCTGTCTCTCTCTCAAAAATAAATAAACATTAAAAAAAATTTAAAAACAAACAAAAAGCTTTTTTTTTTTTTTTTTTTTTTTTTTACCCTTTGATGATCTGGTTGGTCCATAATGATGACTCAAGATTGTTCAAATTTGTATGTCTTTGATTATTAGTCAGATTTAATATATTTGCATGTAATGGACACTTTTTTTTTATAAGTGAACTCTACAACCAATGTGGGGCTTGAACTCACGACTCAGAGATCAAGTGTCCCCTGCTCTACTGACTGAGCCAGCCAGGTGCCCCTTAAAAAGGCCGCCTTTATTTTTTCTGTATATTATCTGTTAGCATCTTTTACTTATATTTGTATTATACTATTAGGACTTGGCATATATTTATTTCATCCTCACAAGAATTCTTTGAGGTAGGTTCTATATCTGTTCTCTTTCACACTTGAGGAAACTGAGATGTGGTTAAATAACTTGCCCAAGATGACAGAGCTAGTGTATGGTAAATGCAGGATTCAAATCCATATTTTCTGTACTCTCAGTAAGGTCAGCCAGATTTACTTGAGATTCTGAATATATTTCATGATTATAATTTAATTTATGAATTGGTAATAATTTGAAGCTATTTGTTTTTCAGGAATTTAGTAAGCTTCTAGATCTTAAAGGAAAAATATTTTGCTAATGTTTGTAAGTTTTGGTCCTAGCATTTTAGGCTGCCATTTGTAGATTTAGCTTAGTGTCCTCCTAACTTTATATGGTCTAAAAGCAATTCCTATGAATGAAGGAAGATGTAGAGATTATTTTCCTAGATCTGGATGTATTTTTGAAGCTTTTGTATCTAAAATACATATTACATATCCATATTATAATATTTTTTTTTGTTTTGAAATTTTGATACCTTAAGTACATACTGGTTCACTATAAGGGTTTCATAATCATCTTTTTATACTTTTTGTAGATTTGGATCTACTGTCCCAATTTCTATTCTGTTAACGTGGTTTTGAGTCTTAGAATTTTAGAAGTGAAGGATCTTGAGTCTGCATTCCTCATTATACAGATTAGGAATCTTAGACATAGATTTGTAAATTAATTAGTGGCAAATGCTGTGGTTCAACTCTAAACAGCAATTGAATTGAGTTTTTTATTTTTGAGAGAAAGGTGAGGGGAAAAGGGAAGAGGGGCAGAGGGAGAGAGATTCTTAAACAGGTTCCATGCTCAGTGTGGAGTCTGATGCCAGGCTCAATCCCATGACTCCCGGATCATGACCTGGGCCAAAGTCAAGAGTCAGATGCTCAACCGACCCAGCCATGCAGGTGCCTCTGAATTAAATTTACTTATGTTTTTTTTTTGTTTCCATTTTTATTTTATTCTCTCTCCTCTTGAATAATTTAAATTTGTTTTCTACCGCATTTTCTTTAGGTTTTATTGTGATCACTCCTTTTATTTCATAGCTGATAGGTACTCGTATACTGAACAAGAACATAGGTGTTCTTCCTGAGTCCAGTGTCCTTCTGGAATTCTATGCTGAATTAATAAATGCAGGTGAAAACTTAAATAGTATTGCATCAAATTATAAACATGTAGATTTTTAGAATCTGAACTAAGATGCTATTTAGTTCAAAGGTCTCATGTAACAGTATAGGATAGAAATGACAAAATGGCAGAAATGTGTAAATTTGTTAAGATTAATTTGGCAATAATTATATAGCTTTGTAGCTGAAAGAGATTTCTCAGAAATTGGTTTAGGCAGGCTTCAAGAAGGAAGGCAGTTTATAATTTCTGGAAATATAACGATTCAGAACTTTCTCATGAAGATCAATGCTGGTGGTTCAGGAGCTTTATACAACGATAGTCTATGTAAAACATCATGAAGTCAGTATCAGAGGGGTTTTGGTAGTTTGCTTTGTCTCAAGTTTTAAGAATAGATAGGTAACTAACCCATATTCCAGTGATCATTCACTCATTGTTAGTTTTTTAACTTCATTGCCAAATCACGCATGCATACTATTAATTGAATTCTTAGGAATACACAAAAGACTGAAATGCTGACAGCCAATCGTGGAAGTTGATTACCTGTGTGCAGATAGTCTTGAAGTAGAAACTAATAACCAATAGAAAACGTAGTCATTCTTTGCTTAGTTCTTTTGAATTCACTTTCTGAACTTGTTCTTTTTGTTTTAGAAGTGGTTCTGACTTATCAGTGATTTAGAATCACTGATTTAGTGACTCTAAATCACTTTGTCACTAAATTCGGAGTTGTAGGTAGTTAGCTGGTTCCTAGGCTCTATGAAAGATACTATGCTTATGAGTCTTGAGAAACAGGGGCACCTGGGTGGCTCCTTGGTTAAGTGTCTGACTCTTGATCTCGGCTCAGGTCATGATCTTGCAGTTCATGAGTTTGAGCTTTTGTCAGTGCAAAGCCTGCTTGGGATTCTTTCCCTCTCTCTCTACCCCTCCCCTGTGTGCACACATGTGTGCTCTCTCTCTCTCTTAAATAAACTTTGGAAAAAAAAGACTCGTAAGAAACAGACATGAATGACTCTATGATTGATAGCAAAGACCATATAACATGATGGACGTTATAGAAATATAAACAATACACTATTTATATAGACACATAAATAATAACCATAAATATCCATAAATAGATATGCTAAGTATTGCAGGATGCCAGAGAAAGGAGTGGTTAATTTTGACTGGAGTAAATGGATGCATAGATGGATGTGTAGACTTAGACTATGTGGTCCGTGATAATAGTCCTGAGGAATCTTGAAATCCTGTTGAGTTGTAATAGTAGTTCCTAGAGTTTGGAAGGGTTTAGGGATAGAGATGCAGGAAAACTTGAAATTAGTTGTTGCTAACCCACTCTATTACAGTATGTCTTTTACTCCCATCACTTCAGTGAAACTGTTCTTCTTGAGGAAGATCACTAACAATTGTTCATTGCTAAATTCTTTGTGGGAATTTTTCAATTCTCATGGATGATTTCTCCGTAGAAATTGACATATTGATATGTCATTACTTCTGTATTTTTGTTTATAAGTGAAAATGGCTTTTTTCCTTCTATATTTAAGAGTATCTTATGTTCTTTGTTTAAAAAAAAAAATTCAGGTAATACAGAAATCTCACCATCCAGAGATAATTACTAAATGTGTTGGTGTAAATTATTACACTTATTCCTGTACCAGTATATACAAATATCCTACTGAGCATTTTATTTTGGGAACCTGTTTTTCATTCAGCTATATGTCATGAATATTTCTGTATCATAACATATCAAACTATATATCATTTTAATGGCAGCAGAATATTCTGTTTTGTGGATATACTCTAATTTGTTTAACCAACCTCTTATTTCAGGAAATGGAAGCTTCTAGTTTTTTACTATTACAGAAATTGTTGAGAAATATGTTTGTGTGTGTGTGTGTGACCATTTTCTTAGAAAATAGTTATTGGATCAAAGAGTATGTACATTAAATTTTATCAATTTTGGTAGATTATTCCTGTACAAAACTTGCACTAATTTGTATGAGAGTTCCCTTTTCCTGATACTTTTAATCTTTACCAATCTAATAAGGAAAAAGTTGTATCTTACTTAGATTTGTATTTATTAGGTAAAGTATTAGAGGTAAATAATAGGACTGGTTTTTTGGTATGTATTTTGTCTGGAATTGTCCACACATATATTTTGTCTACTTTTCTTTTGGGTGCGTGTCCTTTTTTTATTTATTCATAGGAATGAAACTTTTACCACATATGTTGAAAATATATTTTTAACAATTTGTTCTTTACTTTTTAACCTTGTGTGAATAATTTTGTATACATTTAACTATATACATTTTCCATGTGAAAAAATTTTATTTTGTAAGTGCTACGATCTCTTTCTTTTCCTGTATGGTTTATAGCTTTGGTATTAGAATACAGGCCAACCTGCTAGAACAAAGAGACCAAAGCTGCAGTGGCTTAAATGAGATAAAACTTTATTTCTTTTCCATGTAACAGTTTAATAGGGAGTGGTCCAAGAATGGCTTTGACACTCCTACTATGTGAATTCCATCTGTGAATCCAAGGGGATGGTATTAGTTGTCACTTTCTTCCAGCATCAGGAAGGGAGAAAGAAGTGGAAGGTAGACCTGTTTAAAGAATATAACTGGGAAGTTGCACATATGACTTTGTTCATATGTGCTTGTTTATAACTTTTTCACAACATTGCAAGAGAGCATTGGGGAATGAAACTGCTAGCTGAGGGGGAGGTTCCCAGCTAAATCTGGGTTTTTGTATGATTCTATCCTCCAGCTAGAAATAAGAGAATGGACATTGAGGGATAATGAGCAGTGTTTGACACAGATGCCACCTCTAGAAGGAGGCCATTCTCTGTGCTAAGGTGATAAAAATATTCCTGCTGATATTTTAAAATGTCTTTTTTGGTCTGATTTGGAAATCTAGAATTGTGAGTTATAGATCATTTAATTTTTCTCCCAGATTTTTAGCCCATTATCCCAATATTATTTATTGGATGCTTGTTCCTTTTTTCACTAATTTGAAATATCACTTTAAAAATACATATTAAGGGCATAGCACTGGGGTGGCTCAGTTGGTTGAATGTCTGACTCTTGATTTTGAGCCAGGTTATGATCTCATGGTTCGTGAGTTGAAGCCCCATATTGGGCTGTGTGCTGACAGTACAGAAAGTGCTTGGGATTCTCTGTCTCCCTCTCTCTCTGCTCCTTGCCCACTTGCTCGCTTTCTCATAAAGAAATAAATAAACAAACATAAAATATTTATAATATATATACATATATTTGGGGTGCCTGGGTTGCTCAGTTGGTTGAGTGTCCGATTCTTGATTTTGGCTGGGATCATGATCCCAGGGTCATGGGATCGAGCCCCACATTGGGCTCCATGCTGAAGGTGGAGCCTGCCTGGGATTCTGTCTCTCCCTCTGCCCCTCCCCTGATTGCCTGCATGTACACACACACGCACTCTCTCTAAAATTAAATAGATAAAAAATAAAATATATATTAAACTCATTAGGACTCATTTTGTATTCTTTGAATTATGTCTTTCATATTCTTATGTTTTTAAACATCGCAAATAAGATTTCTTATTTCTCACCATTAAACGTCTAAATTTTGAATTCTTGGAGTGATGGCTCATGTTTATCAACATGGTCAACTGTAGCACCAGTCTTATAAACAGTAGCTTTTCCAGAGGTACTACCTTCACAATGAAGTGCCATGAGCTTTCCCAATTCAAACTTAGGCTTCTTTAGCATTTTTACTTCTCTAACAAGGACATCATGGAGCAGATAAATAGACTGACAAGCCTTTCTTTCCTTTTTTTTAATGTTTATTTATTTTGAGAGAGAGAGTGAGCCTGATTGTGAATGGGGAGGGGCAGAGAGAGAGAGAATCCCAAGCAGGTTCTGTGCTGTCAGTGCAGAGCTGGACGCGGGGCTCGATTCCACAAACTGCGTGATTATGACCTGAGTCAAAACCTAGAATCAGATGCTCAACTGACTGAGCCACCATGGTGCTCCTGGCAAGCCTTTTCTATGTCTTTTCCAATTGTTAGGGTCAGGCGTAAGGCAGGGTAAAGATAGGAGTCAGAGGCTAAAAAATTTTAGCAGTCAAAGGCTTTATTTGGGAACTAAGGTCTTGGGCGAGGTTTTGTGACTCAGGGAGAGAGAGAAGAGTCAGGGAAGTCGCTTCCAGGTGTGGTGGGGTGGGGTTTTTAAGCTGCAGCGGTTCAGGGTTTAGGTCCGGGTGGGCCTTTTTTCGCGTCAGGTCGTGCTGTCGCTCGTGATTGGTTGACCTCCAATTCGTTCTGGCAGCTACTAGGGGCTTTTCATTGGCTTGAGCTGGCAAGATGGCAGTCCCCTCTACTGTGGTTCTAAGGACATCCTAACACCAATGCTGTCTGGAATCGAGTTATTGACCATTTCTTTCAATTCACCTGTCTGCACCTCTTAGATCATGATTTCCATCATCTTTTTCCAGATTTGTTGGTGCTGAGCATAAAAAGTCTTCTGAATCTGATTGTTGCATTTTTTAGTAAAACCAACACAAAACAGACAAAATAACTTTTGGGAGTATTGACATCAAAACATGACCTTCAGTCATGTAATGCCATTTTTTGACCATGGAACACATTTTTTTATAGGTAAGATCCATGCCATGGAAATTAGGCAGTTTTTGCCCTGAACATCCTCAGTTCTAAATGTACCTTCATCATTCTGCAGGTAAGCAAGGCTTAATTCATAAACATGACACTCAAGGCCATCAGATGCAATTTTGGTTCCTTGAGCTTTTGTAATTAGTGTTTTTTCAATATTACTTTATTGAACATAGCTGGTGCTTTCACATCATACCAATCTTTCTTAGAAGATGGATCAACCACTTTTTTCTTGGCTCCTTTTTTGCTGCCTTTTGTAAGGTGCTTGTTCTTGCCAATTGCCATGGCACTGCTCACGGAGGCAGAAGGGTTTCTTTCATATTCTTATTTCTTCCTCAATACCTTAATTTTAATTGTTAGCTGTATAAGTTTTGGTATTTATTTTTTTTTAAGATTATTAACTTATTTTGAGAGAGAGCTAGAGAGTGCATGAGGGACAGAGAGAGAGAATTCCAAGCAGGGTCTGCACTGTCAGCACAGAGCCCAACAGGGGGCTTGAACCCACCAAATGTGAGATCGTGACCCGAGCCGAAACCAAGAGTTGGACGCTTAACTAACTGAGCCACCCAGGCGCCCTAAGTTTCGATATTTCTTAGGACAGACCTCTCATCTTTGCTCACTTATTTCAGAATTCTTATGTTAGTTGCTTTTCTCAGGTATGTTTTGACCATTTTTGTCAAGTGACAGAAAATAATCCCGTGAGTTTTGACTAGAGCTGAACTAAATTCACAAATTTTGATTCATTCTATTTTTATTTCATTTTATAACTTACTTTACAGAGAGAAATTTTCCTGGGTGTAGAAAGCAGTCTTTCATTCTTGTTTCCTGGTATGTGTCTTTTTCATTAATCTTTTACCTACTGTGTTTATTTCATACTTTTTAATGACAAAATTTTTGCCTGGGGTTTTCTTCTAGATGAGTCGTCTTCATATAAGGGCAGATTTATAAAGAATTACTATTTGCTTAACAATATATAGGTAGATTCTTCTTGACTTCCTTCTCTGTTTATCTGTATACTGTTTTGTATCCTGAAGGCTTTGATACTATAGATTTATTCAGTCATTTAGTTCATCATTCAAAAACCTGAGAAGTTAGGGAGGGAACTGGTCTTTGTTTTTGTTGATTGTTATTTTGTTTTCTTTGTGACCATTGCATTCATATGTAGACTCCTACCTTTGGTAAAACTGCCTGCCCAGGTCCCAATTCTGTTTTTACTCCCATTTTATTTTCTTTTTAAAAAATATTTTATTTTAATTTTTTTAAAAAAATGTTTATTTTTTCATATATATTATTTTTATTTTAAGGAACTTTGTTGTTTTTTTAAATAAATTTATTTATTTATTTTGAGAGAGAGAGAAAGCATGAGTGGGGGGGGCAGAGAGAGATGGGGAGAGAGAGAATCCCAAGTAGGCTCCACACTGTCAGTGCAAAGCCTGATTCAGGACTCGAACCCACGAACTGTGAGATCAAGACCTGAGCTGAAGTCAGATGCTTAACCAACTGAGCCACAGGTGCCTTTTTTTTTTTTTTTTTTTAATTCTCAAGTTAGTTAACATACAGTGTAGTCTTGGCTTCCAAAGTGGAACCTAGTGAGTCATCACTTACATATACACCTAGTGCTCATCCCCAGAAGTGCCCTCCTTAATGCCCATCACCCATTAAACCCCCCCCCCCATCAACTCTCAGTTTGTTCTCTGTATTTAAGAGTCTCTTCTCTTTTGCTTCCCTCTCTGTATTTATCTTATTTTTCCTTCCCTTCCCCATGTTCATCTGTTCAGTTTCTCAAATTCCACATGTAAGTGAAATCATGTGATCTCTGTCTTTCTCTGACTGACTTATTTCGCTAATCATTCCTCCAATTCCATTGTGCAAATGGCAAGAGTTAATTCTTTTTCCATCACTGGGTAGTATTCCATTGCATATATATGTATGTATACACACACACACACACACACACACCACATCTTCTCAATTGATTCATCAGTTGATGGACATTTGGGCTCTCTCCATAATTTGGCTATTGTTGATAGCACTCCTATAACCACTGGGGTGCATGTGCCCCTTGGAATCAGCATTTTTGTATCCTTAGGATAAATTCCTAGTAGTGCAATTGCTGGGTCATAGGGTAGCTCTACTTTTAATTTTTTGAGGAACCTCCATACTGTTTTCCAGGGTGCCTATGCCAGTTTGCATTCCCACCAACAGTGCCATAGGGTTTCCTTTTCTCCACATCCTCACCAGCATCTGTTGATCTGCAAATTGTTAATTTTAGCCATTCTGAGCAGTGTGAAGTGGTATCTCATTGTGATTTTAATTTGTATTTCCCTGATAGTGAGCAATATTGAGCATCTTTTCATGTATCTATTTGGCATCTGGGTGTCTATTATGGAAAAGCGTCTATTCATGTCTTCTGCCCATTTCTTCACTGAATTATTTGTTTTTTGGGTGCTGAGTTTGGTTAAGTTCCTTATAGATTGTGGATACCAACTCTTTATCTGACATGTCATTTGTAAATATGTCAGTTGCCTTTTAGTTTTGCTGATTGTTTCCTTCACTGTGCAGAAGCTTTTTATCTGGATGAGGTGTCAATAGTTCATTTTTGCTTTTACTTCCCTTGTCTTTGGAGACATGTCAAGTAAGAAGTTGCTGTGGCCAAGGTCAAAGAGGTTGCTGCCTGTATTCTCCTGTAGGATTTTGATGGTTTCCTGTCTCACATTTAGGTCTTTCATCCATTTTTGAATTTATTTCTGTGTATGGTATAAGAGAGTGGTCCAGTTTCATTTTTCTACATGTTGCTGTCCAGTTCTCCCAGAACCATTTGCTAAAGAGACTCTCATTTTTCCATTGGATATTCTTTCCTGCTTTGTTGAAGATTAGTTAGCCATGTATTTGTGGGTCCATTTCTGGTTTCTCTATTCTGTTTCATTGATCTATGCATCTTTTTTTGTGCCAGTACCATACTGTCTTGATGATTACAGCTTTTAATACAGGTTAAATTCTGGGATTGTGATGCCTCCAGCTTTGGTTTTCTTTTTCAACATTTCTCTGGCTATACAGGTCTTTTGTGGTTCCATACAAATTTTAGGATTGTTCTAGCTCTGTGAAGAATGCTGGTGTTATTTTGATAGGGATTGCATTGAATATGCAGATTGCTTTGGGTAGTATTGACATTTTAACAATATTTGTTCTTCCAATCCATGAACGTGGAATGTTTTTCCATTTCTTTGTGTCTTCTTTATTTTTTTAAATAAGCTTTCTATTGTTTTCAGCTTACAGATTTTTTTAGCTCTTCCTTTTTAAAATTTTTTTAACGTTTATTTATTTTTGAGAGAGAGAGACAGAGCATGAGCAGAGGAGGGGCATAGAGAGAGGGAGATACAGAATCCGAAGCAGGCTCCAGGCTCTGAGCTGTCAGCACAACAGGGGTTGAACCCATGAACCATGAACCATGAGATTGTGACTTGAGCGGAAGTCAGACGCTGTTTTATCTCCCCCCATTCACATACACGCACCTCAATCCCACCAAGCTGTCTCCCTCCAACTACGGAGATCCTACTGCCACTCCGCAGATTGATTTCCTGGGTGTTGCAAGTCACCTGACCTCAATACAGCTGTGTTTCAGGTATGAGGAAAATCCTAATCCCCCTACTTCTCCACCATCTTAACTCCCTGTTTGTTTAGAGCATGAGTGGGGGAGGGGGAGAGAGAGAGAGAGAGAGAGAAAATCCCAAGCAGTCTCCACACCTTCAGCCCAGAGCTTGATGCAGGATTCAATCCCATGAACCATGAGATCAGTACCCAAAGTCAAGAGTCAACACTTAATTGACTGAGCCACCCAGGTTTTCCTAAAGATTTTATTTTTAAGTAATCTCTACATCCATCATGGGACTTGAACACACAACCCTAAGATCAAGACTCTCATGCTTCTCAGACTGAGCTAGCCTGGAGCCACTTTACTCCTACTTTAGATTGCCTACATGATGAATATTTGAATATTTGCCTCACTGCCTAAGGCAACTTGGAATATTTGCCTCACTGCCTAAGAACATTTTATCTGATAAGACTGTGTATCCTTATATACTCCCAACTCCTTACCACCCCCCCACACCAATTGCAGCCTGCATTCCTATTATTGTATAGCTGTGAAAAAGCCCTAAGAAGATTGGTGTTTATTTTAACCTGTAGTGTTTCTCCTTATATATTACCAGTTTGAAATAGTCTCCCTCCAACCACATACCAAAATCAGAGCAAGCCTTGACCACTCTTTGGAATCTGAGTCAGAGGTGAATTTTGAGGAGTGTCTATGTTCATTCTCTTCTAGCTATGCTTTTGCAACAATGTTTTTGATCAAAGTTTTTGCAAGGGTAAGAATATCCCCGTGTAGTGAACCAGTCTTTTCCATGGCTCCCTTCAGTCTTCAGTCCTTGTTTCTAACACATTTGATCCTTTATTTTATTGGTTCTGGATTATAATTACAATAATTCAGGCTAAAAAAAACTTCTCAGTGAAGAGCTTATCTTGAAAGAATCAGAACTGATGTATATTATAACATTATATACTATTTGCTCTCCTGTTGGTTCTTTTTTATACCTGTCCCAAACAAAAAGCTTATATATTTTTTTAAATTTTTTTATCTTTTTAAAATTTTAATTCCAGTATAGTTAACATACAGTGTTATATTAGTTTCAGATGTAAAATATAGTGATTCATGATTGCGTATATCACCTAGTACTCATCACAACAAGTGCACTCCTTAATCCTCATCCCCTATTTCACCCATTCCCCCTACTTGCCTCCTCTCTGGTAACCATCAGTTCAAAACAAAAAGCTTTTAAAATCACTGTCTGAAGTCTAAACATACACTGACATAGGCCTGAGTAGACAGCATGCTCCTAGAAAAAATCTGGTACAACCACTGGCAATGGGTGTGGGCAAGACAAAGAAAGAATCATCAAACCACTGAACAATAAGATCTACTGGGGATATTCAGCAATTTTGGTTGCTGGTTTATAAATGTAAAATATACACACTATCTTCTATAGATTAATTGCTCGGGCAAGAAAGCTGGTTTTTGCCCCATTTTATTAAAAATAAATCTGCCATGTGTGTAAAAATAAATAAATAAATAAATAAATAAATAAATAAATAAATAAATAAATAAATAAATATCACTGATTCAGTGGTTCTGGTATAGTAGAAATTTTGGAAGTAGGACATTTGCTCATTGCAGAGCAGACAAAATAAAGTGCTGAGGTATCTATGGTTCTATGAAGTGTCTAGCAGATATTATGGAGATAATCTTGATGATTTAGATCAATTCACACAGTGTTGCTTTTGGTTCTCATAGCCACTTTTGTATTTCTTTTCACTTGCTCCTGTGACATGACCAAGAGAAGTTCTTCTCATTCTTTAGGCTAGGGACATGTTAGTGTTTACATCCTCTAGTCTGCTACTTTGCTGTCTATGTAATTTTGGTAAATCATTTAATCTGTCTATAAACTTCAATTTTCCTTTCTGTGATGATACTTTCTCTGTGATTTATGGTTATGTTACAAGTATATATCTTATAGTGTAAGATAGCTTAATGCATTGATACGTTAAGAAATATGAAAAAATATATAAATTATCTTTATAAATTATAAAATTTCATAAAGATAGGCCAGATTTGAGCTAGTATACTCTAAAGCAATCATAGGACACAGTGTTGGATTTCTGTCAGAAGATTCTTTCCTACCTGCATCATTTCTGTAATAAGCAAAGGACATCAAGCCCTTCCATAAATATAAATTCTAATTTAACTTCTTGTAATATATATTGTATTGTTTATAGAATTATTAATAGTTATATAAGGCAAAAATCAATGATGGTAAATAATGTGAGAAAGCAACATTGTTTCAGCAGTCTAAATATGATATCTGCACAAGTATAGTAATATTAGAAGTGAGTTTTTGTCTGAATGTATAACTTCTGATATACTAAATCTCAGATTTTTTAGAGACTTAATGTAGAAATGGATGGAAAAAAAGGATTCCAATTCGTATGTTCATAATCTGTGTTATCCATATATAATGCTTTCTTCTTATTGGTGTAAACTGAGACTCCTATAATAATAAATAAGATAAAAATGACAATTGAAAGGAAAATTAAGATTAAAAAATATGAAAGATAAAACAAAAAGTCTACTGAAAACTTAAAACAATGAAGCAGGGGCACCTGGGTGGCTCAGTTGGTTGAGCATCCAACTCCTGATTTCAGCTCAGGTCATGATCTCACCATCATAAGATAGAGCCCCGAGTCTGGCTCTGTGCTGGGCATGCAGCCTGCTTAGAATTCTCTGTCTCCATCTCTGTCTCCCTCTCCCTTGCTTATGTGTGCACATGAGTGCTCTCTCTCTCTTGCAAACAAAACAAAACAAAACAAACAAACAAAACACAATCCCAAAACAACAACAACAAAAACAGCAGCAAGGAAGTAAATCAGAAGTAAGAGAAAATAGTTTTAAAAGGATAGAATAAAAATAAAGCATTGGCAGAATCTTGTAAGTATCAGACACAGAAGTTGACATTTTATTCTTTCTGGTATTATTGAATTATGTTTGTCAATCACTGCACTGGCTGAGTCAACAGAAAACTCATTCTTTTTGACCCATTAAATGTTAGTCAGTGAGGACTGAATTCAGTGATGCACAAAAACCTGTTTTCAGCATTAATAATATTAATAAACATTGCTAGAGGTAATTTCCACAATTTCTGAATCTTAATTGAAATTACTGACCATATACAGAATGTCCTGATATAATTGACCCCATTATATTTATCCAGTTTCATGAAAGACACAGATCTGTCATTGTTTACAATTTGGGTGTGATAAACTGACAGTGCTTTGAAATTACATGTATTTTTGTATTTTTACATAATTACTTGCTAATAATTGCTTGTATTCTTTAGTGTTATCAATTAGAATTCCATATGTAGCTTCTATGTCTTAGGCACAATTTTTAACTGTTTATTTACATAAATTTCAAGCTGCAGTCAAGCTGCAAGAATAAGAATAGTGTAGAACATCCAGTATAGCTTTTATCCCTTTTTCAAAATTCACCATTTGCTTTTTCATTCTGAACCATTTGAGAGTAAACTTTGTTTATTTTAACACAATTTAAAAATGGGGAGAGAAAAGAACATATGATAGACCTAGGTTTTATATTTCTTATGAACACATTTGCCTAGAAAAAGTCCTATACATATAATATGTCCTTTAAAAAGATTTGGTAATTGTTTTATAATTATTAGCATCATTATTTTAATTAGTAAATAATGTAGTACAGGAATAATTTTTTTTTTTTAGAGAAAGTGCACACATGTGGGTGTAAGTAGGGAAGGAGCAGAGGGAGAAAAAGAGAGAGAGAGAGAGAGAGAGAGAGAGAGAGAGAATCTTAAGCAGGCTGAATGCTCAGCACATGGAGCCTGTCGCAGAGCTCAGTCTCACAACCCTGGGATCATGACCAGGGCAGAAATCAAGAGTTGGACGCTTAACTAACTGAGCCACGTGTGTGCCCCAGGAATAAATTTTATTCTGTGTGTGACTTGCTTTTCCTATGATGGTGTACTATTACCCTTGTTTACTTCCCACCTACCACCTTGCACCTTGCAGTTTGGAGTTTTAGTCCTCAACATTCTTAAATTGTTTTGATATTTTCTCTTGTGTCACGATAAAAATCAACAGAAAAGTGATTTAATAAATTGCTGTACTTTAAAATAGAATTTGTCCTAGGGTACCGGGCTGGCTCAGCCAGTAGAGCATGTGACTTTTGATCTTGGTGTTGTAAGTTCAAAACCCACATTGAGTGTAGAGTTACTTAAAAATAAAATCTTAAGAAACAAGCAAACAAAAAACTCATCCTGCTCTTAATGTTCCAGTCTTATCAAAATGCATATGAAATATAATAAACTCAAGGCGACTGGGTGGCTCAGTCGGTTGGGCTTCCGACTTCAGCTCAGGTCACCATCTCCTACTGCGTGAGTTCAAGCCCCCCTTTGAGAGCTCTGCTGTCAGCACAGAGCCTGCTTCAGGTCCTCTGTCCCGCTCTATCTCTGCCCCTTCCCCCTCTCAAAAATAAAAAATAAGCATTTAAGCAAAAAAAAAGAAAGATAGTAAACTCAAAATAGTTGATAACTTACCTTTGAGCATGGCCTATATTATATGGATACATAGGATTTTTTTTGAATTATGCTTGCTCCTTTGTTGTGGTATTATCCCTTAGTAGAATCAGCCACATTGTCTCTAAATATAAGAAATCTAAACTAGATAATTATTATTATCATATTTATAAAAAGTAGTTTGTCTTCTGTTCCTACCACTGTACTGAAATAGTTCTTTTGTGCATCATGAGTTATATTCTCCTTTTTTTTAAATCCAGTAACCTTGTCTTAGTCCTCATCATCTCATTACCTGTAGTATTAGCAGTGAATCTTGGCCTCTTGAATCATAATTAGTCCATGAAGTGTGAAATTCCCATATATAAAAATATTTTTATTACATTTTAAAGAGCTGTCTGTTGGTCTTCTATCTTCAAGAGAATTTTAGATCCAAATGATTGGCTTACTGCCTGATATATTAGGGGAGAAGTATTAAAAGTAGAGCTCCTGAGGATAGTAAAGTCTCTAAATAATTTCCAGAATCTTAAGCTGAATGAGCTAGTTGGTCTGACCCACAATAGTTGCTTTGGCTGTGCAGTCTGTTGCAGAGCTTTTGAGACTGTGTCTGTGCTAGGGGCTAGATTCATTTCATTCATTTAACAAATAATTATTTATTGAACATCTCTATGGATTAGGTATTGGGAAAACAGTGATGCATAAAACATTTCCTGCTCTCAAAAAGTAGGAAGGGTTACTCAAAATACTTAAAAAACCAAGTGATAACTATGAAGCTTAGACTCCAAAAGTCAGAGAGATGAGGTACAGGTTCTAGTTGCTATTTAAGTGTAAGGCTATTACAAAAAGTGGAATTTTGTTTTTTAATAACTTCTAACCATTTTCAATAAAGCATAAAGTTACACAATAATTTTGGAGTCTAGAGTTTGAAGGACCTAAGCAGGTTTTTACAGATCTCCTTTAAACTGTGTTAGTTAATAAAGTCAAAGCATTTTCTATTCAGATATGTATATATTCAGAATCCTCTGCATTTTAATTACTATATCTTTGACAAGAGAAATGTCTTCTAGAATAGAGGTAACTGTAAAAGTTGCTAATAGAAACAAAATATTCTTTTGTGTAAATTTATATTATGGTGTCATAGATTTTTGGGTTTTTTTTTAAGATTTTATTTTTTAAAGAGTCTTTACACCCAATGTGGGGCTTAAACCTACAACTCTGAGATTAAGAATCACTCATGTTTTATCGACTCAGCCAGCCAGGCACCCCCAGAGATTTGTTTTTGATTATTTGATAACTGTCTCTTTATTTTGTAGGGCAGAGAAATTCAAGTAGAATGTTTCATAAATAGACATTATTAAATGTATTAAGGGAACATCTGTTTAAAATGGCACTGTTTCGAATCTTTTCATAAATTGCTTCCATGTGATCCAATTACTATATTTTTACTGGCAATTGTATCACTCATTTCTAATAAACTGAACTTAGTACATTTTCCACAATCAAGATTCCACATCTTTTCACTTTCTCAAGCCTCCAACTTCTCCATGGTCCCTTGCAATGTTTTTTTAAAACTTAAAAAACATTTTAAAACATTGCAGACATACAGACTATAAAATAATACAATGTTTATACTGTACCTATCACCTTACTTTAATAAATGTTAATCTGTTGCCACATATGTTTCAACTTATTATACATAAATAAAACCAGGTACACTTGAAACCTTATATGTAACTACCCAATCCCATTCTTTCTCTTCCTTTTCTTCATAGAAGAGAGATTTGTGTCAATCACTCCTAAGAAACTCCTAAGAAAGTGTACGGATTTGTACCATATATGTATATGATATGCAGTATTGTTTGGCATGTTTTAAAACCTTATTATATAGCATTATACTGTATGTATCATTTTCCAAACTGTTTTTATCACTAATCATTGTTTTCCAGATTTATCCGTGTTTATTCATGTACTGTAAGGTATTCATCTTCATTGCTGAACAGTATTTCTTTGTATGAATATAATGCAGTTAATTTATCTGTTCTCCTAATAGTTGATATATAGGGTGTTTATAGTTTTTCACTATAAGTGTTAAAAGGGATATTCTTCTGCCTGTCTTCTTAGGCATAGCTGTGGGAGTTATGAAGGGTATATATCTAGAATTGTATTTGTACCTTGAAATGCTTATCTAATGACAAATTGCTCTCTGATAGTTGTACATTAACATTCCACAATCCCTAGGTCTGTGTTGTGATTTGGGAAAGCTTTGACCTCATGGCTGGCAGCAGACCACATCCACCTGTCCCTCAGGGTGTCCCCTCACTGCTCCCAAGTGATCGCTGAGGAATGATGTCTGTACATCTGGAGAGTGGGTTCTGGGAGCCGCTGTCCCTGCCATACATCCTTGGCTTTTCTGGATAACATCATCATGCAGGGGACAGTTGCTATGACAAAATGCATGCCAGATTTCCATATCTTTTTTTTTTTCAACGTTTTTAATTTATTTTTGGGACAGAGAGAGACAGAGCATGAACGGGGGAGGGGCAGAGAGAGAGGGAGACACAGAATCGGAAACAGGCTCCAGGCTCTGAGCAGTCAGCCCAGAGCCTGACGCGGGGCTCGAACTCACGGACCGCGAGATCGTGACCTGGCTGAAGTCGGATGCTTAACCGACTGCGCCACCCAGGCGCCCTCAGATTTCCATATCTTTTGATCCTTAATGAATTTGATATTATTAGACTTAAAATTTTTACCAATCTGACTGGTTATTAAGTGGTTCCTAATTGTTATTTTTATTTCTCCCATTGCCTGGTTAAATACCTTTTATATGTTTATGAGTCATCTAAGTTTCCTCTTTTGTGGTTTGTTCCTATTCTTGGCCCATTTTTCAGACTTAGGCTGTCTGTTATTCTACAGTTATATGACTTGGCGATATCTTCTCTCAGTGCCTTGTCTTTGGTTAAAACGTCGTTGTATAGAAATTTAAAAATTGTTAGTTTTTTCTTTTATGATTATGCTTTTTTAATTTAAAAATCTTTCCCCATTGTTCCAGTGAGTAACCCAAAATTTAGTGACTTAAAACAATACTTATTTTATTATATTTTACGGTTTCTGTGTGTTAGGAATTCAGACAGAGTATAGCAGGGTTTCTTTGTGTCTGCTCCATATGCCTCGGATGGAGTCTAGGGGTGGCTTCCCAGCCGTAAACTGGAATAATCTGGAGATACCTTTGCTCATATCTTACGGTTGATGCTCATTTGTTGGCTGGGTTTTCAGCTTGGCTGCCAGCCAGAAATCCTATATTCTTAACTTTCTTTGTTGATTAGGAACTAAAGGACAATATTAAATAGAAGTGGTAACAACAAACATTTAGTTTTTTTCTTGACCCTATTGAGAATGCTTCTTCATTTTAATTATTATTTGTTACTACTAAGTTGTCATGTTAAAGAAATTTTCTACTTTTTAACTAAGTTGGTGAAGAGTTTTTACTCAAAACTTATATTTGGATTTTATTGAATACTTTTTTTGCATTCTTGAGGAGATACTGTAATTTTCTCCTTATAATTCATTATATTGTGATTAACATTAATAGCTTTTCAGAAATAGAGCTATCCTTGTATTCTCTGAATAAAAACTGCTTAATCATGATTTATTAATAGTATTTTCATATTTTGCTATATTTGATTTACCAGTGTGTTTAGGATTTTGCAACTGAAATTGGTTTGGTTTTACTTTCAAAATTAAACTAGTTTCATAAAGTGAGTCTTTTCCTCTTTATCTTTTCTCTTTTCCATAATAAATAAATAAATACTTAATCTAAAAGAAGACAAGTAAAGAAGGAAAAGGAAAAAAGTAGGATTGATAGAAAACAACTATCATGATGGTAGATTTAAATCCAGCCATATCAATAATTATATTTAATGTAAATGGTATAAATACTTCAATTAAGAGAGATCGGATAAAAATGTAAGAACCAACTATATGCTATTGAAGAAAAACTCATTTTACATATAAAGACATAGGTAGATTAAAAGTGAAAGGGTATAAAAGGTATACTTGACAAATAATCAAAAGAAAGCTGGATTGATTATATTAATTTCAGGCTGAGTAGACATCAAAGCAAGATATATTATCAAGGACCACAGAAATTAATAATAAGGGATTGCTTTCATCAAGAGTTACCAAAACATAAAAAAAAATCCTAAAATCACAGGCACGTAAAAAGTAACAAAATAAAATGAACAACTTTATGTGAAACTTGAAACCTTATGTAAAACAGATAATTTTCTAAAAGAACTTAAAGTATCTATACTTCAAAATTGCTTCAGGATTTTTAAAAACCCGAGTAAATGAATAATCAAGAAAGAAACAGTATCAACAATTAAAATTGCCCTCCCCTAAAATACGAAAAAATAAACAAGCTAATCTTTAAGGAATGATTGTATTTTGTATACAATTTCTCAGTTTTGAAGCTATTACTTCATTGTGTTTTGTTTTCTCTTGTTGCTGAGGAATAGTCTGTCGGTATTCCTTATGAGGTAATATATGTCTTTTTCTCTTTGACATCTTTTGTGATTTTCTGTTTATCCTACCTAATGTTCTGCAATTTCATCTTGATGTTTTGTCTAGATGTGGATATATATTTTTTTATCCTTCTTGGGACACAAACTATACTTTGTGAGAAACGAATTCCTTCTTCAATTCTAAAAGATATTCAGTTGTTAACTCTTCAAATGTTGCCTCTTTATAACTCCATCCATTTTTTAGGACCACCTATTAGTTACATGTTGGAGCTTCTCAGTATTGCCTACAGGTCTCTTAACTGTTTATTTATTTATATTTATATATTTTTTTTATTTGAGAGAGAGACTGTGAGTGGGGGAGAGGGGCAGAGGGAAAGAGAGAGTATCCCAAGCAAGCTCCATGCTCAGGATGGAGCCCAATATGGGGCTCCATCTCACAACTCCGAGATTGTGACCTGAACTGAAATCAAGAATTGATGGGGCTGATTGGGTCGCCCAGGCGCCCCTTAACTGTTTTTTTTAAACTAAGTTTGTTGATACATAATTCACCTGTAAAATGCACCCTTTTAATAAATATACAATACAATTCAATGGTTTTTAATATATTTACAGAGTTGTGTACCATCACTACTATATAATTTTATGAATTTTTTTTCACCTCATTAAGAAATCCCATATATAAACTAGAAGTCACTCTCTATTTCCCACTACCTGGAAACCAGCCCCTAGAGACCAGCAATTTAATGGTTTCCCACTGCCCTGGGCCCGAGAAACCAGTAATTTCCTATTCTGGAAATTTCATATAAAAATGGAAATTTACAGTATTTTGCCTTTGTGATTGACTTCTTTCACATAACAGTGTTTTTTAGGTTCATCCATGTTGTAGCATGTATCTGCACTTCCTTTTATTTTATTACTGAATGATCTTTCATTGTAGGGATTACCACATTTTGTTTGTTTATCAGTGATGGACATTTGAATAATTGTGAATATTAAACAATTATGAAAAATGCTGCTATGATCATTCATGCACAAAACCTACACAAACATGTAGATATTTGTGTGACATATATTTTCAATACTCTTGGGTACATAGGAAAGGAATTACTGTATGATATGGTAATTCTGTTTAACTTATTGAGGAACTATCACATATTTTCCAAAGTGGCTGCAACATGCAATCGCACCAGCAATATTTAGAGGCTTCAGTTTCTCTGTATCTTCACCAACACTTGTTATTTTCTGTCTTTTTCATTTTAGCCAATCTAGGGGTATGAAGTAGTATCTCATTGTGGTCTTGATTTGCATTTCCCTGATGGCTAATGTTGTTGAGCATCTTTTTGTGTGTTTATGGTTCATTTGTATATCTTCTTTAGATACATTTCTATTAAAATTCTTTGTCCATTTTAAAATTGCATTATTCGTTTTTAACAAATTGAGTTTTAAGAGGTATATTTATATATATAATGCAATTTCTTTATTAGACAAATGCTTTGCAAGCATTTTCCTTCATTTCTGTTGTCTCTTCACTTTCTTGACAGTGTCTTTTGAGGCACAAAAATTTCACCTTTAGATAAAGTTCAGTTTATCTATTTTTCTTTAATTGCTTGTGCTTTGGACTTTGATTGCCTTCACTTTTGACATCATATGTAAGAAATCATTGCCTAATCCAAGGTCAAGAAGATTTACACCTATAATTTCTTCCAAGAGTTTTATAATTTTAGCTTTTTTTTTTTTTTTTGGATTTTTGATCCATTTTGAGTTAATTCTGTGCATGGTATGAGGTAAAGGTCCAACTTCACTCTTCTGCATTTGGATATCTGGTTGTCCTAGCACTTTTTTGTTTTAAAGGCACCTGTTGTATTTAGGCACTCTTGTCAGGTATCCATCAACCACACAAGTAAAGGTTTGCTTCTCGATTCCCAATTTCATTTCATTGATATAGTATTCATTTCAATATCTAGTATTGGGGCACCTTGGTGACTCAGTCAGTTAATCATCCAACTTCGTGCTGACAGCTCAGAGCCTGGAGCCTGGTTGGGATTCTGTGTCCCTCCCTCTCTGCTCCTCCCCTGGTCGCTTTCTGTCTCTCTTTCTCTCAAAAATAAATAAACATTAAAAAAATAAATAAACATCTAGTATTAAGTCATCATCACACTGCTTTGATTGCTGTAGCTTTGTAGTAAGTCTTAAAAAAAAATAAGTGTTAACTTTCCAGCTTTGTTCCTCTTTTTCAAGATTGTTTTGGCCATTTTGGGTCCCTTCCAAATTTCTGACAACAAGTTCTCCTTTCATGACTTACCTCTGTGAGGGCTTGTTAAAGATTTTTTATCAGAAATTATTTTCTTGAAGATTACCCAAAATATACTTTGGCCAAATTCAGTATTCCTCTCTCCTGTTATGTATTCCTCTTTTTTCCAGTTTTCTAGGAAGATCTTTTCCCTCTTCCTTTCCAATTAACAATCCTTTTCTGACCTTTTTTTCCCCTTACAATATTTCTTTTTCTTTTTTAGCTCATGAGTACACTTCATGTCCTAAGCACTCTGTTAATCTCTGGGAAAGAAAATTCTAATTAAACACAATCTTTATTCTCAAGTTGCTTATGATAAATACAATAAAATAAGAGGCACGTAAGTCTGTGCTAAATTCTCAGTCTTTCATAAAGGAGAAATCAACTTTTTGGTTTTGATTTTGATTTTGATAATATATTTTGGTTTAAGTTTTGGCAAACTTGAAAGCAGTATTCAGTTTAAAAGAGAGTATTTATGTTAAAATAATTATAAGAGAAAAAAAGCAAGCATTGTCTATGTAGAGAAATTAAATGTAAATGAATAGCAATAAAGGAAAAACAAGCTCTAAAAATTAATGTAAGAATGACTATAATGTGAATAAATTAAATATGCTTTACTTCTTTTTATTTTTTATTTTTTTTTATTTTTTATTTGAGAGAGAGAGAGAGAGTGAGCAAGCATGAGTGAGGAAGAGGGGCAGAGGGAGAGAGAATCCCAAGCAGACTGACACGGGGCTCAATATCACAACCCTGGGATCATGACCTGAGCCGAAATCAAGATTTGGATGCTCAACCAACTGAGCCACTCAGGTGGCCTGGTTTACTTCTTTTTTAATTAACTTTTCACTCATTTATTCATTTTCCCAAAATAAATGTATTGAGTATTTTTTCCCAAAACAACAAATTCATCAATTCTCCAACACCCAGTGAGTCTCTGGCAATTTAATTCAATTCTGACACAGTGCAGATCCCACAGGTTAAGGGCTCACTCCCACAAGACTGCCGCCTGCTTCCAGTGCTAGCTGCAAATGGGGTCCCTAGGCTACCCACATTTCTGCCTGGCCAACTATAATTCATGGGTTCCCATGACCCCCTCCCTGAGGACTTAATCGAACTCAAGAAAGTGTTCTACTTACCGTCACAGTTTATAATAAAGGATACAGATGGACAGGCACAATAAGAAGTATATTATAGGGTGATGTCTACAAAGGTCCTGAGCACAGGATCTTCTGTCTCCATGGAGTTAGTATATATGATGCTTTTGGCATATGGATCTGTTCACTAACTTGTAAGCTCCCTAACTCCTATCATTTAGAGGTTTTTATGAAAGTTACATAGGTATGGTTGATTGGCCCATTGTTGACGAATTCAATCTCAAGTCCCTCACCTGTCTTCGGAGGTAGTGGAGCTGGAAGTTCTAACCCTCTAATTGAATGGTTGGTTTTTCTCTGGTGACTGACCCCCATCCTGAAGTTATCTACCTACCTTCCCCATGAGTCCACTCACCAACATATAGACGTAGTAAATTTAAATTCCAGAACTTTTTGGAGCTCTGTGTCAGGAACCAGAGATAGAGACTAAATATTTATTTTTTATTATACTACAAGTATCTGTTATATATTAGATTATTTTTTATTGTACTACAAGTATCTGTTATATATTAGACATAACCATTACTTTTATGAAACTTGAGTCTAGTGAAAGGAAACAGATTAATAAAAAGAAGATCCTAACAATAGGAATAAGTTAATTAGTGATAAAGATATGCACAGCAGCTGATGGGGTGTTAAGATCACCACATTTATCTACAGGGTGTAGGGAGTGCTGAAAGTTGGCACTGGGGTCAGAGGAGAGATGGCAGAAGTTAGGAGAAGTTGCTCTTTTCTAGACAAAAGGAGAGAAGACAGAGAAAGGGTAAAAAGTGTCTGGGGGCTAAAAATGACAGGAAAATGTCATTTAATGGGGATCACTTTTTCCTCAGGATGATATATTGGAGAGACTTTCAAATTGAGTATTACTCAGCTTTTTTATCTATTGCCCTCTTCTACAGTGAAATCATATTTAAATACTGGAATGAGGGGTGACTAGGTGGCTTAATTGGTTGAGCAACCAACTCTTGATTTCAGTTTGTGTCATGATCTCACGATCTGTGGGATTGAGCCCTGTGTCAGGCTCTGCACTGACAGCGTGGAGCCTGCTTGGGATTCTCTCTCTCCCTTTCTCTCTGCCCCTCCCTCTCTCTCTCTCTCTTAAAATAAAAACTTAAAAAAAACTCAAGTGTCCTTTAAAAAAATTTTTAAAAAGTAAAATACTGGAATCAAATTGTCCATATTCTAAAGTGAAATTGATTTCTAAGTAAGAACATTCTAAGTTTTTTTTTTCTTGTTTCAATGTTTATTTATTTTTGACAGAGCACAAGCTGTGGAGGTACAGAGAGAGGGGGGAACAGAGGATCCAAAGCAGGCTCTGTGCTGACATCAGTGAGCCCGATGTGGGACTAGAACTCATGAACCGTGAGATCATGACCTGAGCCAAAGTTGGATGCTCAACTGAGTCACACAGGTGACCCAGAACATTTTAAGTTTTAAAGTTTCAACTAAAGATCAGAATCTTTATTCTCTACATTCTGGTATTGTATATCAGAGGAAGTTAAAGCACAGATAAAATATACAACTTAGTTTAGTAGACGTGCATTGAAAACCTATGTATCAGACACTCCACAAGGCTTACTGTTGTATCATGGACCTTCTTTTTTTAAGATTTTATTTTATTTTATTTTATTTTATTTTTTAAAGTAATCACTACACCCAACACAGGGCTTGAACTTATTTACAACCTGGAGATCAAGAGCTGCATGCTCTACTGACTGAGCCAGCCAGGCACCCCTGTCATGGAACATTTTTGTATCTTAATGAACTGACCTGCTTTCTTTGGATTAAGTTAAAGCACAAAAAAAAGATAATCTCCCAGGTGAATTAATTGCTGAAAATGGTGAAATTTTAATTCATATACATTTTTGAAATACAGTGACTATAAAGCAATTAGAAAAGTGAAGTCATTTTTAACATATGGAGTCAAAAATATTTTTATCATGAGAAATGTAAGCATCTTTTTTATATATTTTTGTTTTAAAAAATTCTAAATCTACCAACTTAAAAAAATGCAAACATTTGCATCTTTTCATACTATTTCTGCTTAATATTAGAAAACTTGCTGATCAAGTGGGTAATTACAGAACTTCAGCATTAAACCTGTTTTCATGTAATGAAACTTCTTTACCTATTTTGTTTAAGTGTATGATAAGAAAAGGAAGAACACAGTCTGCACATTTTGTAGTATGTTGGTTATTCTTTGGGTTGCTGTAAAAACAATCATTGTTTAATCTTGAATAGCTCACTTCTCAATATTTTTTAGAAACTGAAGGCAGCTGTTCCCTTTGAAATATTCCAATTTTTATGTTTGTTTAATTCATTAGCAGTTTGAGAATTAGAATCATTTTTTAAATTTAAAGCTTTATGCATTGTTTTGAGAACAAGGCTGGGTGACATTAATACTGTGTATCATTGATAATATAGATGTTATCACACATATAGATTGAAATTATAAGTCAGGACATAATTGGTTATGGAATAGATCACATACCTTAATTGTTGCTTGATAAATGCTGCCTGTGCATCACTGGATAGAACAGAGATCATGCCAAGTAATGTTAGGGGGTAGGTCACGAAAATCCTATAAGGAAAAAAATAGTAAATGGAATAATAAAATTCATTTACTATGGCAGTAGTGAATTAAAATTATATCTAATAGAACTTAGATATTGAAGTGGTGAAACTTATTAGGAGCGTTCATGTTCTTGCCCTCTTCCCCCAGCAAAGGCAGTATTATATTTGTTTCAAATTCCATCCATAAGAATCACATTCTTAAGAAACTCAGAAGTGTTCTTTTCACCATCCTTCTTACCATAAATTTAAGCTTGTGATTGCATTTGGTTAACTAGCTTGATGGTCAGTATCTTCCATTCCTAGAACTTTAAAGAAAAGTGTTGCCTATTCAGACCAGAGTAATCCAGACACTGGAATAAAATCTTTGGTCACTGAAAGAGTCAAACTAGCATTGCCTTTAAAGCTACAAATAAGAGCTATTAACTTTTTTTTTTTAAAGCTTTTAAGTCTGCATGGAGAACTCAGTGAGCACGCAAATATTTTATGCTTTACTTTTTCAAGCTGTAATCTATTTATTTGTTAGTTTCTTTTGAAATGTTTCAAGCTGTCTTAATATCCATCTTTTTTTCTAATTATTTGACAATTGCCAGTTTTTGTTGAAATGTTAAAACAATATGCCTCTTTATGGATACCAACTGTTCATTAACTAGGCAATACATTTGGTATTGAGGAGGAAGAAAATACACAAGCAGTGCAAGGATTTGTGTTGATATTAGTAACTATTATACAGTAGTTCCATGTAATATGGAGATGTGTTTTCTGCCTCAAAGTAGTTTTTTTAAATGTTTATTTATTTATTTTTGAGAAACAGAGAGCAAGTGAACAGGGGAGGGGCAGAGAGAGAGGGAGAGAGAATCCCAAGCAGGCTCCATGCTGTCAGCACAGAGCCCGATGTGGGGCTCGAACCCTCGAGCTGTGAGATCATGACCTAGCTGAAATCAAGAGTCGGACACTTAACCAACTGAGCCATCCAGGTGCCCCTGTCCTAAAGTAGTTTTGATCTTCTATCTTCATTTGCACATATTATAATTTATTTTATTTTTTCACTCCTAATCTGACAACTGGTAATAGATGAAAATCCTTAAAAATTCATTGTGAACAAAACTTTACAACAAAATGATAAGTAAGCCAATTAAGGAATAGGCAAAGGATTCGAACATTTCTCCAAGAAGATATACAAATGGCAATAAGCACGTGACAAAGTGCTCAACATCATTAGCCACCAGGAAATGCAAATTAAAGCTCTAATGAGATAATACTTCATATCTACTAAGATGACTATAAAAAATAATGGAAAATAACAAGGGTTGGCAAGATGTGAAAAATTGAAAATCTCATGTACTGCTTGTGGGAATGTAAAATGCTACAGCTGTTTTGGTAAACAGTTTGGCAGTTAATAAGTTAAATATAGTCACCATATCACCCAAAATTTCTGTTCCTAGGTATTTATCTAAGAAAACTGACACTTTTTGTACACACAAAAATTTGTATATGAATGTTCATAGCATTATTTATAAGAGCCTAAAGGTAGATACAACCTAAATTCCTATTAACCAATGAATGGATAAACAAAATGCACATACAATTGACTGTTATTAATACGTGTAAGAGAATGAAGTACCAATACATGCTATAGTATGGATGAGCCTTGGAAACAGTATGATAAGTGAAAGAAGCCACACAGTAGAGGTCAGATATTATATGATTCCATTTATGTGAAAATGTCCAGAATAGACAAATTCATAGAGACAGAAAGTAGATTAGCGGTTGCCAGGGCCTGAGAAGGAGAGTGGGGAGGAGAATGGGCAATGACTGCTTAATTGGTATGGTGTTTCTCTGTGGGATGATGAAAATGTTCTGGAATTCAATAGTAGTTGTACAACATTGTGAATCTATTAACACCACTGAGTAATATACTTTAAAATGGTGAATTTTATGTTATGTGAATTTTATCTCAAGTTTAAAAATTAATTGTGATTTCTAACAATATATTTTGGGGAGGAATATCTGTAATAGGTAGACTACTGCTCTGGATATTCCATATCTTATCCTTGAATTACAGTTGTGTGTGACATACTTGAACCCTGTTTAGCTGCTGAAAGACTCTTAAGTACTATGCCATTGGCCAGTCTGGGAGGAATGTTAAAGAAATCCTTGTTCAAAAATGATTAGTTATTGCTGGAATATTTTTGACAACTCAATAGAATGACTTTTCTTAGGTCTCAGTAACAAAAAGAGCTTTCTTCAAGAAAATGATTTAATTTTATGAGTACTGTGAATAATATAAATCAATAAAAGCTGCCTATGACAGTCATTTCTTCTTTGCATTTGGCTATCAGGAAACTGAAACCTCTATCTTTGGTTGCCCCTTCCCCCTACCATAACTAAGAGTACAGGGCTTTGTGGCATGCATTTTTGAAACTAACTTTATTTTTGGCCTAATGTTATTTTTCTCTCACTCAATTTCTTATTTTTATTTTGTTTATTATGTACGTAAGTGTATGATCTCATATCTTATGTTTTAACAGGACAGAATATAAAAATAAGGAATAAAAAATCTTACAATTGGAGGGAAAAAAGCTTAAAATGCAAATGTGTTTGAATAACATATTAATTTACACTAATATGTCCTCGATGGTCTTTATAACTGTCGAATTCTTTTTATTTTAAGTTTTTATTTAAATTCCAGTTAACATGCAGTGTAACATTAGTTTCAGGTGTGCTAGATAGTGATTCAGCACTTCTGTACAACAGCCGGTGCTCATCACAGCCAGTGCACGCTTTCATCCCCATCACCTGTTACAACTATCTAATTCTTAACTTTTTTAAGGAGGCAAGGGAACATTGCAGAAAATAATTAATGAGCAGAGAGAGGGGAACTCTGGAAATGATGAAGATTTGTGTCAATGATTGATATGAGTATTGCTTTCTGTTTTGAGTAGAGTGGTGAGTTACAGAAGAGGGTGCTGGAAGTCCAAAAGTGGAAATGGGTCAATACAGAGAAGGAAAAAGGGAAAGTACAATGGAGATGTTTTTAAAAATTGCTGGCTTTACTCTTTATCTAATGTTGATCCTATTTAAGCCCCACTGTGCATAATCAAATAAAAGCTGTGTATGGCATTATTTTTATACTGTGCAGCTGCATGTGTATAGCTTAGAAGGACATTGCTGTCACATCATAAAATGATCAACATTGCTTTGCATAATCTTTTTAGCATGACAGCCTCTATTATAAAATAATACTGTTTCTAAGGGATTTTTAATTTAATTATGTATATACTATATTCCCCTCTGATTTTCAATATAGTTTCCATATAATCCTTAGATTAGTTACATGTTGTATATTTATTATCTTTGCATTTCTAGCGGCAAAGGACAGATTTATGCATTTATTTGATGCTTAGTAATCATTGATTTTGCTTCTGTAATTTTCCCTATCATCATTCATTTTTTTTCTCATCTCATCAGCATATATACATGCTGTACTGTTCCCTCATTTTAATACAAAAGCATTTCAAGATCCCACATCCCTCTTTAGCTATAGTACTATTTCTGTAGAGTCCTTTATAGCAAAACTCCTTCAGAGTTGTCCGTATATGCCACTTGCATGGCCTCATCACACTTTCTTTGCTTTACTTGTTTTATTTATGCTTTTGTCTTCATCATTCGACTGACAGCAGTCTTGTCATGGGCACCAATGAATTTACCTCACTAAATCCCATGGTCATTTGTCAGCCCTCAGATTAAGTGTTGTCCAGCACCATTTGTCACAGTTCATTGTGTCATCTCTCCTGAAACTTTTCACTTGCGTACTTAACTTTGCCAAAACCAAATTCTTGGTTTCTTAATACTGTCACTAACAACACCACCAAACCTATTCCTACCCTAGTGTCCTCCTCCTCAGTGTTTGGCAGCATTATTCACCCAATTGATCTGACCAAAACCTTGGAGTCATCCTTGACTCTTATGATGCTTTTTTTCTTAGTCCATCAGCGACAAATATCCAACCACTTCTACCATTGACATAGCTACCATGATTGTCATCTCATTTCCACCTGAATTGCTACAGTTGTTCTCTAAATTGATCTCTATGTTTTGATTAATCTCTTCCTCTCCTATCTCCAAGATTATTCTGTATAGAGTAATTAAGGTGTCTTTGCTTGTTTTAATCAGATCACTCCCTTAGTGAAAGCATCCCATGTGGCTTTCAGAACACCTGAAATAATATTCAAACTATTGCTGTTGCTTTTCCGGCCCTCTGTGATCTGTGCCTAACTCTCTTACCACTGACTTATAACTTACTGTGCACCAGCACTGTGCCTTCTTGTCATTTTTTTAAAATTTTTTTTTAACATTTATTCATTTTTGAAAGACAGAGAGAGAGAGGGAGACACAGAATTTGAAGCAGGCTCCAGGCTCCAAGCAGTCAGCAAGGAGCCCGATGCGGGGCTCGAACTCACAGACCGCAAGATCATGACCTGAGCCGAAGTCGGCCTCCCAACCGACTGAGCCACCCAGGCGCCCCTCATTTTTTTAAAACACCTAAGCCTTTCCACTTTAGGACCCTTGCACTTGCTATTGTCTCTACCTGAAGTGTTTCTTCTTACTGCATTCTGGTGTCTGGGCAGTAATCTTCTCTGAGAGGCCTTCCTTGCCACCACTCCATCTCTTTACCCTCCATTGTAGTACTTGTCACTATGAGAAAGGATTAAATTTGTCTTTTTTGTTGTTTTGTAGGCCTTTACTATTTCTGCATAAGTTCTGTGAAGACAGAGATTTTGTATTTTTCACTGCCATATTTCCAGCACAGAGAAAACACTCAATAGTTAATGAACAAGTGAATTGCTTGATTTGATTAATGTTTTAATGTGTGTATTAGTGAAAGAAAAATTTTAAGATTGGTTTATGATTTATATAAGATTTCCACTTGTTAATTTTTTATTATTGTGGCAAAATATACATAACATTAAATTTAATGTTTTAACTACTTTTAAATATACAGTTCAGTGGCCTTAAGTACATTTACATTGTTGTGCAATCATCACCACCATACATCATTCATCTTCCAAAATTAAAACTGTGTACCCATTAAACAATAACTTCCCATTTGCCCCTCCCCTAGCCCCTGGCAAATCACCATTCTACTTTCTGTTTTATGAATTTGACTATTCAGTGTACCTCTCATATATTGTCTTGTGATTGGCTGTCTTAGTCCTGTTTGGATTACTGTAACAAAGTACTATAGACTGGGTGGCTTATAAACAATAGAAATTTGTTTCTCACAATTTTGGAGGCTGAGAAGTCCCAAGATCAAGGTGTGGACAGCTTCAGTATGTGGTTAGGGCCTGCTTCCTGGTTCATAGATGGCTATCTTTTTCTATAATTTCACATGGTGGAAGGAACAAGGAAGTTCTATGGGTTCTCTTCTATAAGGGCACTAATTCCATTCAGGAGGGTTCTGCTCTCATGACCCAATCACCACCCCCCCCACTCCCAAAATCCCCGCCTTCAAATGCCATCACATTGGGGGTTAGATTTCAACAAATGAATTAGGGGACAGGGGATGGACACAACCCTTAAAATAAGTCAATAAGCATTGCCTTATTTCATTTAGCATAGTGTCTTTAAGATTCATTCAGACTGTGGCTGTTAAATGTTTGTAAGTTGCATTTTTTCATTAAGTACATGCAGTTAGATATATCAGTGCCTTATCCATGTCTTTCATCTGTGTATGTCTAAAAATTTTATAAGCATAATTAACTAAACTTCACAACCTTGGTGTAAAGTAGATAATTATGCTATGGCAAACTAAAGTTGTGAGATTGCCCAAGGTATATAATAAATATATGCCAAAATTCTAAATGAAGATGAAGGTTATGTAATGTATTGTTGAAAGCAGCAGACCAGATTTCTTGTTAATGATCAAATCATTCAAGGTTTCTAAGAAAAAATAGCAGTAATAATTAAACTTCCTTAACATTCATGGCAAAGTTTTAACAGAAAGAGGAAAATATATACTATCTGAAACCTAGTTTTTGTTATTAGTGATAGCATGTTTAGTTATTGGATCTAATTTTTTTTAAGTTTATTTATTTTGAGAGAGAGAGTATGGGGTGGTGGGGCGGGGGGGGGTGTGCGGGCAGAGAGTGAGGGACGGAGAGAGAATCCCAAGCAGGCTTCGCATAGTCAGTGCAGAACCTGATGTGGGGCCCAGACTCACGAACCATGAAACCAGAACCTGAGCCGAAATCAAGTCAGATGCTTAACTGACTCAGCCACCTGGGCACCCCAAACTTATTTTTTTTAACTTGTTACATTGCTAACTGCCTCACCAGTCTTCATAGTCTGAATTGGATATTTGAAGGTTTGGATGGGAATAGTTTCATTTCAGTCTTTTAGCTATGGAACATGAAACCCTTAAAAAAAAAAGCTGTGAACTTAGGTGCTTGTCTTAATTATTGGCTTGTTCAAGTGAAATGTTTCTATTTTGCTTTTTTTAAAGGCAATCTTGTAAGTGGCAAATTTTCGATTGGCATTTGTTGAGAGGACTAAGATGCACTCTGATTTTGATAAAAAGTAAAATCTCCCCGGGGCGCCTGGGTGTCTCAGTCGGTTGGGCGTCTGACTTCAGCTCAAGTCATGATCTCACAGTCCCTGAGTTTGAGCCCTGCGTTGGGTTCTGTGCCGACAGCTCAGAGCCTGGAGCCTGCTTCAGATTCTGTGTCTCCCTCTCTCTCTGCCCCTCCCCTGCTCATGCTCTGTCACTCTGTCTCAAAAAATAAATAAAAAACATTAAAAAAAAGTAAAATTTCCCCATAATTATATTCAGATAACATGTTTTAGTTTAGTTAATAGTAATTCCTAAAAGCTTTGTCTCTTTGTGTTGCTACAATTTGAGTTGAATTTCCTAAAGAATTTAGAGATATAAAAGTACAGCCAAAACAGCATATAATTTTTCTCAAATGAAGCTCTTCTTTATGTTACTTCCCCCAAGTGATTAGTTCATTTTTGGATATTGTGTATATATCAACCTCAAGAATGTTTCAATACCGACTAGCAGTCTACCACTTTCTTCCTCTGCTGGGTGACCATTTATGGCTCTAAAGCAGAAACCTATGAACCAGTGAGTAAAGATTTTGAGAAGTGCTAATTAGTGTTGAAAGAGTGGGGTGGTAAAGTTGGGGAAACCATGCAGCTTACATATACTTACATTTTTAAAAGATTTCACCAAGTCTAACAGCCGGTTGTGCTTCATTTGCCTGGTTTTTATTATCAACAGAATTACGAAGTTACCATCTGAGCTGTAGGGAAACTTCATGTAATCGGGCTTATGTTAGTTGTTTAAAAATTTTGTGAGTTGACTGAATTAAAACTTTTCTAGAGAAGTTTCAATCATACATAACAATAAGGACAAACATTTCAAATAAAGTAATTCGTTTTGAGGGGGTGATAGGGTTTTGTGTGTGTGTGTGTGTGTGTGTGTGTGTGTTTTGCAGTAAGGAAGGTGAAATTATTGATACATTTTAGTAACTTATGGAAATGTAAATTTGTTTTATAAGAAATGTGAAATCATTGACCATACAAGAAGTGCTTTTTAAATGACCTTTGTTTTATTTGGTTTTATCTCAAGTAGTAGTACTGACAATGAGTTGTTTAATTGAAGAGAGTAGTGACTTGGAGAGGGTGACGAAAAGTTAGAATCCTGGTAATTTATTTTTAAGGCTTTAAAAGATTACATATGCTTTTTTGTTTTTGCTTTTGGTTTTGTTTAGCATTTAAGAAAGCTCTCTTAAGGAAAATCTCACTTCGGCTCTACGTTGTATATGACAAAGTGAGAGGTTTTAAACTGAAAAACTGTAATTTGCTTTATTCCTAGCCTTCATCACTTTCTAACTTTCTGAGTTTCTCTGGTGTAGATAGGGGCCTTCTGGTTCTTTCTAACAGCAGGGATTGAAATAATCAACAGCAGGTATTGAATTAGAGGTCTACTTAACCTACCAGAAAGCCTGATGAGATCTCCAAAGCCAAACAGTGCCAGCATATAGGACCTAGGCATTAATAATCTTGCTTGTATTGATCAAAAAATTATAAACATTCGGGGCATCTGGGTGGCTCAGTCGGTTAAGCATCTGACTTTGGATCAGGTCATGATTAACGCGGTTCATGAGTTTGAGCCCTGCATCAGGCTTTGTGTTGACAGCTCAGAACCTGGAGACTGCTTGGATTTCTGTGTCTCCCTCTCTCTCTGCTCCTCCCCCACTCATGCTCTGTCTCTCTTCCAAACTAATTAAAAGAATTACAAGTCAAAATAAAAACTGATGACTTTGAATTGGTGAACCTGTAGGACTCTTTCTTTCAGTTCTGTAAGTTGTGTGAACACTTTATTTCAGGGAGTCTGTCAGTTGTCAGTTTTAAGGATAGGAAGTTCCATCATTTTTACTAATTCCAGTGTATTTTAGCATGCATTAATGTGCAGTTGCAGAATAATTACAGCTACTGCCTTCATATTCTCTGTGAACAGCAAGGAAAGAAGCACATCAGGTATTTTACTGCATGCCCTGCTTAGACGCAGTTGAAACCGAGGACAGGAGGCATTCAGTGAGTACGATGCACCAAAAATACTGCTTGGGATTGGAATCCATATTTATTCACGCTGCCTGTTTTCCTTTCTTTTTCTACCTTGGATTTAGAAATCAGGAAAACAACTTTTAGCCCGGATACCAGTGTTCGTACAGATCAGGAAATTATTTCTATCACTTTATTTGCATGTAAAGTAAACGTAAATATCTAAATTGATCAGTGCCTATCCAACTTGAGAAAGCTGCTTAACGAAGTTTATATTAATGTTATATAATGTCTATTTTTTTAACTTTATTTTTTAATTTATTTTGAGAGAGACAGAGACAGGGTGGGCAGAGAGAGGGGGAGAGAGAGAATTCCAAGTAGGCTCCAAACTGTCAGCATAGAGCCTGATGAGGGGCTTGAACTCATGAACTGTGAGATCATGACCTGAGCCGAAACAAAGAGTCAAATGCTTAGTCGACTGAGCCACCCAGGTACCCCTAATGTCTTCTATTTCTATACTCACTTTAGACTAGATAGCAGGCTTTTTTCATATACATTATATTACATGCTCAGTAAAAACTTTTTTTAAAAGTATGTTTATTTATTTTTGAGAGAGAGAGAGAGAGAGAGTGAGTATTTGAGTTGGGGAAGGGCAAGAGAGAGGAAGAGAGAGTATCCCAAGCAGGCTCTACATTGTCAGCTCAGAGCCCAATGCAGGGCTCGAACTCACAAACTGAGATTGTGACCTAAGCCAAAATCAAGAGTTGGACTCTTAACTAACTGAGCCACTCAGGTGCCCCTACATGCTTAGTTAAAACTTTTGTCTTGCTATTAAGGCTTGCTCATTGTTTTTCTTAAAATAATAAACGAAAACAGTTGATAGCAAAAGAGGTTTGTAAGGATCGAGACTATCAAAGTTGTTAATAAAATAAATTTCTTTTTTTCCCTATCTTCTGTTGAGGTTTTAGTTATAATAGTACATGTTCTACCCAGCTGAACAAAGTAAAGTAAATTGAAACTTTTAAATAGCAGGCAATATCAGTGCAATCTGAAAATGTTTAGAATACAGTTCTCCAAAACCCAAGACTGTTTCCTTGTATAAGCCCTATGATACATTAAGGATGGTAAAATAAATCTTTCTTTTTTCCCCCCACCAAACATAAACTTGAAAGTTACTCAAAGATAAAATAGTTCCCCTCCAAATTTGGAGCAATTTTTCTGAAATGAACATACCCTATACAACACAGTTGAGGGTTTTTTTTTTCCATTTCTTTTTATTTTTTTAAATTTTTTTATGTGTATTTATTTTTGAGAGAGAGGGAGAGACAGAGCGTGAGCAGGGGAGGGGCAGAGAGAGAGGGAGACACAGAACCTGAAGCAGACTCCAGGCTCTGAGCTGTCAGCACAGAGCCCGAACTTATGAACCATGAGATCATGACCTGAGCCGAAGTCAGAAGCTCATCCGACTGAGCCACCCAGGCTCCCCTTTTTCCATTTCTAAAAACTAGAGAAAAACATTTTCAAATATTTAGAAGAATCACTTACAGTTCAGTCTTGATATGGTGCTCTAATATGGTAGCCGCTATCTACCAGTGGTTATTTAAATCTAAATTAAAAATAATTAAAATTAATTAAAATTTAAAAGTCAGTTGCTTAGTCATAGTAACAATATTACAAGTGCTCAATAGTCACATTTGGCTGTGGCTAGGTATTGGACAGCACAGATACTGAACATTCCCATCATTGCAGAAAGTTCCATTGCACAGCACTGGATAAAGTATTCCATTGGTGGTGATGACATTTTTACCAGTTTCCTCAGTAGTTTCCTGGTATTTACAAGTATTTTGTCCTTACCTTCTAAAAAAAGGTATTATTATCAAAGCCTGTGGATTTTTTTTTTTTTTTACTTATCAAATAATTTCCCTAATTAAAAAAATAATGGTCAGGATTTGAAACAGCTAGATGATGGTAGAAACATGTTTAGATTTTTAAAAAAGTTTTTGGTAAACCTTAAAAATACATGCCAAAAGGTGTGTAGTTGTGAATCTTTAGAAAGAGAATGATAGAAGCAGGCTTTCCATGTGTGCAGTCTAAGACTGCCAAAACTGAAATGGCCTACAAGTAGCATATGACTTGTGAGATTATTTTTCTTCTCTTGTTTTTTCTTTTTCTTTCCTTTTCTTTTATTTTTTTTCTTTTTTTTTTCTTTTTTTTTTTTTTGAGAGAGAGCGCATGTGTGCACACAGGGGAGGGTCAGAGGAAGAAGGGAAGATGTGGGGCTCAGTCTCACAACCCTGAGATCATTACCTGAGCTGAAATCGAGAGTCAGATGCTGAACCAAGTGAGCCACTCAGGCTCCCCATGTGAAATTATTTTTCTTACGTAAATTTTAGAAATAATATTTTAGGGGCACCTGGGGGGCTCAGTCTGTTAAGCGTCCGACTTCAGCTCAGGTCATGATCTCACAGTCTGTGAGTTCGAGCCCCGCGTTGGGTCCTGTGCTGGCAATTCGGAGCCTGGAGCCTGCTTTGGATTCTGTGTCTCCCTCTCTCTCTCCCCCTCCCCCACTCATGCTCTGTCTCTCTCACTCTCAAAAATGAATAAATGTTAAAAAAAAAAGAAATATTTTTTATTGTATAACCACACCTTGAAAAGAGCATAGAACACAGCAAAAACATTAAATATTTAATGACTATTGTTTAAGTGAATTTTAGAGTTAAGCAGCATATATTCCTGTCTTCAGTTTGAGTGAAGGGAGAAAAAGTAGGTATTGTATCCATTTATTCCTTTGAATCTTTTCAATACACTGGGTGGGGATAGGAATCCTTACTTTGTGTATGTTGAGACTTTTGTGGTGCTGTCAGGTGAAGGTTAAGACTTGAGTGTGTTAAAATCAATTATATAAAGAAAGACTGTGTTTTGGGGCAGAAGAAGAGGAAAAATGAAGACAGTTATATGCTAATTACTTGAAAAATGTTTATATAATTGTATATCTAGACTTATCCCACAGTTTAACACTGGCAGGTTTTTTCTGGGGGTAAATTTGGTTGAGATTTTCAATGCATATTTACTGGAATGGTGATTTGTGGAGAAAAAGCACATAACCAATATATTAGTTGACTTATGTTTTCATAAAATTTAATATTACTTTTTATATATGAATATGCATTGAATATATTTCCTAGTTTCAAGATGATTTAATTTTTTTTTTTTTATTTTTCAACGTTTATTTATTTTTGGGACAGAGAGAGACAGAGCATGAACGGGGGAGGGGCAGAGAGAGAGGGAGACACAGAATCGGAAACAGGCTCCAGGCTCTGAGCCATCAGCCCAGAGCCTGACGCGGGGCTCGAACTCACGGAACGCGAGATCGTGACCAGGCTGAAGTCGGATGCTTAACCGACTACGCCACCCAGGCGCCCCCCAAGATGATTTTAAAGAACTACCTTTCCTTGTAAAAGCCACTTAGGGTTTTTATGAGAAGCTTTAAGGTTTGTCTGATTTTAATCTGGTGTTATTTTAATTTCATGTACTTTTTTTTTTGCATTTGCAAGTACCCAGTAAAACATATATATTTTTTAAGACAATTTTTTTAATGTTTATTTATTTTTGAGAGAGAGAGAGATAGAGATAGAGTACAAGTTGGGGAGGGACAGAAAGAGAGGGGGGACACAGAATTCAAAGTAGGCTCTAGTTCTGAGCTGTTAGCTCAGAGCCTGATGTGGAGCTTGAACCCACAAACCATGAGATTATGACCTGAGCTGAGGTTGGATGGTCAACAGACTGAGCCACCCAGGCGCCCTCACTAGTTCTTTATAGATAGTCTTAATTACCTTGTATTTTTCCCCCCAAGAAATAAAAAATAAAATGGAACATTTATCTTTTATTCAATCACAAATATTGTTTGAATGTAACTTTAAAAAAACTTTAATACCTTTTTGAATTACAGAGTTTTATAGAAAGTATAATTGCTTCTTTCATAAGACTTTTTGTGTTGACACATTTTCATCACAAGACTGGCTTGTTTTTGGTTTTGTTTGTTTGTTTAAAGTGGGGCTTGGACTCAGGACCCTGAGATTAAGAGTCACTTGCTCTACTGACTGAGCCAGCCAGGCTCCCCATAAGACTGCTTTTTATATTGATTTAAGTTGAGAGCATAATGCTAGGAAGTAGCTCCTTGAAGGCAGGTCTTTGGATACAGAGGGTAATGTGTTTGTTGGCAGAATGGAATGGATGAAAGGTGTGAGATAAAAAAGGAACCAAGGGAAACTCAGTTCTGTGTGCTTGGACAAATCATGTATACTGTCTACCATCTATTTTCCATGAGTGTATAATAAAAAATATCTCTTTCCCACTACTTTGAAGGAATTGTTATGAGGATCTGATGAAATATTATATGAAGGCCCGTTACGAATATTAGAACACCATAACATTGTGTTATTTTTTAACATGAAACATTTAAAAGCTTGCCTGGGGCACCTGGGTGTCTCTGTCAATTAAGCGTCCAACTTTGGCTCAGGTCATGATGTCACATTTTGTGAGTTCAAGCCCCGTGTCAGGCTCTGTGCTGACAGCTCAGAGCCTGGAGCCTGGTTTGGATGCTGTGTCTCCTTCTCTCTCTGCCCCTCCCCTGCTCTTTCTCTCTCTCTGTCTCTCTCAAAAATAAATAAACATTAAAAAAAACTAAAAGCTTACCTGAAACCATGCCTTACTAACTGAGAAATTTCTAAAAGCTTTGATTTTACAGAGATAAGAACTCTAAGCTATCTACAGTTCAGGAAATAGTTTCACTTGTAACTTCCTTGGGATTTATAGTGTATAGTTCTTTCCCAATGATATTTTCAGTCTTTACTAGTTTTGTCACTCTTCATAAGGATGAGCATAAAGCTCTTTCTCCTATTAATTGATAATAAATTGATCACATTCTAGCCATAAAATGAACTGCTAATCTGATCATAGAGAAAAAGTTATCTCTAAACAGTACCACTCTTTTGCTTGTAGTATATTTAACACACTGTGATTCTCTTCTTAGTAAATATTTGAAAACAAATAAAACTAATATGTTACAATATGTTACATTATGGTAACCCTGGGGTGTTGCTGATTATAAACAGAACATAATTTACCATGCTATAATAAATAATGACCTATAAAAAAACCGCAAGTGCTTCATGCTTTATTTGTGCCATGCCAATTGTACTTTCCCTGACAACTTTAGATTAATTTAAATATGACTTATGGCATCAAGGAAGACAAAAATACTAAACTAACATTTTAGTTTCTGAAATTACTTACTCAAATATGATTCAGCTGAATGCCATTTCTGTTTTCCTATTGCAGATTTCTCAACAGTGATGTCACAAGATTGACCACATTGATCACAGTAAGAGTAAAACAATAATTAAGCTTTTAAGGATGTTTTGTTTTCTCCAGAATAACACTTGAGTTGGAAATTATTTATAATTTTAAATTATTATTCTTTCATTCAACAGTCAATTGAATGTTTACATTTTCAATGAACCACATCTCATGCTTGTAGTTATTTAAATACTTTTAAAATATTGCTTTAAATGATTTTAAAACATTTAAAATAAAAACTACTTTTAATTTATACCTGAAATTATGTACCTAATTATATTAATGTATTTCAATGTGAATCATAATCTGAACATCATCTTTTAACATTTTTTTTTACTAAAAAATAGCAGAACATTTAAGGTGACTCCACATTAGGAAAAAAATTACAAAAATAAAGTTACTTGAGACTGTAATCACAAGACTGTGAAAACAGCCTTGAAAGGATTCTTAGTCTTGCTTAAATTTTTCATTGATATTTGAATGATTTATAGAGAGTCTTCCATATATGGAGAGTTGTTGAAAACAGATCTCATAAGTAACTGACACTTTCCTCTTTAATTTTAAACTGTTAATTTCTACTGTATATAAGGAAATATGTTTCTTAATGAAAAAACTTTATCCAAGGCCATGATCCACATTATTGTAAAATTCTAAATAGTAAAATCTGAATTACAGTAATGAGATTTTATAGTGTTTTTGAAAAATTCTTTTAAATGACAGAGAAATAAATTTAGAGTAAATCATTTATACAGTCTGCTTCTTTAATCCTGTTCTAATTGTTCACTAATTATAGAAGCAATAATTATCAGAAATGTAAATTCATGTGTAATCTTTGTGTTTATGTTTTAGCACTTATTTTGAAAACTGGTTTATTTTTTAAGGTTAACATTTTTCAGAGGCCAGGGAGAATTTTATTGTATTTTTAAAGACTTTATCATCATCGAGTATACAGATGTTCAGATGTTTATGGAATGTTCATTTATTTTCCTAGGGGATCAAGTTAGCTATCTCTGATTTGTAGCTCTTTCCTTGTTTGTTTTTTCTTAATCAGTACTTTATTATCCTAACTGAATAGTTTACAACAAGATATTAACATATTTCTGTAGTAACCTTCTGTTTATATCTAGTACTTTACAATCAAGGAGATTAACATTAGAATCAGATGAAAAAGGTTTTCAATTTGAAAATGCTGACTTTTACTGTACATTTTTAGGGTAATATTAAGAGAGTATGTAATTGCAGCTGTTCTAAATTCAAGAATTTCAGGAAAAGAGGTACTATCCAATATTATCAAATATTAAATAAGTTAAAGACTAAGAAGTATTCATTTGAGATGTTCATAAGTGACTAATAAGAGGAACCCTTACTTTGTAATAATATCAGGACTTTGAGGCCTTCTCCAGCCCCTTGAGTCAAGAAAAGAGGGTAGATTTCAACACTGATTCAGGCTTAGGGGACTATGGACAGAGTAATTCAAGTATTGACCATGGGGGTAGAAATAAAGTGAGGCCGGGGAAGGGCTGATGTGTTCAAAGAAAATGGAGAGGGTAAGGGACTAGTCAGAAGTAGATAAGCTGATGAAATCAGATGATAAAGTAATAGCTAAAAGAATAGAATATTGTGGTTAGGGAGGGGTATATTACAGATTGTTTCAGAGTTGAAGCTGTAATGAGTTTTTATATATTATATAGTATACATCTTTTATACTTTTTTCCCCCAGAGAATTTCTGTTTTTCCCATGTTGTAATTCACAGAAATGTCCAAATCTAATCTCGCATCTTCCTGGCCATCATCAATTCCCTTGAAGCCTATACATCTCAGTTTAATCTTACTAAAACACTTCTCTCTTTCATTTCTCTACTTGAAGATGTTCAGTGACTTCCCTTTTCCTACAAGATCAACTCTAGATATTCTAACTTGGTATTTAAGCTCCCTCCTCAATTTGGCTCTAGCATATTTCCCAGCCAAATATCCTATTATTCAAGAAGAAGAATCCTACACTCTACCCTGTGTGGACTCTACTCCATGTTGAATATTCATTTTGGTTCCATACTTCCTTTTCCCCAGAATATTCCTTTTTTTTTTTTTATTTTATTTTTAAGTAATCGCTACACCCAACGTGAGGCTTAAACTCACAACCCTGAGATCAGGAGTTGCATGCTCTACCAACTGAGCCAGCCAGGTGCCCCTCCCTAGAATATTCTTTTCCTTTCAGGCTTTTAATTTTTCTGATGATTTCAAACTTCTCTTCTAATGCCCTGTCCACATGTAATCATGTGTTCGAGGCCTTCCCTAATCATCCTAATTGAAAGTGATTCTCTCTCCTTAGTAGTTTGGTAATGCTTAATTTTTTATTCCTATGTTACTGATGATATATATTCTCTTGTATTTTACATATTTTAATACATTTATTCCAGCTGTGCTCACTAAATGAGTATTCAGCAAATGTTTGCCGGTAATCAAAAATGCCTAAGAAAGAGCTAAGTTAAATCGTATCTTTAGTTTTCCTATATTAAAATAGAAATAAGTATATTAATGCATGGATATCCAAAATTGAACCACAGGAAGCAGGGTGGATGGGAAAGAATGTAGATTTTAGAACTAGAAGGAGTTCAAGTACTGATGCAACTGTATACTAGGTATGTGACCTTCAGTAAATCAGCCTACTTGTGCCTCAGTGTCTTCACCTCTAAAATCTGTTACATTTAAAAGGATTACTATGCAAAATGTAAATATAATGTTCATTAACTTTCCTCCCTCTTAACTTTATATATGTCTTCTTGACATTTAGATAAAGGTGCATAAAATCAGCTGTAAAGATCAGGGATATACCCCAAACATCCAAATTTATCTTACATATTGTGGTCCTTTTTTTATTTTCTTTTTAACTTTTTAAAGCTTATTTATTTATTTTGAGAGAGACAGAGAGAGTGCGAGCAGGGGAGGGGCAGAGAGAGAGGGAAAGAGAGAGAATCCCAAACAGGCTTGGCACTGCCATTGCAGAGCCCGATATAGGGCTCGAACCCACGAAACCATGAGATCATGACCTGAGCCGAAACCCAAGAGTCAGATGCTCAACTGACTGAGCCACCCAGGTGCCCCAATATGGTGGTCCTTTTTATCTGTAAGTAAAAAAAAAGTTTTTTAAATATTTATTTTGAGAGAGAGAGAGAGAGCACACACAGGGGAGGGGCAGAGAGAGAGGGAGGCAGAGAATCCCAAGCAGGCTGTGCACTGTCCGAGCAGAGCCTGATGCAGGGCTCAAACTCATGAACCGTGAGATAATGACCTGAGCCAAAATCAAGAGCCCAAGGTGTAACCAACTGAGCCACCCAGGAGCTCCTTGTCTATAAATTTCAATAAATGAATTTCTACTTTCTATGTTATATATATTTATAACTTAATTGACATATAAATTCCTGGGAGGAGGTTGATTAGATGTTTTGATATGATGTGGTTTTATTTAGGGAAAGAGAGTCAGACCTTACAGGATACCAACATCTTAAAAGGCCAGAATGGATTTGAGAATGGTTCAGATTGTGCTACATTCCCCTTATACACAGTTGAGAAAACCAGGGTTCACAGAATTTGAAGGGAGATAATATACGAAATGGTAAAGAACATGAACTGAGGTCAGAAAAACCTTTGTTTAAGTTTGCGCTCTGATACTTATATAGCTGTTGTGATCTCGAGACAATTACACACTCTTAAGATCTAGTTTTTTCCTCTCTAAAGCAGAGATAATATTTATATCTCTAGGACTGTTGTGAATATTAAGTGACATAATGCTTAGGAAGCATAGCACAGAGGCTGATACGTATTAGATTCTTTTGACCCCTCATCATAGACATCACCTGTGAAGTTACTTTACCAGAGTCACCTAGTGTGACAGCTTGGCCTAAACCTGCTTTTGCTTTCTTCCACCATACTTCTTTAGTGTTCTGTTGTGTGATCGCCATTACTTGATTAAAAAATATCTGTAAGCAGCATTTATAGGAAGTAAGATAAAATAACTCATATATTTTTTTCTTCTTGTATCTTTCCAAATTCTCCCTCTTCTTTGGGAGTATTTATGCAATTTCACTTACATGCAATTTTGTTCATATGTACTTTCACTAATACAGTGGCTTTATTTTACTTTTCACTTCACATTTTACTACATATTTTAATCTGTTACAAAGCAACTTTTAAAATAATTCAAATGGCCTTTTCTGTTTTTTATTAATATTCCTGTTTTTCCCTTGGTAATTTTATTATAAATATTCCTTAAATTTTATAGAGACAAATATCTACTAATAGAAATGTTTCATTTAAAAATTAAAATTTAGAAGGAATTATTACATAATTTTTAGTGTACACACTGTTAGAAATATTGGTGGTAGATAGCAAATTTAAAATGTCAGATACCTATGACAGATAAGAGAAAATGAAATACAGCAGTGATTGTTAGTTGTTCCCTAATGTTGATTCCCCTCCCCCCTTGCACTAATGTTTTCCCCAGAATATCAATACCTGGAATAAAAATATCTCCCAATTTCCCTTGCATCTTACTCATGTGACTAAGTCTTGGCTAGAGATAAGTAAACAGCAGTAATGTGTGCAACTTGCAAAAAATAGTCTTAAAGGAAGAGGTACATTCCCTCTTTTTCCCCCCTGTCCTCCTTGCTGGCTAAAATGTGGACATGATAATTGGAAGTGAGTGGAAACTACAAACTAAGAATAGGCAAAGCAAGGACGCCTGGTTGGCTCAGTCAGTTAAGTGTCCTACACTTGCTTTTGGCTCAAGTCATGATCTGACAGTTCGTGGGATTGAGCTCTGCGTCGGGCTCCGCACGGACAGTGTGGAACCTACTTGGGATGCTCTCTCTCTCCCTCTTCCTGCCCCTTCCCCAATCTCTCTCTCTCTCTCTCTCTCTCAAAATAAATAACAAAAAAAAGAAACAAACAAACAAAGAATGGGCAAAGCAATAAGATAGAAAGTTTCTAATATGTTCAGTTGTCATTGTGTCTACACTAGCCTGTCTCCATCTGGGCTTCCTTGACATGACAGAGATATCCTTTTTTTTGTAAGCCACTGGTTTTGGATTTTCTGTCAGACATGGCCAAAACTAATCCTGACACACCAAAATAATTTGACAAAGTTTATGCCGTTTTTAAATGTCTTTGATTTGTTAATATTTTATTTATTTTTATTGAATTCTGCTGCCTTGTTAAAAAAATTTTTAATGTTTATTTATTTTTGAGAGAGAGAGATAGAGAAACATAAAGTGTTAGTGGGGGAGGGGCAGAGAGAGGGAGACCCAGAATCTGAAGCATGCTCCAGGCTCCAAGCTGTCAGCACAGAGTGGGTCGTGGGGCTTGAACCCACGAACCGTGTGATCATGACCTGAGCCAAAGTCAGACGTTTAACCGACTGAGCCACCCAAGCACCCCATTTTTGATAGCTTGATAGAAAATGGAATTATTCACTGTGTCTAGGAGACTAAAGAAACCTTTACAGAGAAGAAGATGACATAGGGCTAGCTGTTTGAAGTATGAATTAGAAGAAAACACTAATTCCAAAAGATATATGCACCTGTGTTTAATGGGGCATTATTTACAATAGCCAAGATACAGAAGCACCCTAAGTGTCTATCAGTAGGTGAACGGTAGAGAAAATTGTGGCATATGTGTGTGCATGCATGTGTACACACACACACACACACACCACACTCCACTGGACTACTATGCACCCATAAAAAGGATGAGATTGTGCCATTTGTGACAACATGGATAGACCTAGAGGGTATTATGCTAAGGCTGAGAAAGACAAGTACCATATGTTTGCACTTATATGTAGAAAATACTCTCGAAACAAAACAAAACAAATGAAAAAACAAAAAGTAGATCAGACCTATAAATACAGAGAACAAACTGGTGGTTGCAGGTAGGGGGTTGGGGGGGGGAATGAGCAAATGAGGGAAGCGTAGTGGGAGACATGGTTTTCAATCATGGAATGACTAAATCACAGGAATAAGAGGCACAGTTTAGGAGTATAGCCAGTGATGTTATAACAGTGTCGTATGGTGACAGGTGGTAGCTACACTTTGGTGCATAATGTATACACTTGTTGAATCGTAATGTTGTACACCTGAAACTAATGTAATATTTTGTGTCAACTAAACTCAAAATAAAAAAGTTTTTTTTAAGGAAGAGAATCCAGAAAGAGGAAATATGCATATATATTTGGAAAGGGCATATGTTCAGGGACACGCAAATATTTGGGTCCAATACTGTTGAAATGTAAAATTTGAGGAAGTAAATGAGCCTCAAGTTTAGATCTTGTAGGAATTTACTTACCAAGATGTTTGGTAAATGCTAGGTATCTAACAAAGATTTCTTTTAATATTAATCATTTTAATATTATACATGGTTTTTCCAGGAAATATTTTAAGATGTTTTAAGTAATCTCTACACCCAACATGGGGCTCAAACTCACAACCCCAAGATCAAGAGTTTTATGCTCTACTGATTGAGTCAGCCAGGTACCCCTCCATTAAATATTTTAAAGATAAATATATTTTATGTAAGTGTTGAAGAAGGAAGACCAAAACTAATATTTCTTTATTCACTGCTTTTTAAGATAGCAAGTGCTTTCTATTTGAGCCTTTAACAATTTTAGAAGACCTGTTATTATGTTTTACAGATAACTAAACTATGACTCAGAAAGGGCAAGAGTCTTTCCCAGTGTGATTTATTAGTTAAGTCATTGTTTGCAAAGTACAGAAATCAACCATTTCTAGAGCAAGTCTGGTATGTATTAAGTGACTTTTATTTTTCTACTTTTTTAATACCAAAAGTAGATGTATGTTTGGATAAAAGACTCCTCCCCCAAGATGCATCTCCTGCAAACCTGTACCATTATACCATTAATGGAGCTAAAAGCATGCATGATGTTCCCCGTGTGAGTGACTGCAGGTATAAATGACACCATGCTGCAGAGACCCAACTCAGCTTCTTTGAACAAGAGGAAGTGTGCAATGTTACACACTCACTTGGTTTAAAGATCAGTTCTCACCTGAAAATTCTAAATGAGCTACTGCTTAATTTGCCTAAAAAAAGAAAAAGGCAGTAACTTAACATAGTCTAGAAGTAATCATGGAAGCATGAGAGAATATAAAAGAGTTTTCTACTTTGGTTTGGTGGTTTTTTGCTATAATCAATAGTATAGAACCTAGACTAGGTGAATGTTTTCTGAATGGAAGTGACTTGAAATTTAATCTTGTTAGTACATCATTCTCTTCGCTCACACTTTCTAGAACACCAGGAAGACTTCCAAATGTTAGTCAAGGAGCAGATAAAATACAAATATAATCTTCAAAAACTTTTTAGATTTGAGAGAGGACTGTTGTTATAGACTTGATTATGGAATTATCAAATTTGATTCTTATTATTTTTCTATACATATACAAATAAAAAACTGTAGAAAAGATTTTGATAAAAATGGAAAATTCTTATTGTATATAGCATCAAAAAGGCACCTAGTTAGCATGTCAGGGATGTTAAGAAAACTGTTTAACTCATACAGATATTCCTGATACTGTCCTTATATGAATGCATTTTTGAAACGCATTTTAAATGCATCAATAGGTGTATTTCCATCATAACATAAAGTAGTACAAGTAGTACTGCGTGCAAAGTATGCCATCTATTTTGTGAATAGCACATCTAATATTTATAATTTTATTCTCTGATTTGCTTTCCTCTCAGGAAAAACCACTCAACTTTTGTTCATACCACTCATGGCTTTTGTCTCTTTATTGTCCTGATTACTGAATATTTCTGGGTGTCTTTTTTCTTCTTCACTCTAGTTGTTTCATAGTTTTAGTGTCAAACCTACAGAAAGGACATTTGAGAAAACTTACACATTTGGCACTGATCTCAAATGTCACGGTTCCCCTCAAATGTTACCTCCTCCTTAAAACCTCTGGATCCATTTGCAGTTGGAATTAATATCCCCATCGTTTCTGCCTTTCTAGTATTTGTTACTTCTGTCACAGCATTGTTCTGCAGCACTACCTTGGACCTGAGTATGTAGATATATTTTCTGTGGAGAGAGAGAGAGTTTGCTACAATAATTTACAAATGTTAATATAAAAGAAATTAACACAAGCATTTTTTTTTAATCACCTGGGATGCTTACCTTATAACCAATTACTACCAGTACTTTCAGGGCTAGGACTGTCTTTAATTATGTCAGTCTAATGAGAAAAGAACAAAAATATATTTGACATGTGCAAGTGGTTTGTTTGTATCAAGTGAAGGCCAGATGACATCAGAGGGAACTAAATTAAAGCTTTGTAGCAGTTTGAGTAGAAAGAAATGGTGGGAATATTAAATCATTCAGGGAACACTAGATTATAAGATAGGCATGCCAAACTCAAATGTAACTAGAAAATAATGGGGAAGCAGCAGTCAGTACCATATTCCATCATGTTGAGTACAATGATTTTATTTTAGAAAAGACATCATTATGATAACAGTTAGTTTTATAGTTCTTATGGGCACACTTTGTAAATTTGTTTTGCTACTATGTTGAATTAGATCTAGTAGCAAGAAGAGTTTATGCTTATTCATAGTTTTTGTTTTCTCTGTGTTTCAGTAATACAAGATTTAGTTAATTTCAGTCTACCCATGTGTTCAGAAAGCATTTTTTCTCCCTTTGTAAGGGTCTATACATAACTTAGGCTTCAAAAACATTCTTATAAAGCTCTTACCTGCCTTATGAGTTGTGTGTTTGGCTATTTCACCTGTTAGACTGTAAAGTCCTTACCATCTGGTAAAGGCATCGATTTTTATTCATTCTTGCAGTTCCCTTAGAGTCTGTTAGAATGCTTTGCTTCCAGTAGTGGCACAGCAAAAATGTATTCAGTAAACTGTCCTATGCTAGTGTGTCTCTTAATGTGATCATTTCAGATTGAACTGGAATGGATAAATATATAGAAAACATATGGAGACCATGCACTTTGACAATTTGAAAGTCATACAAGTTAGTAAATTCTTCTTTTTAAATTAAATATCCCCTAGGATTTTGATCGCTTACCATGTTGCATGAATTACTTTGATTTGACAAAGGATCTCTAGGGTAGTAGGGGGAGAATGAAAGATTACATGGCAGGTTAGAACTGAATGTGAAGATGTAACCAGCATGCTTCAGGGAATAAGATGATGCATCATTGCAAAAATGTAGTTTTATGTAGTTAGGGCAGCTCGAGAACATTGGTTTCCCAAGGAAGAGGAGACACAGGAGAATGGAATGGAAAGGGATATGGGAAAGCCTTAAAGATGCCATCTTGCACTTTTGGGGTACTTCCTGAAGCCACAGTACCTAGGCAGTGTTCTCTTTAGCTTAGGTGGAATTAAAACTGGCATAAATTTTAAATCCTCTAGGGTAGTATAGTAAGTACATTTTCTACCTTTCTAATTCTCTTATAGTAGATTTTTGCCTCATGTTGCCACAACATAGAATTTAGTCATCTTACTAACATCTTAAGCATCTTCCCATTTTCTACTTAAATTGAATTACCTATTCCTAAATTTTAGAGCCATTCAAAGTTAGCTTTGTTCTGTCTATGGAACTTTCCAACACACAGATTGTTTTCTATTCAGAACATTCTTATGACCAGAACATACAGTGATGATTTTTTCTGTGTGCCTTTTTCCATACATCATTTCCTTTGCTTGAAGTGTTGTTACCTCTCTTTATCCAATGCCAATTCATTCCAGGAGTGGTCTTCTAGTCTTTTATGACAACTCTGACCTTCACTGAGCTCCCTTTCCTCTCAACATTTTATCTTTATTTCCTGCCCACAGACTTCTCTTTTAAATTTTAGAACCCTGCTTCCAGTTCCTTGCTATCCCACAGGCACTAAATTTAACACTTCTAAACTTGAACACATTCTCTTCCAATTTCCCCAAAACCTTTTCCTTTTTATATACTCCCTGTATTGGTCAGTGACATCAACATCCACTCAGCCACCCAAGCCAGAAATATTAGTTATTCTTAACTACTTCTTCAAAAATTCCTTAAAAAAATTTTTTTTAATCTTTGTTTATTTTTGAGAGACCAAACATGAGCGGGGGTGGGGGGCAGAGAGAGAGGGAGACACAGAATGTGAAGCAGGCTCCAGGTTCTGAGCTGTCAGCACAGAGCCTGACATGGGGCTCAAACTCATGAAACATGGGATCATGACCTGAGCCAAACTTGAACATTTAACCAACTGAGCCACCCAGACACCCCTTTCTTCAAAAATTCTTATCTTGTTTAATATCAAATCCTATTGATTGTCTACAGGCAGTATGATAATAAAAGCCAATGTTTATGGAGTGTTTGCTGTGTTCCAGGTACTAATTTAAGAATTTGATATGTAATAACTCATTCAGTCTTCCTAACGACTTTATTTATTATTCCTATTTTATGTAAGAAAGACATCTATTAGCTAACAAAAGTACACACCACCACCATGAAGCTGTCCATCCAATTTAAAACAATAGAAAAAAACATTGAATATGATTAAGAAATAGTAAGGGCCACATGACATATTAAGTGACATCAGGGAGATAAAATTAGAATAAGTTCACACTGGCAAACTCTAAAAGACAAAATACCTATTTTCTTCAACTAAAATATTAATGGCTTGGGGATGTGGTGGGAGCAGTTACAGATTAACAGAGTTTGAAAGACATATCAGCCAATTCTAATGTATAGATTATATTTGAGTCCAAATTCAAACAAATAATTTAAAAATATTACAAGACAAAGAAATGTGTATACTGATTCAATATTTAATATGAAGGAATTATTGTTAGATAGTAGTGTTGGGCTGTTTTTTAAGCAAAAAGCATAAGTCTATCCCTAAAGACATAAGCATCTTTGTCAGAGGCTTGAAAAAAAGTGCTTTAACCAATCACCTTTTTTTTACTTGGCCTCTGAAAAAGGGGGTAATAAAATATTTAGTTCAATACCATTTATTAGAAATAAAATATAATTTTGTGATTAAAAAATTATTTTAGAGAGAGAGAGAGAGTGCAAGTGGTGGAGAGGGGCAGAGGGAGAGAGAAAGAAAATCTTAAGCAGGTTCCACACTCAACACGGAACCTGACACAGAGCTCCATCTCCTGACTGTGAGATCATGACCTGAGCTGAAATCAAGAGTCAGACACTTAACCAACTGAGTCACCCAGGTGCCCCAATAATTTTGTTATTTCACTAATGCACAGTTCTACAGAAATTTCACTATTTTATCATGCTTTCTCAATATTCAGTATTTGTTTTACAAAAATATAAGTGGTTGAAAAAAATAAAAATGAATATTTCTAGAACTTCTATAAAAATGATGATGATGATGATGATGATAGTCAACATCTGAGTGCTTAATTATGTACCACGTACCCTTTTATGAGTTTACTGTTTTAACTTCTTTTATCCTCCTAACTTCATGAGGTAGGTATTGTTATTATCCTCATTTAATAGTTGGGAAACTGAGCTGTAGAGAGGTTAAACAATTTGCCCAGACTTACCTTGTTATTAGGCAGTGAAGTTCAGAGTTAAAGCCAAGGCAGTTTGACATGGAGCCTGTGTCTTTACTGTGCTACATTGTTTCTCTTTTTGCCATGGTGCTCTTAATATTTATCTCCTTTATTTCATTTATTTGGGAATGTTTTAATTTCTCCTTCATTTTTAAAGTGTAGTTTTGCTAGATATAGAATCCTTGGTTGACAATTTTTTTTTAATTTTTAGTTTTTCTACCACTTCACATATATCATCTTAGTGCCTCTGGCTTCTATACTTTCTGATGAGAAATTGGCTGTTAATTTTATTGAAGACTCCTTATAAATGACAAGGTGCTTCTGTCTTGCTGCTTTCAAGATTCTATCTTGTCTTTGTCTTTCATCAGCTTGGCTGTGTGTCTTAGTGTGATTCTCTTTGTGTTTATCCTATTTGGAGTGCACTGAGCTTGTTAGATGTGTAGATTCATGTTTTTCCCCCAAAATTTGGGAAGTTTTCAAGCATATGTCTTCAAATATTTTTTCTGCCCTTTTCTCTCTTCTTCTTTTGAGACATCCATAATACATTTGTTCATTTCTCCATACTTTTTTTTTCTGTTCCTCAGACTAGATAATCTAAATTGACCTATCTTCAAGTCTGTTAGTTCCTTCTCATGTCTGCTCAGATTTGCTTTGAATCCCTCTAGTGACTTTAATTTCACTTCTTGTACTTTTTAGCTCCAGCATTTTTATTTAGTTCCTATTTATTTATTTATTTATTTATTCATTTAAAAAATGTTATTTATTTTTGAGAGAGGGTGAATGGGGAAGGCAGAAAGAGAAGGAAATGGAGAATCTCAAGCAGGCCCTGTTAGCACAGAGCCCCATGTGGGGCTTGAACTCACAAACCGTGAGTTCATGACTTGAGCCGAAATCAAGAGTCCAGTGCTTAACCAACTGAGTCACCTGGGTTCCCCTACTTCCTCTTTATAATTTCTATGTCTTTATTGATATTTTGCTCATGTATTATTTTCCTGGTTTCTTCTTATTCTTTGTCCATGGTTTTCTTTAGCTCTTTGAGCATATTTAGGAGTATGTTGGGCTAGTTGACCTGCCCTGCAAGAAATGGTAAAAGGAATTCTTCAGGCTGAAATGAACAGACATAGACAGTAACTAAAAGCCATACAAAGCAGTATAAAACTCCAGTAAAGTTAACTACTGGGGTTCCTGGGTGGCTCAGTCGGTTAAGCATCAAACTTCAGCTCATGTCATGATTTTGTGGTTTGTGAGTTCAAGCCCTGCGTCGGGCTCTGTGCTGACAGCTCAGAGCCTGGAGTCTGCTTCAGATCCTGTGTCTCCCTCTCTATCTGCTCCTACCCCACTTGTGCTGTGTCTCTCAAAAATAAATAAATGTTAAAAAAATAAAAAGAAATAAAAGGTAACTACATAGGTAAATAGGTAGGGAACATAGTGCTTTGAAGGAAAAAAAAAAGGTCAGTGTAGCTAGAGTACAGAGAACAAGGATTATGGTTTGAGACTAACAACCAGAAGATAAAGGGCATTGTAGAATAAGATGAGGTGTTTTCCCCCTTTACCTTAAGAGCAAAGAGAAATATTTGAAGTGTAAATTAAAGCTGAATTGTCAACAACCCAATATTAATTGAGGCTTGAACAAGTCACCTAAGATCGTACAGTGATCAAGCGGTAGAACAAGTAACATAATCTAGGATTGCCTTGATCCAATACTTTGACTACTGCATTTCTTATAAATACAAATGTAAGAAATATTTAAGAAATTTATAAGCTTGTGGGGCGCCTGGGTGGCTCAGTCGGTTGGGCGTCCGACTTCAGCCCAGGTCATGATCTCACGGTCCGTGGGTTTGAGCCCCGCGTCGGGCTCTCTGCTGACAGCTCAGAGCCTGGAGCCTGTTTCAGATTCTGTGTCTCCCTCTTTCTCTGACCCTCCCCTGTTCATGCTCTCTCTCTCTCGGTCTCAAAAATAAATAAATGTTAAAAAAAATTAAAAAAGCAATGTATAAGCTTGAGATCTCTGTGACCTGAAATTGTTCCTTGTTATTTCAATAGATGATAACAAAATGCTGACTATGTTTGGGGGATATGATTTTACTTGTTTCAAACGCAGTCATGGTTATATTATTTTTTTAGCTCTGCTTGTGACCTGTTGCTTTTCAGTAAATAGGTGAACCCATGATGCTCAACAGTGACCATTAGAACAAACATATATTTGATCTGTTGCTATGATTTCTTCTATTTTCATCTCCAGCCCACTAACAGAGAGTTAACAAAGGCTAATTGTGTGCCAGACAGATTCCAAGTTTCATTTTATCTTAGTCTTACTGATAATAAGTAACTGTTCCAAGTTGACATAATTAGTAATTGGTGTAACTGGGATTCAAATTCATACTTCTCTAAAGACAATGATGTTTCTACTATAATGTATTGCTTCAGAAAATATTCCCCATGAAAGAATTGTGAGCCATTCATTCAATCAATGTATTATGTGCTTCACATTCAGTCACTCATTTATTCATTTATTTAACAAACATTTATGGAATATTGACTTACATGCTTCCCCCCATCTAGCTATTGTAGATACTATGTAGATACTATGTCAGTAAGACAAATTGCCTACTGTTTACTTTTATTAAGTTTACTTTTCGGTAAGAGAGCAGAAGTAAATTAATACATAAAATATTTTGGGGACACCTGGGTGGATCAGTGGGTTAAGCATTGGACTTTGGCTCAGGACATGATCTTGCAGTTTGGGAGTCTGAGACTCTCATCGGGCTCTCTGCTGTCAGCCCAGAGCCCACTCTGGATCCTTTGTCCCACCGCCCCCTCTGGGCCCCTCCCCCACTTGTGCCTACTCACACACATGCTCTCTCTCTCTCTCTCTCTCAAAAATGAATAAACATTAAAAAATATTTTTAATAATTGGTAAGATCTCCTAAGGAGGGTGAAAGGTAAGAAAAATATGATAGCATATATGGGGGCTATACATATATATATGGGGGGTAGAATTGAGGGCAGTATACATATAAAAGTTGGAGAAGGCCTCTGTGAGGAGGCAACACTTGTATCGAGAAATGCATCACCAGAGGGAACCAGCTGTTCTGAGGAAATAGGAATCACAGTGCTGATGAGACTAGACCATTGCAAACTGTGGAGAAGGGGAAGGCATATGTCATCAAAACTAGTTAGAACTTCTTTCCAATGTGAAGAGAAGCCACTGGACGTTTTTTTGGTTGGCAGTGGATTTTATTTTCCTTCATATCATGTTTAATTTGAAAATGTTCCAAACTCAACTTTTCTCCTATTAGAGGCTTTTAAAGAGGAAGTCATGTATATATAGTACATTGGTGGCATTAAAGTAATAGTATAAATTCTTTGTGATTTGTATGAATTTATATTTTTGGAGGTATTCTGTTTTCTTATTCTTAAATTATATACTATTGCTATCATAGTTAAGAAGTTTCCATCATCTTAAAAGAAATTCATGGATATGCATTCTCAATAAACATTACATTGTGTCTTTTGAATTACTTAGTAAATTTATAAAGATGGGAAATATACTGATTGTATTCCCTTCTTTAGGAGTGTAAGATATAGTGAAGAAACAGACACACAAAGCAGTCATTATGGATGTGATAGATGCCATGACAGAGGTATATATACCATGTTTTTTGAATATAGAAAGGATGGTGTAATCCCTGGGGGTGGGAAAGGCCTCATCAAAATTTTTCATTCTACAAAGATTTCCCATCTTGCTTTTGAAGCATAATAGGGGCTAGGTATTACTATTTGAAAACAGATGCTTATGCTGCAAAAAATCTTTAGGATTTCCAGCTATATAGCAAAATAAATAAGTGGTACCTGACTTCGTATATATGAGAAAGTTGAATTTCTTTTCACAGTAGAGAGTGTAAAAACATTATGATGTTGTTACTGCTGCCCTTTTCCTGTTCTATTCTCTCTCACCCTTTATCCTCCAGTTTTGTAAGTGTACCTGAGGTGGGAATAAGATGAAATGTTAAAAGTTTTGAAGGAAGGCTTCATATTCATAGAAATTTTGGGAGTTGTTTTTGAGGGGGGAGGTGTGATTGTAAAAAGGGACCTTACTTTTTTTTGAGCTGGTGATTTTGAGCATTTGCTGATGGCCCTGTACTGGGAGCTTAGATCTTTCACCCACTCAAAATCCCAGCTAGATGTATAACGTTTCCCACCATAATATTAAGCAGGCCCTCTTAGAAATAAACTGGCCAGAATGCCATGGTATGAATGTCAGTACAATGGGAATGAGCAACATGTCTATAGCGAAAACTATGTGCTTTGTAAGTCTGTTGGTCAAGAATTAGAGGAAGGATTCTTAGAAAATTAAATTGTATGAAACCTAGGAAGATGCCTAAAGAGAAAGTACAAACTTAAAAACAAATGCAGAGTACCCGCATGCCAGGATATGAAGAGAAATGAAACCAGCACAGTGTGATTTAGAACATAAGTATACTGAGAGAATTGAAGGAACTGAAGGAGGCGGTGTTATTTCCTCCTTAGCAGTTAAATGTTCAATCAAAACAGTGCGGTGTTGTACAGAGTGAATATAAAAAGAAAAGTTAAAAGAAAAATACATCAGAACTTCAAGAAAGGGTAGCCAGCCTTTATCTAATAAAAAATGACCTTTAAAATTAATTGCAACAGAGTAATTCCCCCTGAAACCAGTATCTTCTTATAGAAGATGATTTTTAACATAGAAAAAACTTCATTAGACTGAGGGAAGATGACAATAGGTAGCTTGAACACATATAACATACTTAGCTTGCTGAGCATGGGTGGGCTAATTGCTGAAGGCCCACTAATTTGATAGAAAAATGCATTTTAAGAAAACATAAGCAAAGAAATAGGAGAGGGATGAATAGCAACAAAATTCTGGGATCTGGAAAGTGGACAGATGAGTAGTAACCAATTTAGCAGAGTGCGAGAACTGAATAATCAGCTAACAATGAGGATAGCTGGAAAAAGTGCAGTTTATACCTTTGGAAACCTTGAACACTCAGAAATGGTCAGTTCTAGGAATCTCTGGAAGGGGCAGCAGTAGTGGTGGGGTACAGTTATAGATACAAGTGAATCTTTAAATACAAAGACTGTATGAAAATACAAAATGTTTATTAAACATTCATTAGACATAAAAAAGTCCGTTTAACCAGTTATATTCCTCAGATCTCCTGTACTTAACACAGTTGGGTGCCTCCTTTACTCACTAGAAGATTGGAGGTTTATTGTTTATTCTCTGGGGTAGATAAAACTGAGGGTCTTTGGACTTAGGTAAATGAAACACCTTTGTGGGCAAGGGTATGGTAACAAAATTGAGTTTGAGTAAAGGCTTATTATATACTGAGTATTGTGATCTCCTAGTCACCTTTGCTAACTTGGGTCTTAAAAACCTAAAGATAAAAACATCAAAGGGATTCTCAAGTGAAATGGCTTAACCAAGTCACCCTATAGTGAAATCCGCAGTTGATAAGCCTCATACAGCTTGACAGAGTTTCCACTTAAGGTTTTAATGTTCCATTCTATGATTGGATAGGCAAGGGTCATCAGACATTTGAGGAAAGCCTGTGTTAGAAATGACAGAGACCTAAAAAAGATAAGTAGGAAAAAAATGAGATGAAACAGAAACTCTACAAGAGGAAGAAAAATTAAATAATTATTATAATGAATATTTTTAGAGAAGAGAAAACAATATATCCATGTTGCAAGAGTTTGCTATAAAAAAATGAATGGGCAAAACCCAGAAAGCTCTCAAAAGTTAAAATATCAAATGAAAAGCTTACTTAGAAGTATTAGAGGATAACATTGAGGCCATCTCATAAAAAATAGATAAGAGGAAGTAGAAAACAGCAGAGAGATCATTGTAGGACCAAGACAGAAGGTACAATATGAATTATAGGAGAGAGAGAGAAAATAAATAATTTACATATAATATGTACACACATATATAGAGAGAGGGAGAGAGGGAGTAAGAGAAGAAAAAAATTGAGGATGATATCTGTAATAAGTAATTATAGATTTTTTTCCCTCATACTAAAGAACTTTGGCATTTTTAAAATGTTCTTAACCCTGGTGTACTTTTCTCTTTTCTCCTTGGAAAAAAACTTGATTAAGTCCTGTTTGCCCTTTAAAAAAAAAAAAAAAAAAACTTTTCTTTTTATTGAAGTGAAATTCATATGACATAAAATTAGCCCATTTACAAGTGGACAAATTAGGGGTCCCTGGGTGGCTCAATCGGTTAAACATCTGACATCCGCTCAGGTCATGATCTTGCAGTTCACGAGTTCGAGCCCCACATCGGTCTCTGCTGCAGTTCGGAGCCTAGAGCCTGCTTCAGACTCTGTCTCTCTCTCTTTCTCTGCCCCTTCTCTGCTTGTGCTCTCTCTTTCTCAAAAATAAAAAATAAAAAATAAATTAAAAAACGTGAACAATTTAGTGCATTCACCATGTTGTATCCTGTCTATGAATTCACCTATTTTGAAGATGTAAGATCGAATAATACATATATGAAGCCTTTGGTTTCTGGCTCTGTTCACTTGCCTTGAAGGTTCATCTACCTTGTAGTAGATATCAGTTTTGATTGTTATTTGTATCTGAATAATATTTTATTGTATGTGTATAGAACAATTTTTCTGTCTGTTCATTGATGGAGATTTGGGTTGTTATCACTTTTTTGAGTACTGTGAGTCATGCTGCTGTGAACACATGTATATACTTGCACTTGAGTGCCTCTTTTCAGTTCTTTTGAGTATATATCTAGGAATGGAATTGCTGGGTTAGATGTTAATTCTTTGTTTAACTGTTAGAAAATCCACCAAATCGTTTCCCCCCAGCTTTCCTCCCAGCAATGTATGAGATTTCCAATTTCTTCATTTCCTTGTCAATATTTGTAATTTTTAGTATTTATTTATATAGTATTACAGCTATACTAGTGGGTGTGAAGTGGTTTTGATTTGCCTCATTGTGGTTTTGATTTGCATTTCACACATTGCTAATGATTTTGAGTGTCTTTTCAAGTGGTTATTGGCTATATATATATATATGTATATATACATATATATATATATGTCTTCTTTGGACGTTTATTCAAATCCTTTGTCCATTTTTTAATTGGGTTGTTGTCTTTGTGTTGTTGTGTCTTTGTGAGTTGTAAGATTTCTTTATCTATTTTGGATATTAGACCGTTACAGTTACGTGATTTGCAAATATTTTTTCCTCTTCTGTAGATTTTTTTCACCTTTTTAAAAAAATATTAATTTTTTTTGAGAGAGAGAGAGACAGAATCTGAAGCAGGTTCCAGGCTCTGAGCTGCCAATACAGTTGTCAATACAGGCTCGAACTTACAAACCATGAGATCATGACCTGAGCTGAAGTCGGATGCCTGACCAGCTGAGCCACCCAGTGCCCTATCTTTTCACGTTCTTAATAATATTTGATTTATCTCCCAGATTTTAATTCTTTAAAATCCAGTTTATCTATTTTTTTTCTTTTTTGTTTGTGCTTTTGGTATCATATTTAAGAATCCACTGCCAGATCCAAGTTTGTGAAGATTTACCACTATGTTTCTTCTAAGATTTTTTTTTTTTATTATTTCACTTATGTTTAGGTCATTAGCCCATTTTTTATACAATTTTACTTTTAAATATCTCTACATCCAACAGCAGGGGCTCAAACTCAAAACCAAGAGTCACATGTTCTACCAACTGAGCCAGCCAGGGTCCCCAATCTATTTTGAATTAATTTTCATATATATTATGAGATAGGGGTCCAACTTAATTTTTTTGCATATAGATATCCAGTTTTCCCAGCACCATTTGTTGAAGAGACTCTTCTTCCTCTCACTGAATGGTCTTGATGTTGTTGTCAAAAATCAGTTGGCCATAGATATTTGTGTTTACTCAATATGTGTACTTTTAGTTTTATGCCATTGGGTCTATAGGTTTGTCCTCACACCAGTGCCACACTGTTTGATTGCTGTAGCTTTGTAATAAGTTTGAAATTGGGAAATGTGAGTCCTTCAACTTTGTTCTTCTTTCATAATATTACTTTGGTTATTTGGGGCCACTTGCAATTCCACATAAATTTGAGGATTAACTTTTCTATTTCTGTAAGAAAAAAAAGGTTGTTGGAATACTGGTAGTAATTGCATTGAATCTGTACATCACTTTGGGTAGTGTTGCTATCTTAAAAATACTAAATCTTAAAATCAAGCATCAGATGCCTTTCCATTTATTCAGGTCATCTTTCATTTTTTTTTAAAGCCATGTTTTGTAGTTTTCAGTGTGGAAGTCTTTCACCTCCTTCGTTAAATTTATTCCTAGGCATTTTGTTCTTTTGGATGCTATTGTAAATGCTTTCTTAATTTCTTTTTTGGATTGTTCATTGTTGGTCTATAGAACCCAGCTGATTTTGTGTGTGTGTGTGTGTGTGTGTGTGTGTGTGTGTGCGCGCGCGCACGCACGCATGTTTGTGTGTGTTCATCTTGTACTCTGTAAAATTTTGCTGAGTTTGTTTATTAGTGCGAGTAGTTTTTTTTTTCTTATCTTTGGGGTATTCTGTCTTTGGGAACATGTCATCTGCAAATAGCGACAGTTTTACCTTTCCAATTTGGGTGTCTTTTCCTTCCTCCCTTCCTCTCTTCCTCCCTTTCTTTCTTCCTTTCTTCTTCTTTTTTTTTTCCCTAATTATTCTGGCTAGAACTTCCAGTTGTGAAAGCAATCACTCTTGTCTTCTTCCTGATCTTAGGGGGAAGGGTTTTGGTCTTTTATCATTTAGTTTGATATGAAAAACAGGATATGAAGTGGCCTCTGTGCTGACGCCCCCACCTAAAGACATCTTTTTTTTTTAATATAAAATTTGCCATGCTAACCATTTCTAATTGTAAATTCAGTAGTGTTAAATATATTCACATTGTTTGTGCAACCAGTTTCCAGAACTTTTCATTTTGCAGAACTGAAACTCTGTACCCATTAAAGAAGTTTCCATTTCCTCCTCCCTGCATTCCTTGGCAACCACCATTCTACTTGCTGTTTCTGTGTTTTGACTACTCAAAATACCTAATATAAGTGGGATTATACAATATTTTCGTTTTGCTGAATTATCACTTTATGCCCTTACGTATGGCATAAGAAAGTGGTCCAGTTTCATTCTTCTGCATGTTACTGTCCAGTTCACTCAGCACCATTTGCTAAAGAGACTGTCTTTTTTCCATTGGATATTCTTTCCTGCTTTGTCAAAGATTAGTTGGCACTTGTTTGTAGGTCCGCTTCTGGGTTCTCTATTCTGTTCCATTGATCTAGGTGTCTGTTTTTGTGCCAGTACCATACTGTCTTGATGATTACAGCTTTGTAATATAGGTTAAAGCCCAGGATTGTGGTGCTTCCAGCTTTGGTTATCTTTTTCAACATTTCTTTGGCTATTTGGGGTCTTTTGTGGTTCCATACAAATTTTATGACTATTTGTTCTAGCTCTGTGAAGAATGCTGATGATATTTTTGATAGGGATTGCATTGAATGTGTAGATTTCTTTGGGTAGTATAGACATTTTTACAATATTTGCTCTTCCAATCCATGAGCATGGTATGTTTTTCTATTTCTTTGTCTCTTCTTCAGTTTCTCTCATAAGCTTTCTATAGTTTTGAGCATACAGATCTTTTACCTCTTTGGTTAGGTTTATTCCTAGGTATTTTATGGTTCTTGGTGCAGTTGTAAATGAGATCAATTCCTTGATTTCTCTTTTTGCTGTTTCATTATTGATGTACAGAAATGCAACCAATTTCTGTACATTGATTTTATATCCTGCGACATTGCTGAATTCACATATCAGTTCTAGCAGTTATTTGGTGGAGTCTTTCAGGTTTTCCATGTAGAATATCATGTCTTCTGCAAAGAGTGAAAGTTTAACTTCTTCTTTGCCAGTTTGGATGCCTTTTATTTTGTTTTGTTGTCTGATTGCTGAGGCTAGGGTTTCCAGTACTATGTTGAATAATAGTTATGAGAGTGGCCATCCCTGTCGTGTTCCTGACCTTAGGGGGAAAGCTGTCAGTGTTTTCCCCACTGAGGATGATATTAGCTGTGGGCCTTTCATGTATGACTTTTACGATGTTGAGGTATGTTCCTTCTATTCCTACTTTCCTGAGGGTTTTTTTAAAATTAAGAAATGATGCTATATTTTGTCAAGTGCTTTTTCTGCATCTATTGAAAGGATCATATGGTTCTTATCCTTTCTTTTATTAACGTGGTGTATCACATTGATTGATTTGCAAATATCAGGAGCCCAGGAATAAACCCCACTTGATCATGGCGAAGAATTCTTTTAATGTATTGTTGAATTCAGTTTGCTTGTATCTTGTTGAGAATTTTTGCATCTGTGTTCATCAAGGATATTGGCTTGTAGTTCTGCTTTTTAGTGGAGTCTATGTCTGGTTTTGGAGTCAAGGTAATGCTGGCTTCGTAGAATGAGTTTGGAAGCTTTCTTTCCATTTCTATTTTTTGCAACAGTTTGAGAATAATAGGTATTAACTCTGCTTTAAATGTCTGGTAGAATTGCCCTGGGAAGCCATCTGGCCCAGGACTCTTATTTGTTGAGAGATTTTTGATAACCAATTCAATTTCTTTCCTAGTTATGGGCCTGTTCAAATTTTCTGTTTCTTCCTGTTTGAGTTTTGGTAGTGTGTGAGTGTCTCATTGTTTTTAATCCATTTGCTTTGTCTTATTTTAAGCATTTTATTGTGGTTATTTTTGAATACTGAATATTGGACTTACTAGGCAAAATAAAGAAGGTTTATTTTTAGTCTTCATACCCTTCAAGTAAAATAAAGATGTATTTTTTAAAAAAAGATGTCATCTTGGAGATCAAAGTCTGTGAGTACATGGAAGTATTTTTCCAAAGAATAAAAATTTATCATACTCTAGTATGTGCAGTACCTGCTAATTATATTATATCTTCAGTTGACTATAATGTTAAGTATTAAGAGTAATAAACTCTGGGGGCCCAACTGGCTCAGTTGGAGGAGCATGCAATTCTTGATCTTGGGGTCGTGAATTTGAGCCCCACGTATGGTGAAGAGATTACTTAAATAAATGAAACTTAAAAAAAAGACTAAGAAGCTCTGATATGCTGTTTTAATTATTTTTAAAATTTATTTATTTTTTAATGTTTATTTATTTTTGAGAGAGACAGAGACAGAATGCGAGTGGGTTAGGGGCAGGGAGAGAGGGAGACGCAGAATCCAAGGTAGGCTCCAGGCTCCCAGCTGTCAGCACAGAGCCCGACACAGGGCTCGAACCCACCAGCCACGAGATCATGACCTGAGCCAAAGTTGGATGCTCAACCAACTGAGCCACCCAGGCGCCCCTTTAATATTTATTATAAGCACACTTAATGGAAGAAATGAGGCAAGTTACTAGAAATTAAGTTCTCTCTTTTGTATGTTTGTTAAATTTACTTTCTTGAAAAAATTAAAATTGTTGGTAAATTTTAAAATTTGTTTTGGAATACAAAGTATTTTAGAATTTGATATAAATTGTAATATAATGTTTAGAGAAAAATTTGTCTCTTTTGTTTGTTTGACACCTACTAAGAGTAAATTTTATAAATCCTCCATATATTTTGAGTCATGACATCATAATAAATATGAAGTTTTTATTGAAATTAAAATAATTGTTGTGCAAAAATAACTATGAAAAAGGAATAAAAATTTTAATTTGATTATGGCCTCTCTTGTTAAAGGAAACATTCTAAAAATATTTTCTCCTTTAACCAAATTTCATATCCATTACATCTTTCTGTTTATGCTTCAGGATTTATCTTCCTTTGAATTGATGTTAAGGAATGAATTTTTTGGTATGTGGGTTAGTCTGCATCAAAAGGCAGTTTTTAATTGTTCACACAAGTTCATTTTATCTCATTAATAAAGTTATTACATGCTTAAACATGGAAACTGTATCTTCTTTTGCCTTTCCCTTAGTGCCTAGTAAAAGGTATTTAATGAATGTATTAGCTAATTATTAATTCAGGATCAAAACTGCAGGGTTAGTTCTGAAATTGCTTCTTCTGTCTTTGGTTTTGGGGTGGTTGTGTCTGGGGTTGTGGGGTTGTAACTGTTAGGTGGAAATAACCATTCTTATTATTTTTGTATGAAGTACTTTTATTTCATATGTAAAAAATGCTAAATCTTAAATCAGTTAGGATTAATACTATTACAAAAGATTGCTTGCCTCTACAACTTCAAGTTTGTTCAGAAATTAAGATGCATATTATATACAAAACTGAAAAGCATCTTAAAGTCATATTAAGTCTAGTGCTTTCATTTTGCAAAACCAAACCTTAGAGCGACTGGCTCTATGTTACACGGCTAGTTCATGGCAGAATCCAGCATCAGTGTCTAATTCCCAGCTCAATGTTCCTTTTCAATAATTAGATGACTTTATTTCTTTTTAATGTATTCTATTTTTTTCACATTATTTTAGAAAGAGGATCACATTTCAGAGTTATTTCTGTTAATAGTATCACCATTTTCCACATCATTGTATGAATCCTGGTATCATGTTGGATTGTTCTCCTTCCTCTGACTCTAAATCAAAACTTGAAAGTGACTGTGCTCTGGCTTCATTATGGCCTCTACCCTTTTGCCTTTGTTGTTTTCCTTGTGTTCCTACCACCACCCTATTCGGTCATGTTTGGATGTTTCTCTAGCTTTTCTGTCTCCAGTATCATGTCTCCTCTTCTCACTCAATGCAGGGAACATTGCCGCATTAACACATGGGAAATCATGATTTCTTTGTCCCACCTTTATTTATGCTGTTCCTTTTTGGGGAAGTTTCTTTTTCTAAGTCCGCATATATAGTTAAATATTGCACATCCTTCAGTACCAAACCCAAATCTCATTTCCTTTTTGATATGAGCCACATCTACCTAAATAGAGTGCCACTTAAAATCTTGGGCCAGTTAGTGTCTGTAATCATTTGACATCTAGACTCATGGATCCTGTTATAGAGTGCTAGAGCAGCAAGAGACTTTGGGTATTACCTAGTCTAGTCACCTCACTTTACAGTTGGGTAAGTACTTTGTCTAGAATTAAATGGTTAATATAAGCACTTGGAGGGTTCAGAGCCAAGATATAAATAGACTTCAGTCTCCTAACCTGTAATCCAGAATTCCTTCCTGTGTATCACACTTCCTCTCACTCTAAAGTACCTTGTCTTCTTAGACGATTTTTTATGAGTTCATTTATAATTTCCCCTTCTTGAGCCCAGGAATCTTACTTGAAACTTTTTTGTACTCCCCTTAATGTTTTGCATATAATAGGCCTTAACACAATCTTTGTTTTATAGAGAATTATATTCAGATAAAAGTAATATTGTAAATAAGGTTATTTCCATTTTTATACATGTTAATGACCAAGGATTATACTGCTTTTATTTAAAAGGGATGGAAGAAGAGTTTTGAATAGTTCTTGGAAGTTTGCATCTAATACTTTACTAAACAAAAATAGTAAGAAATAGCAAGATATAACTGAAAAATTCTCTGGGTCTCTTTTAATTGTTACATAGATGGGTTTCACTTGTTACAATGTGAAGAACATTGATTTAAGTACAAAACTAGAAATTTTATCAACATTTCTTCATTGCTTTAGTGTTTTCAGTTTCTAAGGAAATATTTTATGTGAAGCAATTTTATAGCAGATTGTATTAGGTGTAAATATGATGTAGTTTTGTTGTCTTAGTTAGTAAGCCATTACTGAACACTCCCTAGCACAGCCTTTTCAGGTTTCAAAGTTTTATGAATATATTTGATTTAGAACAGGTAAGTAAAGCAACAAAAATTAGAGCAAATATATACACTTTAAAATTCTCTTCAAGTCTGCATAAATAAAAATGGTACATTAGAGGGAAGCTTAAATACCTATCAGGTGAATAAAGCATGGGCTTCATGCTTACAGTTGGGGATATATGTATCATTTGCTTTAGATGTATTACAGAGGTGATGTCAAGGTGAAAGCAGGCTTGCAGAATAGTCGGAAATCATTGATATTCTGACTTAGAGGCTGTAAATGGCTCAGTGGCAGATGGAGTCTTTGTCAAGGAAGAAAAATGGCAGCTTTGGAGCATCATAGATGTTTTGCTAGCAGCTCAGCACACAGGCTGTGACCTTCTAGTGTTGAGGCGTCTTTCTTATGCTCTAATAAATTGTTCTCAGCTTTTATTCACCTAAAGTAGATAAACAGTACTTATCATATTTCAGTACAAATTGAGGTGTTTAATTATAGAGAGACATAAATATGTTTTATTATCTAGTTTTTAAAGAAGTAGCTTTTAAGGGAATGTGCATTTCTTGCTATCAAAAGTATTTCTCAGTTAACAAGAAAAACAATAGAGATTAACAGGAAAAACAATTGTATAGGGTCATAGAATATTAAAGCTAGGAAGTATATTAAAAATCCTAGACAAACTGTCATTTTACAGATGAAGAGACCAAGTCTCAGAGACTGTGATTTAACCAAGGTAACCAAATGAGTTCATTAAAAACACTAGGTAACTGTTAGATTATTTCTTGTATACATATAAAATACCTTTAATTATGAAGGTTAAAGAAACTACTCTCTCTGAAGAAAACTTAGAATACCACAACATAGGGGCACCTGGGGGCACAGATGATTGAGCGACTGACTGACTCTTGATTTCAGCTCAAGTCATGATCTCACGGTTTGTGACTTCAAGCCCTGCAATGGGCTCTGTGCTGACAGTGTGGAGCCTGCTTGGGTCTCTCTCCCTCTCCCTCTCTTTTTGCCCCTCCCAACGTTGTACCTTCTCTCTCAAAAATAAAATAAATAAACTGAAAAAAAAATCACAACATATACCTATTTACTCATGACAGCTGTGTAAGAGTACATAATTTTAGAGACTTTTATTTACTATTCAATTGCACATGTTTTCATTGGAAAGAATTCAAGTTTTGTGATTTTTAAAAAAGATTTATTTTGAGGGAGATAGAGCTGTGTGCGCAGGAGGGAGGAGAGGCAGAGGGAGAGGGAGAGGGAGAATCCCAAGCAGACTTCACCTTGACAGTGCAGAAGCCAACCCTGGGCTCAGTCTCACTAACCATGAGATCATGACCTGAGCTGAAATCAAGAGTCGGACTCTTAACCGACAGAGCCACCCAGGCACCCCTATGGTTTTTTATGTTAGTCTGCATCACTAGATTGCAGTATAGAAAAATTTTAATTGAATGGAGAGTTTATACTGGGTTATAAAGTTATATATGCATGAAATATCTTCTTAGTCCTTAATAAAAACACATTTAAACAATATTTTGTTTAAACCAGAACCTATTCAAATATATTTTTTGTGTTGACTTGAGTATTTTTAAAAGTCTGTTCTGTTAGAGATGTTGCATTTGATATTGAAAATATGAATATTATATTAAATATTAAATATTTAAGGTTTTTATAGATTTTTTTATTGAGATATTTTGAAAAACTGTTGCATGTATCCATGAGAATTTCTTCTATTTTAGTGGAATATATATCCATGAGAGTATTGTCATGTATAGTATGTTCAATTGGACAGCTGGCCTATATTAAAGTGTACATCATGACTAAAATTACAAGTGGAAGCATCACACACTTAAAACCTACCAAAGCATTTGACAATTGCTAATGTTATAGAAATGAATTACTGTATATTACAGCAGAAAAAGACCCTTTGCTTTAGAGGGTCAAGGTTGCTACATTCAGTGCTTCCAGTTATAGTCTTTTGTAAGCCAGTATCTAAAGAAGCACAGTTAAAGGGAAATTTGACAACAATTATACAGAATGATGCCTGTGCATTTTCTAATGATAAAATTATACAACAACTTTACAGATGTGTTTGGTTAGTAGAAAAATTTTAAAGGTTAGTGCTGAAACTGTGAGAATCTTGAATAAGTGTTTGGTTTTATTTGTAAGTTTTGTTTGGATAAAACTGCTCAGACCTTGTAGATAAAATGTGGACATGAAAAATATTAATTGTTAACATCATAAAGAAGAATACTATTCCTATTTTTTTTCAATATATGAAGTTTATTGTCAAATTGGTTTCCATACAACACCCAGTGCTCATCCCAAAATGTGCCCTCCTCAATACCCATCACCCACCTTCCCCTCCCTCCCACCCCCCATCAACCCTCAGTTTGTTCTCAGTTTTTAAGAGTCTCTTATGCTTTGGCTCTCTTCCACTCAAACCTCTTTTTTTTTTTTCCTCCCCTCCCCCATGGGTTTCTGTTAAGTTTCTCAGGATCCACATAAGAGTGAAACCATATGGTATCTGTCTTTCTCTGTATGGCTTATTTCACTTAGCATAACACTCTCCAGTTCCATCCATGTTGCTACAAAGGGCCATATTTCATTCTTTCTCATTGCCACATAGTACTCCATTGTGTATATAAACCACAATTTTTTAATCCATTCATCAGTTGATGGACATTTAGGCTCTTTCCATAATTTGGCTATTGTTCAAAGTGCTGCTATAAACATTGGGGTACAAGGGCCCCTATGCATCAGTACTCCTGTATCCCTTGGGTAAATTCCTAGCAGTGCTATTGCTGCGTCATAGGGTAGGTCTGTTTTTAATTTTCCAGAGTGGCTGCACCAATTTGCATTCCCACCAACAGTGCAAGAGGGTTCCCGTTTCTCCACATCCTCTCCAGCATCTATCGTCTCCTGATTTGTTCATTTTGGCCACTCTGACTGGCGTGAGGTGATATCTGAGTGTGGTTTTGATTTGTATTTCCCTGATGAGGAGCGACGTTGAGCATCTTTTCATGTGCCTGTTGGCCATCCGGATGTCTTCTTTAGAGAAGTGTCTATTCATGTTTTCTGCCCATTTCTTCACTGGGTTATTTGTTTTCCGGGTGTGGAGTTTGGTGAGCTCTTTATAGATTTTGGATACTAGCCCTTTGTCCGATATGTCATTTGCAAATATCTTTTCCCATTCAATTGGTTGCCTTTTAGTTTTGTTGGTTGTTTCCTTTGCTGTGCAGAAGCTTTTTATCTTCATAAGGTCCCAGTAATTCATTTTTGCTTTTAATTCCCTTGCCTTTGGGGATGTGTCGAGTAGGAGACTGCTACAGCTGAGGTCAGAGAGGTCTTTTCCTGCTTTCTCCTCTAGGGTTTTGATGGTTTCCTGTCTCACATTCAGGTCCTTTATCCATTTTGAGTTTATTTTTGTGAATGGTGTGAGAAAGTGGTCTAGTTTCAACCTTCTGCCTGTTGCTGTCCAGTTCTCCCACCACCATTTGTTAAAGAGACTGTCTTTTTTCCATTGGATATTCTTTCCTGCTTTGTCAAAGATTAGTTGGCCATACATTTGTGGGTCTAGTTCTGGGGATTTCTATTCTATTCCACTGGTCTATGTGTGTGTTTTTGTGCCAATACCATGCTGTCTTGATGATTACAGCTTTGTAGTAGAGGCTAAAGTCTGGGATTGTGATGCCTCCTGCTTTGGTCTTCTTCAAAATTACTTTGGCTATTCGGGGCCTTTTGTGGTTCCATATGAATTTTAGGATGGCTTGTTCTAGTTTCGAGAAGAATGCTGGTGCAATTTTGATTGGGATTGCATTGAATGTGTAGATAGCTTTGGGTAGTATTGACATTTTGACAATATTTATTCTTCCAATCCATGAGCATGGAATGTTTTTCCATTTCGTTCTATCTTCTTCAATTTCCTTCATAAGCTTTCTATAGTTTTCAGCATACAGATCTTTTACATGTTTGGTTAGATTTATTCCTAGGTATTTTATGCTTCTTGGTGCAATTGTGAATGGGATCAGTTTCTTTATTTGTCTTTCTGTTGCTTCATTATTAGTGTATAAGAATGCAACTGATTTCTGTACATTGATTTTGTATCCTGCAACTTTGCTAAATTCATGTATCAGTTCTAGCAGACTTCTGGTGGAGTCTATCGGATTTTCCATGTATAATATCATGTCATCTGCAAAAAGTGAAAGCTTGACTTCATCTTTGCCAATTTTGATGCCTTTGATTTCCTTTTGTTGTCTGATTGCTGATGCTAGAACTTCCAACACTATGTTAAACAACAGCGGTGAGAGTGGACATCCCTGTCGTGTTCCTGATCTCAGGGAAAAAGCTCTCAGTTTTTCCCCATTGAGGATGATGTTAGCTGTGGGCTTTTCATAAATGGCTTTTACGATCTTTGAGTATGTTCCTTCTATCCCGACTTTCTTGAGGGTTTTTATTAAGAAAGTTTGCTGAATTTTGTCAAAGGCCTTTTCTGCATCGATTGACAGGATCATATGGTTCTTATCTTTTCTTTTATTAATGTGATGTATCACATTGATTGATTTGCGAATGTTGAACCAGCCCTGCATCCCAGGAATGAATCCCACTTGATCCTGGTGAATAATTCTTTTTATATGCTGTTGAATTTGATTTGCTAGTATCTTATTGAGAATTTTTGCATCCATATTCATCAGGGATATTGGCCTGTAGTTCTCTTTTTTTACTGGGTCTCTGTCTGGTTTAGGAATCAAAGTAATACTGGCTTCATAGAATGAGTCTGGAAGTTTTCCTTCCCTTTCTATTTTTTGGAATAGCTTGAGGAGGATAGGTTTTATCTCTGCTTTAAACGTCTGGTAGAACTCCCCTGGGAAGCCATCTGGTCCTGGACTGTTATTTGTTGGGAGATTTTTGATGACCGATTCAGTTTCTTCGCTGGTTATGGGTCTGTTCAAGCTTTCTATTTTCTCCTGATTGAGTTTTGGAAGCGTGTGGGTGTTTAGGAATTGGTCCATTTCTTCCAGGTTGTCCAGTTTGTTGGCATATAATTTTTCATAGTATTCCCTGATAATTGCTTGTATCTCTGAGGGATTGGTTGTAATAATTCCATTTTCATTCATGATTTTATCTATTTGGGTCATCTCCCTTTTCTTTTTGAGAAGCCTAGCTAGAGGTTTATCGATTTTGTTTATTTTTTCAAAAAACCAACTCTTAGTTTCGTTGATCTGCTCTACAGTTTTTTTAGATTCTATATTGTTTATTTCTGCTCTGATCTTCATTATTTCTCTTCTTCTGCTGGATTTAGGCTGTCTTTGCTGTTCTGCTTCTATTTCCTTTAGGTGTGGTGTTGGATTTTGTATTTGGGATTTTTCTTGTTTCTTGAGATAGGCCTGGATTGCAATGTATTTTCCTCTCAGGACTGCCTTTGCTGCATCCCAAAGCGTTTGGATTGTTGTCTTTTCATTTTCATTTGTTTGCATATATTTTTTAATTTCTTCTCTAATTGCCTGGTGACCCATTCATTCTTTAGTAGGGTGTTCTTTAACCTCCATGCTTTTGGAGGTTTTCCAGACTTTTTCCTGTGGTTGATTTCAAGCTTCATAGCATTGTGGTCTGAAAGTATGCATGGTATGATTTCAATTCTTGTATACTTATGTAGGGCTGTTTTGTGACCCAGTATGTGATCTATCTTGGAGAATGTTCCATGTGCACTCGAGGAGAAAGTATATTCTGTTGCTTTGGGATGCAGAATTCTAAATATATCTGTCAAATCCATGTGATCCAATGTATCATTCAGGGCCCTTGTTTCTATATTGACCGTGTGTCTAGATGATCTATCCATTTCTGTAAGTGGAATGTTAAAGTCCCCTGCAATTACCACATTCTTATCAGTAAGGTTGCTTATGTTTTTGAGTAATTGTTTTATATATTTGGGGCTCCTGTATCCGATGCACAGACATTTATAATTGTTAGCTCTTCCTGATGGATAGACCCTGTGATTATTATATAATGCCCTTCTTCATCTCTTGTTACAGCCTTTAATTTAAAGTCTAGTTTGTCTGATGTAAGTATGGCTACTCCAGCTTTCTTTTGACTTCCAGTGGCATGATAAATAGTTCTCCATTCCCTCACTCTCAATCTGAAGGTGTCCTCAGGTCTAAAATGTGTCTCCTGTAGACAACAAATAGATGGGTCTTGTTTTTTTATCCATTCTGATACCCTATGTCTTTTGGTTGGCGCATTTAGTTCATTTACATTCAGTGTTATTATAGAAAGATATGGGTTCAGAGTCATTGTGATGTCCGTAGGTTCCATGCTTGTAGCGATGTTTCTGGTACTTTGTCTCACAGGATCCCCCTTAGGATCTGTTGTAGGGCTGGTTTAGTGGTGACGAATTCGTTCAGTTTTTGTTTGTTTGGGAAGACCTTTATCTCTCTTTCTATTCTAAATGACAGACTTGCTGGATAAAGGATTCTCGGCTGCATATTTTTTCTGTTCATCACATTGAAGATCTCCTGCCATTCCTTTCTGGCCTGCCAAGTTTCAGTAGAGAGATCGGTCATGAGTCTTATAGGTCTCCCTTTATATGTTAGAGCATGTTTATCTCTAGCTGCTTTCAGAATTTTCTCTTTATCCTTGTATTTTGCCAGTTTCACTATGATACGTTGTGCAGAAGATCAATTCAAGTTAAGTCTGAAGGGAGTTCTCTGTGCCTCTTGGATTTCAATGCCTTTTTCCTTCCCCAGATCCAGGAAGTTCTCAGCTATTATTTCTACAAGTACACCTTCAGCACCTTTACCTCTCTCTTCCTCCTCTGGAATACCAATTATGCGTATATTATTTCTCTTTAGTGCTTCACTTAGTTCTCTAATTTTCCCCTCATACTCTTGGATTTTTATCTCTTTCTCAACTTCTTCTTTTTCCATAATTTTATCTTCTAGTTCACCTGTTCTCTCCTCTGCCTGTTCAATCCGAGCCGTAGTTGTCTCCATTTTATTTTGCAGCTCGTTGATAGCCTTTTTTAGCTCCTCCTGGCTGTTCCTTAGTCCCTTGATGTCTGTAGCAAGAGATTCTCTGCTGTCCTTTATACTGTTTTCAAGCCCAGCGATTAATTTTATGACTATTATTCTAAATTCACTTTCTGTTATATTGTTTAAATCATTTTTGATTAGTTCGTTAGCTGTTGTTATTTCCTGGATGTTTTTCTGAGGGGAATTCTTCCATTTCGTCATTTTGGATAGTCCCTGGAGTGGTGCGGACTGTGGGGCACTTCCCCCGTGCTGTCTTGAATAACTTGCGTTGATGGGCGGGGCCGCAGTCAGACCTGATGTCTGCCCCCAGCCCAACGCTGGGGCCAGTCAGACTGGTGTGTGCCTTCTCTTCCCCTCTCCTAGGGGCGGGATTCAGTGTGGTACGGTGTGGCCCGTCTGAGCTACTTGCACACTGCCAGGCTTGTGGTGCTGGGGATCTGGGGTATTAGCTGGGGTGGATCGGCAAGGTGCACAGGGGTGGAAGGGGCAGGCTCAGCTTGCTTTTCCTTCAGAGATCCGCTTCGGAAGGGGCCCTGCGGCACCAGGGAAGGAGTCATACCCGCCGGAGGGATGGATCTGCAGAAGCACAGCTTTGGGTGTTTGCACGGTGCAAGCAAGCTCGCTGGCAGGAACTGGTTCCCTTTGGGATTTTGGCTGGGGGATGGGCGAGGGAGATGGCACTGGCGAGCGCCTTTGTTCCCCACCAAGCTGAGCTCTGTCATCCGGGGCTGAACAACTCTCCCTCCCGTTGTCCTCCAGCCCTCCCGTTCTCCGAGCAGAGCTGTTAGCTTATAACCTTCCAGATGTCAAGTCCCGCTTGCTGTCGGAACACACTCCATCCGGCCCCTCCACTTTTGCCAGCCAGGGCTCTGCTTGGCCCGCGGCCGCCCCTCCGCCCCGGCTCCCTCCCGCCAGACCGTGGAGTGCGCACCGACTCTCCGCCCTTCCTACCCTCTTCCGTGGGCCTCTCGTCTGTGCTTGGCTCCAGAGACTCCATTCTGCTAGTCTTCTGGCGGTTTTCTGGGTTATTTAGGCAGGTGTAGGTGGAAGCTAAGTGATCAGGAGCATGCGCGGTGAGCCCAGCATCCTCCTCGGCTGCCATCTTCTAATACTATTCCTATTAATGGATATGTTGATAGGTAGCTATTTTACCCATTATCTATTTTTAATTTTAATTTAATTATTATTATTTTTAAATAATCTCTACACCCAACATAGGGCTTGAATTCACAACCCTGAGATCACAAGACATCTGTTCTACCAATTGAGGCAGCCAGATGCTCCCCCATTATTTTTTTTGTTATGAAGTAAATAACCTATGGGAGAGGTTAAATGATGATTAGTGAATTATTCAATAGTGAATTATTGAGTGCTTAGTACATGCAAGTGCTGAGGATAAGGCAGTGAGCAGAACAGACTCTGCACTCATGGGGCTTATAGTCTATGAGCAAAAGGGATAATGGCTAATAAATTGATATTTAATATGTGAGATGACAACCAACACTGAAGAGAGATGAAGCAAATAACGGGTCATGAGTGCAAGGGTTGTGGAATTAGTATTTCTTTCAGGGTGGTCAGTGAAGCCCTGTCTAATAAGATGACAGTTTAACAAGGATCATAAGAACGTTTGGGGAGCAAGTCGTGCATATATCTAAGTGAGGACTATTCCAAGGAAAGCAGTAAATGCAATGACATTAAGGGAGACTATGTTGGGCATATTTGAAGAACAATAAGGAAACCAGCATGACTGAAGTGGTGTGATCCAATGGAGAATAATAAATGAAGTCATAGAAGTTTCACCTAAACCTACATTTGAGATTTGATTCTTTTTTTAAGGGAAGACTTAAAAAAATTATGTTCTAAGCTTAACCAAAGCCCACATTGTTGCTAAACCAGCAGTGCCCAAAGTAGTCTCAGTAGAGCATTGGTTGTATGGTGTGAGCATTGCATGAAAAACAGTTCCATGGTCAAATAAGTTTGGAAAACATAGGGTTAATGTTAAAGTTAAAAAATTCATTTTAAAAGCTGTTTCTGTGCGTCTTTTAATGTGCTAATAAGTTTTGTGAATCTAAGGGGTGCTTGGGTGGCTCAGTCCTGAAGCTTCCAACTTTAGCTCAGGTCATGATCTCGTGGCTGTGGGTTTGAGTCCTACATCAGGCTCTAGCTGACAGATAAAAGCCTAGAGCCTGCTTCAGATTCTGTGTTTCCCTCTCTCTCTGCCTCTCCCCCAGTCATACTCTGTGTCTCTGTCTGTCTGTCTCTCTCTGTCTCAAAAATAAATAAACATAAATTTTTTAAATTATGTTTTTTGAATCTCCAACTCATTTGACCCTCCCTTCAAAGATCGTCTTATGGTACTAGTGTTTTTCACGCCATGGTAAATACTGTGTTATCTAATACTACAGGTTAACTATGAGTTACCTAAAAGTTAATAAAAGCATTTCTACAAATGCTGTTTCATAACTTCTCTGTTTACCTTAAGTCATCACCTCTCCCTGCCTGTTTTTATAACGAAGACTATAGTTCTTTTTTTTTTCTTTAAATATTTCTCAAATCCATCCTTTCTTTTCTATTTACGATGCTTAAATCTTTATGTAGGTTTGCATCATGCCTTACTTAGGATGTCACTATCGCCTCCCAACTGGTGGTTCTGCCTCTAGTCTTGCTGTGTCCAAATTCATCATCCTCTCAGTGACAATTTAATTGACATCACAAATCTAACTAGATTATTCACCTACTTAAAATAATTTACTAGCTTCCCATCAAACAGAATAAAATTTAATCTAATTTGCATGGCATATGAAATCTTCCATAATCTGTCTCCTGCCTACATCCAAAATTTTGCCTAAATCTCCCATACTTAGTGCTCTCTAACTTTAAGACCATGTATACTTCCTGAAGCATGCAGTGGACATACAGTTCTTTTGCCTTTGTTCAGTGCTATTATCTCTTCCTGACACAGCCTTCTTTTGGTGAGTAGACTAATTTTTCCACTCTTAAAGGTTTAGAACAGCTGGAATTTTCCCCCAAGAACACGTACAAGTTCTTCCTAAGTCAGGTGCACTGATGTATAATTCTGACAAAGCACTTGTAAGAATAAAATAAAAATATATGTTGTATCCACTCTTTAGATCTTATACCTTGTATGTATCTTAAGTGTTTTGCTGTAATAGGATACCAAATAAATGTTGCAATTAAGTCTATTAAGTAGTTGAAAACCTTCTGATAGACAGATTTATCATTTTCTCCTTTTTCTAGTTTAAAATCTGTTTGGATTATAAAATTAAATGTAATATATAAAACTTTTAGAAGAAAACATAAGGGAAAATCTACGGGACCTAACTTGGTGAAGAGTTCTTATACATGACACAAAATCCATAAAAGAAAAAAAAATCAGTGGAGATCAGTAATTTGGACTTTATAAAACTTAAAACCTTTTGCTTTCCAAAACACAAGCTACATACTAGGAGAAAATATTTGAAAACCACAAATCTGACAAAGTACTTATATCTCAGATATATAAAAACTCTCAAACTCAACGGTAAAAATGCCAACAGTCCAGTTAGAAAATGGCTAAAAGAGACGAAGAAACATGTGACCAAAGAAAATGTACAGATATCAGGTGAGTACATGAAAAGACGTTCAACATCACAAGCCATCAGGGAAATGCACAAATGAGCTATCACTACTCACGCATCAGAACAGCCAAAATAAAACATAGTGACATACATCAAATGCTGGCAAGGATGTGGAGAAAAATGGAACTTTTATATATTGCTGCTGGGAATGTAAAATGGTATAACCACTCTGGGAAAGAGTTTGACAGTTTATTTAAAAAAAAAAAAGAAACAAACAGCTAAACATACCCTTACTACATGACCAAACCACCACCACACTCCTGAGCATATATCCCAGCAAAATGTACATATTTGTTCATTGCAGCTTTATTTATAATAGCCAAAATTGGAAACAACCAAAATGTCTTGCAATAGGTGATTGGCTAGGGGCCCCTGGGTGGCTCAGTCAGTTAAGCGTCCGACTTTGGCTCAGGTCATGATCTCACAGCTTGTGAGTTCAAGCCCCGCGTCGAGCTCTGTGCTGACGGCTCGGAGCCTGGAGCCTCTTCAGATTCTGTGTCTTTCTGTCTCTCTGTGCCCTCCCCTGCTCACATTCTGTCTCTCTCTGTCTCTCAAAAATAAATTAAAAAATTAAAAATAAATAAAATAAATAAGTGAATGGCTAAAGACAGTATGGTATGGCCATTTTGTGCAGTACTACTGAGCAATAAAGAGGTTCCAATTATTGATACACATAACAATTGGATAGATCTCAAGGGCATTAGGTTGAGTGAAAAAAGCCAAACTGAAAAGGTCACTATGATTCCACCTATATAAAGACGAAATTATAGAGTTCAAGAACAAATTAGTGGTTATTAGGATTTGGGATGCTGAAGGAGAGGTTTGGGTGTGACTGTAAAAGAGTGTCATGAGAGAGATCTTTGTGATGATGGGATAGTTCCATATCTTGATTGCAGTGTTGGTTACATGACTCTACACATAGGATAAAATGACAGAACCATACATATACATTGTAGTTAGTTTACTGGTTTTGATATTGTGCTATAGTTATGTAAAGTTTTGCAACTTTCTATACATATATAGTTATTTCAAAATTAAAGGTTAGAAAACTATGTTTTTTTTTCTTCTTCTACCTCTCCACCCACCTCTGAGAAAAAAAGTTTGCCTGATACTCCCATGTTCATTGCAGCATTACTTATAATACCCAAGACATGGAAATAACCTAAGTGTCCATCAATGGATGAATGGGTAATTATATACAATGGAATATTAGCCACAAAAAGAAGGCAATCCTGCTATTTTTGACAACATGGATGGACCCTGAGAGCATTGTGCTAAGTGAAGTGAGACTGAGAAAAACCAATACCATGTGATCTCACTTACATGTGGAATCTAAAACAACAACAACAAAAAAACAAAGAAAACCCCAAAACACACACAAAAGGAACAAAAATTGGGACTCATAGATACAAAGCATAGATTGCTGGTTGCCAGAGGTGGGAGATGGGCAAAATGAGTGAAGGTGGTCAAAGGTACACACTTCCATGTGTAAAATAATAAGTCCTGGTAAAAACAAACAAAAAACCTATTTCCCCTCCACACTAAACCTAAGAATTTATTCATGTTTTGTTTTGTTTTTTTTAACTTTTTTCCCTTTTCATTGTCCTCCAGAGACTGGTTTCATTGATCATTCATAAAACAATTCATCTTCTCTTATTAAAGATATATATCTATGTTAAAACGTGTAGCTCTAGGTCATTTAATTGCTCTATACTATTTCATTATTAAACATTCTACAATCTTTTAATTTATTCATTTTCCAATATTTCATTATAAAAATAGTGCTGCAAATTACATTTTTGTATATGCCCCTTTATGCACATGTGTGAGTTTTCTGGGTTATATATGTAGAAGTGGAATTACTGTGATATAGACTATGTACAGCTTTGATTTTATAACATATTAATTTTTTCTAGCTGGTCATACCAGTTTACACCAGTAGTGCGTAAGAGATTTCCTGTTTTACATTCTTGCAAACTTTTGGGATTTCTTTACTTTTTCCCTTCCCACTCCCTCTATATAGAACCTGCTATGAAGTCCAACAGGTTTTACTTCTATAATATAAATAAAAAAAACATTTTTTTAGTGTTTATTTTTGAGAGAGAGAGAGAGAGAGAGAGAGCATGAGCAGGGGAGGAGCAGAAAGAGAGGGAGACACAGAATCCGAAGCAGGCTTCAGGCTCTGAGCTGCCAGCACAGAGGCTGACTTGGGACTCAAACTCACAAGCGGTCAAACTCACAAGCGTGAGATCATGACCTGAGCCAAAGTTGGACGCTTAACCAACAGCCACCCAGGTGACCCTATAATATTTTTTATTTCTTGCTCTACTTTGACTGCCTAATGGAAAAAAAATTGATTATTCTTGTCTTTCATACTCATCTTTGTATTTCTGATTCTACTCCCACAACCTCTTGCCTAAACTATTGCAACAGACTGAACATTTCAGTATCCCTATTGGAACTCTCTTCCTGTCCCAATACATCCTACTTAACACTGCCAGATCAATATTTCTAATTCAGGTGGCTTACCATTGTTTGCAGCATTAAATTTAAGTACTTAATATAGTATTCAAGGTTGTCTCCAATAAGGTCATAAACTACCTTTTCAGCCGTATCTCCCACTATTTTCTACATATGCCATATATACTAGCCATAGTAGATTACATTCATTCATTGATTGATTAATTCATTCAAACAGGTATTTAATGCTCTTACAGGACTATACAGTTATATTAACACTTGAGTTCTATGGGTGTTACTGTCATAAAATGAACAACTCATGATTCTTTTTTTTTAAGTTTCTTTATTTATTTTGAGAGTGTGTGTGCACCGACAAGAGAGGAACAGAAAAAGAGGGAGAGAGAGACAGAATCCCAAGCAAGAGAGGGAGAGAGAGAGAATCCCAAGCAGGCTCTGTGCTGTCAGCGCAGAACCCAACACAGAGCTTCAGCTCACAAACCGTGAGATCATGACCTGAGTGGAAATCAAGAGTTGGGCACTTAACTGACCCAGCCACCCAGGCACCTTAGATTCTGGCTAGGGAGCGTACAAGCTGCCTCAAGCTGTTCTTCAAATATACCCAGACCTTTTCAGCTTCTGCTTCTCAGCATATGTCTTCTCTCCACTGAAGATGCCATTTTTTCAGGGCACCTAGGTGGCTCAGTCGGTTGAGTGACCGACTTTGGCTCAGGTCATGATCTCACAGTTCGTGAGTTCCAGCCCTGCGTCGGGCTCTGTGCTGACAGCTCAGAGCCTGGAGCCTGCTTCAGATTCTATGTCTCCCTCTCTCTCTGCCCCTTCCCCGCTCATGCTGTGTCTCTCTCTGTCTCTCAAAAATGAATAAACGTTAAAAAAAATTTTTTTTTAAATGATGCCATTTTTTCTAGTTCCTCCAACACAGCCACCTTTGCCTTTCAAAATCCTACACACTTTTCAAAGTCTGCTTCAGATGTCACCTTTCATGAAGCCTTTTCTGAGGTCCTCAGTTAATTATGTTTCCATAGTTATATTGCTTTTATGGCACTTGTTATATCCCATATATTTGTCTTAACCCTTCCAAGGTGATCAGTAGAATACTTGGTCCATTCATCTATGTTGACCTTGTAGCACTTCACATAATGTCTCGTGTAATGGTAGGCATACTATTAACTAAAATAATTAAATTAAAGATCTCATATTAGTGAAATCTAGCTGCACCAATTAGAACAATTTGGGGAAAGATCAATTTGAGTAACAAAAAAATGCTTTATTATGTAATTCAATCTAGTGTTCTTAGTTTAAAACACCAAAGAATAAAGTAAACAGATTTCTCTATAGTATAGTGATCTTTAAGATTTTACTTTGATGAACAGCAAATTTTATTTGTGATCAGTATAACAGTTGTTTAGTTTGTTTTTAGGCTCTCAAGTAGTTTCTTTAAGTCAGAGTTTTTCAAACTGTACTCTGAAGAAACATATGAGGTAGTTCTGTTGAGATGCCTTGGCTACTGCTGGGTGCCTCCTTGGCCCCAAAGAGTAGGCCTTCGTTTATTTTTTACTCTGTGGGGCTTCCTCACAAGATTCTATTTAAGAAATAACTCTTCTGTTGAAAAATTTAAAATAATTGCTAAGGATATGTAAATACTGCTGTTTTACCATTTATTTAATATTTTCTAAGATCTTACATAAAAGATATTATTCTTGCCCCCTTATTCTTTTATTACCACAAATGTCAAATCAGTAGTCAATAGGAGTATGAAACTTATTTTTTTATATTAAATATAATTTATTGTCTAATTAGTTTCCATATGAGTATGAAACTTCAAGTCATTAAGCAAATGCTAGGTAATGGACTTTGAGTATGACAAGTAAATTATTCATCCTCTGAATGTTCTGCATTTTACTGTGGATTTTTGAGGAGTTGTTAGAATATCAGAAGTCACTGGAATTGGTATACAAATTCTTAGGTAGGCTGAAGAATTTTCTAGACCATGGCTTCTTCACTTTTAAGGTACATAAGATTCTGATTCAGTAGGTTTGGGTGGGGGCTTGAGAATCTTCATTTCTAAGAAGCAGCTGGAATGTTGGTCATCTGCGGACCACACTTTTAGTAGCAAGGAGCTAGATGACCTTCCAAATCCCATCACTACATTTTAGGATTGTATCCTTTGCCCCTTTGCCTGAGTGAAAGTAGGTTTTCAGTATTGCCATAAATATTTGTTTCAACTGGCTATTTCCCTATGGTCGTCTTCATATTTTGTCATTTTAATAGAAATTTCTGGGTTTTTTAAGGAAATACTTTGTGTGTGGATTAATGATTGTTCTGTGATTATGTGTTTCTTTGCTTAAAATCATCCTTCATGGTTTTTAAAATAGTCTGGAGAACTCTTGGACTATCAGTAGCAACTTTCAGACAATTTAAATTATAAGGAATATTCAGTTTACTTTTACAACAGATATTGAAGGATATTGTTTGAGGTTAGATATTAAGGTACTACAAAAATAAAAACAGAGAACTTAATTTTGTTTGACTAAGGCTGTTTTAATTGGTATAAGTATTGCTATTTTTAAAAGTTGTTATTATCATGAATTAGTAGCAATTATATACCACAGCAGGTTAGTCTGTTCATTTTATTTGTAGCACACATGAATTGAAAAACCTAATTGTGTAAACAGTCAACCAATAGGACAGTCATTTAGTTAAATAGCTTATACTAAAAAAAAATTAATTATGAGGGACATTAGTGCTTTTTTAAAAAAGATATATAATATCAAGTACTTTCATAGTCTTTTGGACCTTTACAGAAATATGTAATAACTAAATCATAAATTAAAATAATAAATTTTTAAGAAAATTGTCAGAATTATTTACTTTTGATTAATGGAAATTGGTGATTCACTTTGTAGACCAGGACAGCAGAGCATTTTTGGGGAGAAAAATTATGATTTTAATCTAAAAGCATTAGAATAATTTGCATGTTGATAGTTATTCTAGCAGCCCCACATTATTTCACTTAATAACTCTCAGTAGTAGAAATTGCTGGAGGATTTATATTATTACAAAAATGACTTTAAAATATATTCTTTTTTAAATTTCTTATTACATAAGCAAGCACTAATATTGCTCTAAAAATTGTTATGTGGAATTTTATGTCAAGTCTTGATAAAAGTTTTTTTCAGATCTGATCCAACTATTTTGTATAGAAATAAACCTCCTTTGTTTCTTCTGGTAGCATCCATTGATTTTTTTTTTTTTCGTAAGGTACATTAATAGTGCTGATAGAAGCAGAACAATTGGAATTTACATTAAAAATAAATGTGATGAATAAAAAGCATTACACTATGATATTATAGTCTTGATTTTGCTTTACCAAAGTTCCGAAATCTAAAGGACAAAAATACTGACAAGGTCAAGAAGAAAATGAAAGAAAGAACAAACGATGCAAAAAGAAAATGACACTGAGGTCTTGGTTTAATACATATGTATTCCAGGTTGATGGTTGATTTCATTAGCAAATCTCATTGTTATGCAATGTCTGTTCTTCTGCAGCAAAATGAATATTGTATTCTCACTGGCTCTGCGTGTATCTATTATGTGGCAATAAATGAAAAAATATATATTTGTAGCTTCCTTTGGTTTCTTCTTTCCAGTTTGCTTTTTAGGAAAAGAGAGAAAATTGGATTATATTCTTTCTTTTGTTGTTTAGTTGGTTTGAAAGCTTTTTGATTTATTTTAGACATATGTTTTCTACTTTTGTTCTTTGAGGTAAACAATTATAAGGCGGTTAATATTGTGACCATTTTAATTATCCTATAACTTTTTAAATGACTAGAATATAATCTTGATTGATTTAAGCTGCTAATTGACATGAGCTTCTTAAGCATATGCTTTCTAACATTTTTAAATGTTAGAAGTGCTTTTTATTATCGCAAGAAAAATGTTAAGCAAGTGTACACATTATGCCAAATGTAAATACCGCTACCTTTTGCAATAGCGAAAATTGAACATTGAGATTAACTATATACTTCGATTGAATTTTCATAAAAGAGGAAGTTCAGATATAACACATCTTAGTGGCTACACATTGAAAAAGTTCATTTAATAAGGGAGTAGGCTGCCTAACTCTTTGGGTTATGTATATGAGTTCAAATATGGACCAAACTATATTAGACACAGTTGTTATTTAATTTTGGTCATTTTTAGGTCTGGCAATTTTATCAAATCTGTTTGATTTTTGACAGTGTTCTCAAAAGTTGTTCTTACAACTAAAATTCCTTAGACCATCTTGAAAGTAGAAAAGCCTAAGGTTTGATTTAATATGGGTTGACTGTGTACACCATTTAGAAATTACCTATATAGTAAAAAATGGCCTCTGGCTCACCTGATGCAATCTTAATAAATATCTTGGTCATGTTGGACAAACATGAGCTGTTATAAATATGTACAGCAGTTTATTAATGCGTAAGTTAATTTGTACTTAAGGTGTTTGCATCTTATGATTCACAGCGAGTAATATAGAGTAAGGAATTTCCAAATTTAGTAAGGGAGATTCCTAAAATAATTCGAGAATAATATAGAGCTAAATCAAGTAGAGAAAGAAGGTTTCATGGGACCAAATAGGCTGTGAGAGAGGAGAATGCTGAAAGTGATAAGGTCTAAGCTGATAATGAGGTGGAAAAGCAATGAGAAACAGAACATAAATTTGGCATCTTGGGGAGACTGAGAAGCAACCAACTCAGCTGTGATGGAAGATGTGATTTGCTACTACTTATTTGCCACATGTGAAAATCAGATTGTAACATTGTTAAATTTTAGTGGTATTCAGTCCAGATATGTGGTATTTTGAGATACTACCATTGCCAACTTTGTTTTTCTTGTATAATAAAATGAGAGATAGGAATTCTGTTTGTATTAATTTCACTACTGTCTTCCATTCCTCCCCCAACCAAGAATATTAAAAGCAAATGCTGTAAACGCACTCAAAAGTCATGCTCTAAAATGAATCTAAACTGGTGCAGACTGAATGACAACTTAGGAATCTAGAAACCCTAAGTCAGATTTCTTTACCCTAGTTGGAAATACCAAACTAAGGAGCAATAAAAGTCATCATAGATTGGGCTCTCAGGCTGTTGGATTGAGCAGGATTATGGAAAGTCACTAACAAAGAAGAGAGGAACTATTGTAAGTAAAAAAAAGAGAAGTTCCCTTTTAAGTATCTAGATTTACCTAACTACCAGTGTCTTCCCTTGTCTGATGTGGAACCACAGTTAGAGCTTGCATGCCCTGTTTTTACTTGCTCATCCAGCAAAAGAACCTGAATTTAGAAAATAAAGTATGAATTTGGAACATGAGAGTAGACTGTGAATTTAACAAGAGATCCTTGGGGATGGTTAGTGTTTGTTTAAAAAAAAAAAACAGATTAGAAAAATTACAGAAGCTTTCCTAGCAAGATGGCTTATTTTCTGGGTAACTTTTCATTGTGTTATGACCTCAGCTTGTGCTAAGGAAATGTTAAAAGAAACTTTCATATGAAGTTTGTTATTTAATTTCTGTAAAGATGCTGTGGGAAAAAAAATTGAATTGTCCAGTGTTACTTTATTAAAAAGTATAAAAGAAATTTCTCTCAATTCAGAGTGCTAGGAAAAGCCTTGGTGCTGGTTTGTAACACATCTTACAGAGAATTAAAATTTTGTAATTTGATCTTGTTTCCCACTTTACTTCCATAGCTAGGAAGCTCAGAGCTGAACCACCCACATCTTAGAACTGTGTAAGGCAACTGTGATAGGTGTTTCTGTGTTTCAAGTTTACCTTGTGTTTCATCTTCCTTCCTCTTATTTTTCCCTTTATTCATGTTAATTTATATTTTGAAAGCATCTGTTCTACTACTCATATTTCTGTAAGTCACATTAAATTATTTTGGAATAAAATGGGATATAAATAACCAATAAAAGCTTATTTATTGCCAGCAGAAGACAAGCAAATAAAAGCAGGAACCTTTCTCCCTGGTGTTCCCTCCCGTCTCCTCTTTTCTTTCTGTATAAATTTCTTAAGTCATGGATGACTAATCTCCTGTGTGGTTTCTTAGACTTGCCAGGGGGGCAGGGGAATCCTTTCTGAAGCTTTTTGCCTGTACAGGGCTACCAGGTATAGCTCATTGTGCTAAGTGTGCCTACACAAGAGTGCCTGACTTGAGAGAAACAAGTAAGGCTGAAATACATCCTAGAGGAGGAAAGGGTGCCTTTTTCTCATATGTGAGCTCAGAGGGGTCTTTTTCTAGCTCACAGAGGACCACATATATTACCCTGGTTTTTGCCCCAGCCCTTTCAGCTGAATTGTAAATTCTTAATACCAAAACTTGCTGCTTGTTGGTAAAAGCCATCTTGAATGAAACAAAATTTCAAATTTATCTTCGTTACCTTTATATTTTTATTTCATTGTCCTCTAAATTTGACTTATTATAGAAAGCTAAGATAGTCGTGGATCTTTGAAATAACTGAACTGATAATTTTCAAATTTAAACTTTACTTTTGTTTTGGTATATGAATCACAGTCAAAGCTACATATTTAATTATGAATTATATATTAAATTTTCTATAAAGGGAATAAGTAAGGGCTTTGTTTTGTTTTTCAGGTAACTGTAGAATATTTGAATTATTTCATTTGACCAAGAAATTCAGCTGGACTTGTTAACTCCTTAGTCATAGTTTTCTGAAAATTTGCTGTCTATTTCATGTGTCATTGTAGTAAAGGTGGTGATAAGCGACTTGTGTTAATGTTTAATATTGAATACACACTCCTTTCCAATGACACATATTGTTTGTAAATGAGACCCATTCTGAGTTTCTGTACTCTCGGCACAATTTTCTATACTTGGGTGTTCTGTTATTAATTTATTTTGTTTTCTATTTCAGTACATTAGAATTTTATTTGCAAATAGAGTAAATATGATTTAAATAATATAATTTAATGCCGTGATATGATTATATTGTTGTAAAAGGGTCATTAAGAGCTTTTTGCCTTAAAATCAAAGCAGTCTATGTTCTTAGTAGTTAGGAAATAGATGCATGCATGGCCTTGGTATAAATAGAATTAAGATAAATGCAATTTTGTAGATTAAGAAAAAAATCGCCTAAATATTTTTAAAGTAGTGAATTAGTTTATCACGTTGACAGAGTATGTGTTTGTTTGTTTTATACCCTTAGGTAATTTAAACCAACCCTCGTTCACCTATACTAGAAATTTCAGGCAGGGAAAAAAACAGCAGTTTTGGGGGGAAAAAAACTAGGGACAAGAAAACTTAGTCTTCAAGCTAACAATATTTTTTTGAGATGCTCACAGATAAATATTTTCAATTTTGTTTTCTTTTTGAAATAGGAATTTTAAAGGATGCTGGGAATAGCTTCGAGTTGTGTAAACTTTTTGATTCAGATAATTGAGATAGTTTTTTTTTCAAAGACTGCCACATAAATTATAAAGTAATATTTTTGTAGGAGCTTGTCCTGATAAAAATAGGTTTATGCTTTGACTAAAATTTAATTATAACTCAGAAACTTCTTTTATCTACTTTCTTGAAGCAGTTGAAATTTAAAGACTTTTCTTTATATTTAGCAGGTGTTTGAACAGTTATTCTTAGTTGTTGTTTTTTTTTTTTAATATACCTTGTTAGCATTGCCTTGTCTTTTACAATTTACTTGCCAGAAGTAATTTTCAAAACCTACTTAAACAGATTCATTTTCAAGCATTCCTTATTATAAACTGTGCCTATGCATGTCAGGAATAAACCCTCCTTAGAAAAAGGAAGAAGGAACTCTTTATTGTCTGTTTTGACGTTAATAAAATTAAGAAAAGAGCGATTACTTGAGACATCCACCTTACCTGGCTTAGTTTTGTCACGTGAGCATTCACGTTTACTGGTGATCTAAGTGCTCCACCTGCCTTTCAGTTTGTTTACCAGGAAATCAAGATGTGTAAACTGCAGGAAGTACTATTTGACCCTCTCCGACAGTATCTCATTACAATAATTGCTAATCTCTGAATAAGACAGCCATGTTTTGTGAGTAACTGAGGGAGAGAGGTTGTGTTAGGTAGATTTTAGGTGTTTCAACAAATAGATTATTGTAAATGCTTACTTGGATTATGTTTTCATGATAGCTTTTGATTAAAAGACATGTGGTGACCTTTGGGGTCAGCAAAGCTAGGACACAATAGTAGGTATTCTTTCATTCCTTTTAACTGAAAAATACCACGGCTTGTTGTTTTGGAGTGCTGTCACTGCTCTGAATCGAAAGGATAATGGCTACTTCCTGATTAAACCCACTCTCCACAGTAAGCTGTTAATGTTATACTGTATGTCTTTTTCTCTTGTAAATGCAGTAGTATTTGGTGTTTTCTTTACTTTTTAGCATTGTCTTTTCATAGATATATGTGTTGTAAATATATCCTGAAGTTTAAGTTTACAATTAGAGTTGAAACTAGTGTTTTAAGTTTGGAGAATTGTTTTTTAAATGAAGAGTATTTCTGTGTGGTCTCACATACTCATTGTAGATTTTGGCTCAAGAAATTGGTTTTTTAAAAAGACATTGAAATGATAAATTATATTCGACTGCCACTTTCTTGGCTCTCTAAGGAAAAATTTAAAAACAACTTATGTGGTAAATCAGGTTTTTTCAGGGAATATTTGGATAAATTAATTTTACTTTTGTTTACTAGATTTCATAAATCTGTTTACATTTGTCATAATTATTGTTGATAATTGTTTTAATTATTAAATTATTGTTTTTAGATTAGTTAAGAGATCCTTGTGATGTAAAAACAATATTAAGTACTCGGAATATAAGAAGGGAATAATGAGCTTCTTAGTTTTAATCCTAAAGCTGGCAGTCACTCCATCTGTGTTCTTGGGACAATCATCTAAACTGCTTACCTCAGTTTTCTTGTCTACTGCCCATATGAGTGTTTAGTAAAATGTGTATGTTTGTTTATTTCTTTGTGTCAGTACAAACTATAAAGAAAATTAGTTTTCACAAGTATTTTATAAAATGGAGAACTGACTCTGGAGATAGAGTAGGAAAACATTTAGGAGTCACAGTAGGCAGGGAAATAATAGAAAAATTATTTCTATTCTAAAACAATAGAAACATTTTTATTATAAAATAAGAGAAAATAAGGTTTAAAATAAACACCATAAAATTGGTCTTTTAATTTGGACTGAATTGTTAGTTTTGCTCAGTTCTTAATATAACGTTACCAAAAGATTATATTTATTGTTGGATACATGACTAAAATGAGAAGTGAAAACCTTGGAGGTGATTTAGTAAAGAGTCACAAATGTACTTAAATCTTTTTCTCAAAAGTCTCATATCTGGAAATGAGATTATTCAGAGTAGAAGGAAGAATGTGCATATATATCAAAGGCCTATAAGCATAGTTTATCTAAATAGTAAGATATTTGATTAGAAAAAAAATTTTTTAATGTTAATTTATTTTCAAGAGAGAGAGACAGAGACAGAGCATGAGCAGGGGAGGGACAGAGAGAGAGGGAGACACGGAATTAGAAGCAGGCTCCAGGCTCCGAACTGTCAGCACAGAGCCCAATGCAGGACTCGAACCCATGAACCATGAGATCATGACCTGAGCTGATGGCAGCTGCTTAACTTACTGAGCCAACCAGGCACCCCAACTTGTTTTATTTTTAAACTCTAGTAGTAGGTATCCTGGCCATTTAAAAGAAAACATTATGAAATTATTAAACATTAAAGGCAATTATTGAATATAGTTTAGAACCTAACATCTAGAAATACTTAAAAAATATTCTGGGATAATATAAATATAATTCTACTTTTGTTGAGTTAATGTATTTTCTTTTCCAAAATGCTTATCAAAATTATTTTAGGTAACTCAATAATTTTTAATATATATTATTGGTGCTTTCTAGGAGATTCTAAAGATTATATTTAGTGAATATTTTAGCTTAGTCAAGTTATTGAAATAGGACTTATAATAGTTCCTCTATTTAATTTGTAATAACAAGTAATAGATTTCAATTATTGACTGCTTAATATGTACCAATCACTGAGCTAATTCTGTTGTAGGAGATAGAAACATTTACCTTTACTCTTTAGAGTTCTTTTTGTCTGGGCCTGAAAATTAAATGGACTCAAAATAGATCAACAGGACAAAAGCATACACATGTATTTAATAAAAGTTTTGTGTGACATGGGAGACTGCATAAGAAATGATGACCCAAAGAAATGGCAAAACCTACTTGTTTTATATGAAGTTGAACAAAGAGAGGCAATTGTGGAAAAGTGACTAACCTATGTGCAGAGGCCAAAGGGAGAGAATAATTATTTTTAACAAAGTCTGTTTGTGTAGGATTAATTTAGTCTCAACTTTTTGTCCTTGATGATAAGAGTGCTACTTTCCTTCTGGTATAGGGAGGACATCTTTCATACAAGAATTTCAATTTTTGCTTTTAAGAAAAAGAAGGAAGGTCATCTGCTTTCCTTATATTTACTGTTTTTCAAGTGCCTTTAACTCAAAATAGTGAATATGCTAGTGTTGCATGTTCTGAACTCCTTCACTATTACCTGTATTTTATATTCATGATAATCACTTGAGGTTTAGATACCATCATTACTCCTATATGTACTGATAAGGAAATAGTGGTAGGGAATTTAAATAATTTCAACAGTGTTCCTTAGCCAGTAAGGGCCAGATTCAGACCAAAAACCGTAACAGAATCCAGAATCCAGAACTCAGTCTTTGGTGTCATGCCTTTAAGCATTGTGTTTATATTTTGGAGATAATAAGGTGCTTACACCTTGATTTAGATAGTTTTTTTTCCCATCAATTTATTAAATAATGCAGAGTACTTACTAAGTGTCAGGCACTATAAGGAAGTACTAGCAACAATAATGGAAAACAAAATAAAATTCTTTGTTTCAAGAAACAGTTTAGTTGAAGCGGCAGAAAATTAACAGGCTATTACATATTACAGTACAATGTGATAACATATAATACAAGTCAGTGCAGGATGCAGGCAACACAAGAAGTATCTAATGTATTCTTTTTTTTTCTTAATATTTGTTTATTTTTGAGAGACAGAGAGTGTGCGAGAGTGGGGGGAGGGGCAGAGAGCAAGGGATACAGAGGATCTTGCTACAGGTCTCAAACTGACAAACTGTGAGATCATGACCTGAGCTGAAGTTGGATGCTTAACTGACTGAGCCATCCAGGCATCCCTCTAATGTATTCCTTTATTCACATATTTAATTTGCATTTGGTGTGCTTTTCTAGGTACATGGGATATATCAGTAAATAAACCTTTCAAAGCTCTCTGTTCTTGTGGAACATATAGTGGGGTAGATAGAAACAATAAGCATGATAAATAAAGTGTATAGCATGTTTAAAAGTGACAAGTGTTATGGAAGATAGAAAAAGTAGAGCAGAATAAGGCTTTGGTGGTGATGGGTAGCAGAGGCTGAAGAGGGATTTACAGAGAAGGTGATATTTAACCAAAAACCAAGGAATTGGTTAGCTATGTGGAAATCTTTAGGAAGAGCCTTCCAGGTAGAGGGCTTGAGGCAGGAATATATGTCAATTGTTCAGAGTAATGAACAGAAACCATTGTGATTAGAGCAGAGTGAGGGGGGAAGGAGAGTAGGTAATGGGTAATGGGTAGAAGGGTCATTTCATACAGGACTTTACAGACCACTACAACGACTTTGAGGAGCCATTGCAGGGCTATCAGTAAATCTGTCTTATATTTTTAAAGGATCACTCCAGTTGCTGTTTTGAGACTAGTGGCATTGACCACTAGTTAGAAGGCTAATAGAATAATCTGACTGAAGTTGGTAGCAAATTCTGGATGTTTTTAAGGTACAAGCAAAAAGGTCTTTCAGTGGATTGGGTGTGGGATATGAGAAAAAGAAGACAAATGACTCTAAGGTTTTTGGCTCAGCAACTTAGAAGGATGGTGTTGCCATTGGCTGTGAGATGGGGAAGGTATTCAGATGGAACAAGTCTGGGATAGAGATGGGCATTCAGGACTTCGGTTTGGGATGTGATAGATTTTTAAGTGTCTGGAAGATATGCAAGTAGAGATTGTGGGAAGGCTTTCCAGAAGAGATACTATCTAAACTGAGGCTAAAGAATGAATTGGACTTACCTGGTCAAAGAGGTGCCTTATGATGATATTTGAGAGCATTCTTCATACACTTAAATGAATCTTGGCATTTTCTACTTTATGTATTTACAAACTCCAGAGTAACATCTAAAAAGTTATAATGTTTGGGACGCCTGGGTGGCTCAGTCAGTTAAGTGTCTGACTTTGGTTAAGTGTCTGACTTTGGCTCAGGTCACTATCTCCCAGTTCAGGAGTTCGAGCCCCGCATCGGGCTCTATGCTGTCAGCTCAGAGCCTGGAACCTGCTTTGGATTCTGTATCTCCCTTTCTCTCTGCCCCTCCCCCACTATCGCGCGCATGCTCTCTCTCTCTCCCAAAAATAAATAAACATTAAAAAAATTTAAAAAGTTAAAATATTTTGGAAAGCAATAAAATTGTTTATTTCAAAGAACAATTTATTCTGGATAGTTAAATTTTCAGAGTATTTCAGTGGCTACTATATTAGTCAGTTGTACTGGGTGCTATTACATATGTTAATTCTCAGTATAGTGCCATAAAATAAATATTATCCCACTTTACACTTGGAGAAACTGAGTCTGAGGGAGATTCTAATTGCCTGAGGTCGTTGATACATTAAGTGATGGGTCTGGGTTCAAATCTAAATCTTTAGATTCTATTGCCTATGCTCATTTAAAAAAAGTCTGATATATTAAACTTCAAACATTTGTTTAAGGTTTCATGGAGTTGTCTTTTTTTGTTACCCTGTATTGTAACATAGGGATACCCTTGGGACATAAGGCTTACAGATTCTCCATCATAGAATTAAAGCCATTTGTTGATGCTGTTTTGGGGGGTTTTGTTTTGTTTTGTTTTTCTTTTTAATTTCTGCACGACTTTCGTACAATTACCTACTACTGACGGTCCCTCCACCCTCAGCCCTGTCCCCCTGCGTAGTGCTTAATACACGCTTAGAAAAATTACAGCTGCTATCATTATCATCTTTATCCCTCTTTCTAATATGCTGTGACCTTGAAATCACAATCCAAGTTTGTTGGAGTCATGTGTAAATTATAAAACCTCAGAGATTAAGGGCATGAGGACTTTTTAATTAATATAGAATGAGTTTAACTCATGTATTTTATCTGATGGAAACCTATTTTTGTTTCCTTCCCTTTATTGGCTGTTTTATGGGGAAGTGATTTGATAAATAGCTGTGTTTCTGACTGGAAAAGCAATATTCTCTGAGATGTCAGTGGATATTTTCACTGTAAAAGTGAAAATAAGTCATTCTACTTCAGTAAAGAATAGAAACATACTTGTTCATTGGAACAGATTTACTTTTGAGGTACTGATGCTATACTTTAAAAGCTTAAACATTTGCCTTTAGATCAAAATATAATTTACATAATTTATGATATGTTTTTAAAAGCACACTTAACAGAAGGTTATTCAGACATTCTGTAGAAAAGAAATATTTTAACAAAAGCATTTTGCACATTTTTAAAAGTACCAATTAAAAACTCCACTGTGGATTAAAATAATCTGTATGCCTAACAGGTTATTTTAAGCATATACTAAAGACATATGTAGGAAATTTACCTAGTCTTTATATTTCTGTTCTATAACTATATGACTTTATTCCAAGTGCACTGTTTTATATATTTCTCAAATTTTTATGCTATTTTTCAAAGGAACAAGAAAAAAAGATATTTATCCTTCCTATTTCTTTTTCTAAAGTCTACCTTCTTTTTCATTTTATACCCCAAAATACTTATGTATAATTTAAGACTGCTATAATTGTTTTTTAATTTTTTTTCTCATTTATTTTTTGAGAGGCAGAGAGAGAGAGAGAGAGACAGCATGAGTGGGGGAGGGAAAGAGAGAGGGAGACGCAGAATCTGAAGCAGGCTCCAGGCTCTAAACTGTCAGTGCAGAGCCCGACATGGGGCTCAAAATCACAAACCATGAGATCATGACCTGAGCTGAAGTCGGCCACTTAACTGACTCAGCCACCCAGGTGCTCCAAGACTGCTGTAATCATTAAATGAGCTTTTTCAGTAAACAAAAATTTTGGTTGGCTGTTGTAACTTAATTATCTGTATAATCTCATGTTTTAGTTAATTCTTTTCAGGATTAGAAGTATATATCCTAAACACATCTACTTAGGCATAAAAAATATTAGCATATATGTTAAATGTTTGTATATTCCTCACCTATTTTGTTTTATTTCTTATTTGTATAGTGTCTTTGGGGAAAAAGAAAAATGGTCAGTCAGAAAATTTTCTGGTGAAAGTATCCTATTGCCTATTTTCAATAATTGTACTGAACTAGGGGCGCCTGTGTGGCTCAGTCAGTTCAGTGTCTGACTTCTGCCTCAGTCATAATCTCAGGTTTCATGGGTTTGAGCCCTGCATTGGGCTCTGTGTTGACAGCTCGGAGCCTGGAGCCTACTTCAGATTCTGTGTCTCCCCCTCTCTCTGCCCCTCCCGCTCTTACTCTGTCTCTCTCTCTCTTTCTCTCTCAAAAATAAATAAAACATTAAAATAAATAATTACTACTGAACTAAATCTATTACATCCTTGATTAATTGTGGAGTGCCCAGCAAATGAGTATTCCAATCATATTTTTCTGAGACTGCTTTCTCTTAACATTTGTTATTGAAATTTTTACTCTCTATATTTGTGCAAATGTAGTATTATTTTTTTGAAGATTAGAAGATGGCAGAGAACTACTGGGTCCTAATTTGACAATTTGAGCTACTACTAATCTTGTTTGGTAAACAGAGTACAAACAGATATGAAATATTGGTCTTGATTTGATAATATGAGCATCTAATCTTGTTCTATAAACAAAGCATAATCAAATCTTAAATGTATAACAGTAATTTTAAAACACCAGTGATGCCAAAAAGAGGATAGGATTAATTGCTAAGTAAGTAATATAAACAAGTGAAATATGATTTGAGAACAAGAGAAAGGTCACTAAAATGACCAAGGAAGTCTGGAAAAAGGAAAAGGGACCTGAACTTCAAGCATTGAAGAAAGACTTCAAACATTAATTTTATAACATATTTCCTGAGATATTTCACATACTGCAATTTACAATTTATCCATTTAGGGTGTATAATCCAATGATTTGGAATATTCAGTAGTACGAAGTTTTTTAAGTTGTGGAAAAATATATAACATAAAAGTTGCCATTTTAAACATTTTTAAGCGTACAATTCATTGGCATTAATTACATTTACAATGTTGTCTGACAGTCACTGCTTTATTTTCAAAACTTTTTCATTACCCAAATGGAAACTCTGTAACCATTAAGCACTAATTAATTCTCCATTTCCCCCTTTCCCCAACCCCTGGTAATCTCGAATCAACTTTCTGTCCCCATCAATTTGTCTATTCTAGATGTTTCCTGTAAGTCAAGTCATATAATATCTGTCCTTTTGTGTCAGGTTTCTTTCACTTAGTATAATGTGCCAAGATTCATCTATGTTATATGATGTATCAGAACCTCATTACTCTTTAGGGCTCAGTAATATCCCATTATCTATCTATCTATCACATATATGACATGCATATGTATGTATATATTTATGTATATGTCACATTTATCCATTCATCTTTTGATGGATTTTTAAATGTACAAATATCTGTTCAGTACTCTGCTTTCAGTTATTTTCAGGGTATATATGTACCTTGGAATGAAATTGCTAGGTCATGTGGTAATTTGATGTTTAGCTTTTTGAGGAATCTGTTGTCTGCAGTGACTGCATCAAGCATTAATTTTTATTCTATCGTACTATATATAGAGGGGCATCTGGGTGGCTCAGTTGGTTGAGCCTCTGACTTCAGCCCAGGTCATGATCTCACGGTTTGTGCGTTCAAGCCCCACATCGGGCTTTCCACTGACAGCATGGAGCCTACTTCAGACTCTCTGTCTCCCTTTCTCTACCCCTCCCTGCTCATGCTCTCTCTCTCTCAAAAATAAATAAACATCAAAAATAACCTTTTATTATGCTATAGGGTATGTAAAAGATTAGACTGAATACTGGCTTCAGCACATAACATACGCTTTTCTTAAAAGGAAAAGAAAAGAAATGTATACGTGTAAAAAGCCACCTCTTAAAGTGAATTTTAATAATTAAGCCTACTGGTAATGTAACTTCAGTGTAATTCTGCCCAAGGCTAAGATATTTTTTAGTTGCCTTTTCACATTATAAAGTAAAATCCCACTTAATTATATCTAACTCGAAAATACTCCCAATACATTCTTTTTAGTCATTTTATATTTATTTCAGTTATATTAACATTTTATGCCTTTAAGTATTGAGAGAGACGACTGGTTTTTGAGATGACTTGTGAAAGTATAAATTCTAGAATTCAGTGTGAGTTAGTAGAACAGTGTTTACCTTTTTTAGATCAGTGAGGAGCCACTAAAGCCAAAAGACAGACTTATTTCACTGGCTTGATAAGGTCATATAACTGAGGAAATGGGAAGGGGTGTTGGAATAGGGAAACTTTTTGACCTAATTGCAAACTTCCCTAATTGCAAACAATAATGAATTAACTTGTGTATTCAATATGGTAATAGTAATAACAGATATAATTGGTCACCCTAATAAGAATATTGTTGAGGACATTAGAGAAGTAATTTCTGGAAATAAAAGGAAGAGCAATCAGAAGGTTCCTTTAAATTTCTTATCAAAGGGTGTACGTGAGACTATTTGATGAATAGGGAATTTGAAATAGCCAGCAATTTTGAGAAAATTGACACAGGAGAACTCACAGAATCTTCTTTTTTCCTTTGTTCAAACCTCTGAGGAAAGTTGTCTTAGTAGTGATTTGAGTCTAGAGTCTTTCCACAATTAAATAGGAACTGAGAACGAGATTATAGAGTCTCTAAGTCATCAATAAAGGTTAAACTTAGAGATAGCTTTTGGGAAAAAAGTTTCCATTTGGTTAAAACCAAAAAGACAATACTTAAGTGAACACAGAATTGTGGTAGACTTAAACACTTTGAATAAGCTAGTGAAAATTAAATAATTAGATAAAATATTTTAAATGTTCTTATTGTGGCATTGTCAAAATGGTAAGAAAGTAAAGAATTTAAAACGATCAAAAACTAAGTGAAACAGAAAATTTAAAGAGGAGGATTAGAAGACAATATTGTTAAACTTTCCATAGTATTCAAAGTGGTCCACAGATTCAGTACAATCGCTATCAAAATCTCAACAGCACTTTTTACAGAAATACAAAAAACAATTCTAAAATTAGTGTGGAACCATAAAAGATCACAGATAGCTAAATCAATCTGTAGAAAGAAAAACAAAGATGGAGGCTTCGCACTTCCTGATTTTGAAATATATTATAAAGACATAGTAATCAAAACAGTATAGTACTGGATTGACAGACATATAGACCAATGAAATCAAATAGAGAGCCCAGAAATAAATCTATGCATATATAGTCAAGTAATGTTTGAAAAGAGTGCCAAGAATACACAGTAAGGAAAAACTAGTCTGTTCAATAAGTGGTAGTGGAAAAACTGCATATCGACATGCAAAAGAATGAAATTGGACAACATACATGAGATATACTACACACAAAAATCAACTCAAAATAGATTAAAGACCTCAATGTAAGATGTGAAGGTGTGAAACTCCCTAAATAAAACTGAGTGGGAAAGCTTCGTGACCTTGGTTTCAGCAATGATTATCATGGATATGACATCAAAAGCATAGGCAACAAAAACAAAAATAAATGAGACTACATCAAGCTATGAATTTTCTGCACAGCAAAGGAAATAGTCAACAGAGTGGAAAAGCAATGTATGGAATGGGAGAAAATACTTGTAAACTATATATCTGAAAATAGGTTAATCTTTGAAATATACAGTTGACCCTTGAACGACACAGGTTTGAACTGTGTGGGTCCATTTTCACATGGATTTTTTTTTTCAATAAATACAGTACAACATTGTAAATGTATTTTTTCTTCCTGATGATTTTCTTCATAATATTTTCTGTAGTTTTTTTGTAAGACTACAATATATATAATACATATACCATACATATGGTATATGAATTACCATACTTCAGAATTACCAAGGTATTTTCTTCATCTAATAATAGCTAATAGAAATGTACATCATTACTCTCTGAAAGCTGTTCTAAGTCTTTATTTAAGTAGGATCAGTTTGTTGTAATCTGTTTATTAATCATTCCTTAGACATGATATTGAAGGTGAACCTTGTGGACATCCGGTATCCAATGTGGCATATTACAACTCTGAGAATGCAGAGAGTTGGGCTAGTGGGTCCATTTTTAGGTCCAGTTCTGCTTTCATCATGCTGCCTTCCTCTGTGCAGGGGTGAGGTGGAGCCTCAAATAGTGATAGATCATTGTAGGGGTTACCTGGTAAGGGATTTCTGGCTTGGTGGAGGGCTTTACTCAGGTAGTCACATGTCCTCATAGAAACTTTTTTGGAGGTATAGCAGTCGTGTTTTTCCTTCTGGCTCTCAGTATACCTACTGCATATGTAAACCTTGGTTTCAACAATCTACTTTATAGTAGCCCTTATAAGAGTTCTTTGGGAAGAGGCAGAAGACTCCTGGAAAGTACAGATCTTTGGTTCAGATTGCTCTGTCCTTGTTATGACAAGAGGATGACAGAATTCTCACACCTGCCGTTATTACCAACCACCTTGAATGCTATGAGTTTGGAGTGATAGATGAAAGGAAATGTGTAGGCCATGGTGGCTAGCATTTTTCCACTTCAGAAATTGAAAATTGATAAGTAGCTTGTTTAGTTATTGACAAGTGTGTTTATGAAGGCTTATTTTAAAGTTATTTCTACATTAAAATTTTTATAGGAAATAGAGGGTTTTTTCTATATCTTAAGTTTCTTTTTCATTCTTTTAAACTGACAATTGGTGATAAATATTAAAGCGGAATTCCTCATTTATAAAATTAAAATAATACCAAAACTACCTACTTCAAGATTTGTTCTTAGGGTAAAATGAGAATATGTGTGCAGTGGTTTTTTGTTTGGTTTGGCTTGGCTTTTCCAAATTACCAAGTTACATACAAATTTTAATGATTATCATGCACTTTGATTCAAAGCCTTTTATTAAGATCTTATATTCTAGATTATAAGGGTTTAAAGATGATAAACAATAGTCCATGCTTTCACAAGGATCTCACCATTTAGTAGGAAACAAGATATCAAAACAAAATTGTTGCACAGTACAGTGTTATAAGTACTTTAATTAGTAAGTATATAAGAGCAACAAGAAAGGGGTACCTGTGACTTCTTCAGTGAATCAGACTGGCTTCCCAGACTAAGTAATTAATGAGATGAGACCTAGAATATGTATAGGAGTTTGGCAGGGATAAAGGAAGGACATGTGAGGAACAGTGAACATCATATACCAGATACATGGCATGGATGCAGGGGAGACGTGGGCATATTTGGGAATGGCAAGATGTTTGGCCACTGAGTGTATGAGAGGAGAGTGAGACCAGAGAGGAAGTCCGAAGCCTCATTAAGAAGAGCTTCTTGTGCCAAACAGAGGACCTGGGATTTTACCATACATATGACTCAGAGATACTGAAAGAGTTTTAAGTAAGGGAGTAGTCGGATCAGGTTTTTGTATTAAAATGATTACTATTTTTTTGGTAGGATTACTGTGGCTGTGTAGAGAAGGATTGGGGAAGAGAGAAACGGATCTCTTAAAGAAGGCTATAACAGTATTTTCAGTAAGAACTGATTTAGGATTGTACTAAAATGATAGTAGGAATAGAAAGAAGGTATTTAGGAAGCAGGATCAGCAGAAGAGAGTGAAAAGTTTATGTGGTTTAGAATCTCAGGCTTATTTTTCTTTATTAAATCCCTCTATTATAAAAATCTAGCTAGTCACATGACCATTGGAATGAAGTTGTACGACAAGTCTGGTAAGTACTTAGAAACTTAATAATGTTGGATAAACCTGTTCAGTTTCTAAACTGAGTTAATATAGAGTTAGCAAGTTTATAGATATGTACACATACACACACACACACACACACACACACACACACACACACAGATGAGAAATTGACTAAATGGTGAGCTCCTGAGAGAATTTGATACATGAAAGGTCATTCTAGGGACAATTCTACATTCAGTCTTAGATATAGAGACTGAAATTGAAAATACTAACTTTAAAATTTCAGTAGAGAATGCATTATGTCAAATAGCATCTTATCAACATGAGACCCAAATAGTCTCTTTTTTTTTTAATAACCAGCTTTATGGACATATAATTCACATACCATACAATTCATCTATCTAAAGTATACAGTTCAGCTTTTAGTGTATTCAGAGTTGTGCAACCATTATCACAATCAACTAAAACATTTTTATTATCCCAAAAAGAAACTCAGTACTCGTTAACAGTAATTCCTCATTCTCCTCTAACCTTCCCACAGCCCAAGGCAACCACTAATCTACATTCTGTCTCTACATATTTACCTTTTCCAGACATTTCGTATTAATGGAATCATGCATTATGTGGTCATTTGTGACTGGCTTCTTTCACTTTGCATGTTTTCAAGGTTCTTCCATGTTGTAGCATGTATCAATATTTCATTCCTTTTTATTGCTGAATAATATTTCATTGTGTGGGTCTACTGCATTTTATTTATCTGTTTATCAGTTGATAGTCACTTGGATTATTTCCACATTAATACACAAGTTTTTATGTGGACATATGTTTTCATTTCTCTTGGGTATATACTTAGGAAAAGAGTTGCTGGGTCATATGGTAACTCTATGTTAGCCTTTTGAGAACCCAAGTATTCTTAACTTTTGAACATTTGAAGTGGAATATTTAGATAACCATTTAAAGCACAGTTTTGTAGTCCAAATAACTATATATGGTTCTATCATTAGATTGCATTTATTTTAGTCATCAGTGAGCTGTTTCAAAAGAATACTTAATTTTATCATTTCAGTGCTCACTTTTAGAGTGATTTTATTATTGAGTTGACACTTTGTTTTAACTCTGCAGAAAAAGTCTCGTAGTTACATTCATTATATCACTATATTTAACTGTTAAGTAATATTTTCATGTATTTAGCACAGGTCATGTTGAGACATGTTTGAGATGTCTACTTAAGGCCTTTTATTATGAAGGTAGGCAGTTCAATTCTCTCTGAGCAGTATTTTGAAGGGTCTTGATTCTTCAAATACAAACTTGGAGTATTAATTAATTAACATTTGGACCTGTTGGTACAGTAAGAAATGTAAGAATTATATGCAATACTGAAAATAATAAAAAAATTAAGAAGAAAAGGGAAGATACCTATTTGAGAAGATATTAGTACATAATTTGACTGAATTTTGTAGTTAAGAAAATGGTGAAGGGAATTACTGTAACTACTTATGAATCTCTTGACATTATCTGTGTCATAAAAGAAAAATTTGATCCCTCAATTACTGAGAAAAGGGAGTTATAGTCTGAGCAAATTAATTTTTTTGAATAATGAAAGTTATAACATTCTTGGGAAATCCTTAGGTATTCTTAGGAAAAAGCAGTTTTACTACTTGGTTATCTAAAAACTAGAGGCGTCTGGATGGCTCAGTTGATTAACCCTCTGACTTTTGATTTTGGCTGAGGTCATGATCTCACGGTCTATGCTTCGAGCTCTGCATCAGGCTCTGCAGTGTCACAATTCTTGGCGTTCTCTCGCTCTCCCTCTGCTCCTCCCATGCTTTCTCTCTCTCTCTCACAAAATAAATAAACAACAATAACAAAAAACTAAACTGAAAATGTTATTGTCACCAAAACCCGAAACTTTAAATTATACTATTATCCATAGGTAAAGTAATAATAACACTGTTTGAGGGGCATGTAGACAGGGGATACCCAATATATTTCAACATCTATTCAGGTTTACCTGTGAAAGAAATGTGCTTAGAAGTGAAAATGCTCTTGACGGTTTTCACATAGTTTTGTTCACATTTAATTTATGAAAGAAATAGTATTAAGTTTTAATCAACTTTTCCCCCACTCTTGTATATTTAGTTTGAAGAAAATAAACATATTTTCTTCTGAATTTTGGCCAAACACAGAACAAAAGACCTAGCAGGAAGTGTGCTAGGCACTCTCTTTACAATAAGTCTTTGAAGTAGGTGTAATTAATCCCATTTTACTGATTCAGAAACTAAGACTCAACAGACATAATGGCTATGTTTTGAATAATACAGTGAATTTATAACATAAATACAGAGCAGTAACAAGTCAATATAATTAGCAGCTTCCTGGGTAGAAGCTAAAGTGCTCTGTACTTCAAAGATGGGAAGTTGTGACCTAGGGTTAGTCAGAGACAGCTTTATGGATAAAGTGACTCTTGTGCCTATATTTGAAAGAGCGCAGCATTTGGATTGTTGGAAAGGAAAAACAGATTATGTCTCAGTGGTATAAGTAGGATGAACAAGGATGAGAAAAGACAAGACTAAACGTGACATCTGTTAGGAGGTTTTCTACCAGTGTCTTTTGGTTGCCAAGTAACAATAACCCACTAACACTCATTAGAAGGATGGGTATTTAGAAGGCAAGAGAGGAGCATCTGGGTGGCTCAGTTGGTTAAGCATCTGACTTTAGCTCAGGTCATGATCTCACGTTCATGAGTTCAAGCCCCGTGTTGGGCTCTATGCTGACAGCTCAGAACCTGGAGCCTGCTTCAGATTCTGTGCCTCCTTCTCTGTCTGCCCCTCCCCCGCTCACAGTCTGTCTGTCTGTTTGTCTCTCTCTCTCAAAAATAAATAAACATTAAAAAAAAAATTTAGAAGGCGAGAGAGAAGTCATAGGGAATACAAGAAAAACAACAAGGCAGGTCTAAAGAAAAGAACCTGAGATTGGCAATATTTTCATTTTCTCTCTCACAGTACCACTTCGCTTCTCTGTATATCTGCTCTCCCAACATTTTTTCCAACCAACTTTTCTTTAGTTTGTATGTTCTTAGGGCTTCATGATTTCCCACTCAGCAACAACTTCTGTTTTTATTAGTTAAAATGTCTATATCAAAGATAATCTGATTAAATCGTAGAATCTTTTAGAGGCAGCTAACACATGTCATACATTTCTGGCTAGCCATTGTCTCCTCCAGGTCATTTCTGGTTCAGACAGTTTTGACCATGGGAGTGGGGTCTTGAGGCCCACTGTTGAGGGTTAAGGATTATATCAGTAGCAAGAAGTCTTATTTGGTGAATTAAATGTTTTTATATGGGAGAAGCATGAGAAAAGCACAATGCGACATGGACCTTCCTACTTCCTGGATGGGAGTGAAGGCTAGAATTTTACTTTCATGAAAACTGTCATCATTTAAAAATTACTTCAAGGCAAAGATCTTTTTTTTTTCTTCCTGGTAACCTAGTCTACCAGTGATGTCGCATCTCTTCAAATTCCTAGTCTCCTTTCAACCTCCTTATCCCTCCCAGCCCCTAGCTCTTCTTTCAGACTCTTCCTCGTTTCTGGTCCTAAAGATGAGGAAAAATTGGATAGAAATCTTCAGTTATTTCAGGGTTAAGAGAGAACAACAATAAGACGCACCTTAGTGCCCAACACAGGTTTAAGACTTAGACATTATATGTGAGGAGGTGGATTTTTAAAAAAAATTTTCTCCTGTATTTTTAAAATACTTTCTGAATTTAGTAAAGTGAACATATACATTTCTGTTTACTACAAAAAATTCTTTAAACTTTGTAGTAATTTACAGGGGTGCCTGGGTGGCTTAGTTATTTAAGTATCTCAACTCTTGATTTGGGCTCAGGTCATGGTCTCACAGTGGTAGGATCCAGCTCTGAGTTGTTGGGCTCTGCACTGGGAATGGAGCTTGCTTAAGATTGTCTCTCTTTCTCCCTCTGCCCTGTCCTTGCTTGCACATGTGTATGCACACGCTCTCTTAAAAAAAAAAAAATTAAAAAAATTTGTAGCAATTTAGATTTGCGTTAAGTTGTGGCAAGAACAGGATGAAATGAAAAAAATTGAGAGAAAATTAAAAAATGAAAATTATTAGATGATGAACTTCTGTAAGGCAAAGACTGTAACTTATCTATATCACAAATGTAATCATTAAAGAATAATTAAAATTATGTAACGTCTTATGTATTATAAAACAATATAAATCTGTCCTTACATCCTAAGATGGGAATTTGTTTTCAGACGCATTTTAGTTTTTCATACTAGATGTTTTTATATATTTGACTAGGAGAAAACGTGTAACTTTTAATATAGATATCCCTAATCATTAACAAAGTAAAGAATGAATGTAATATCTTTCCAATGTATATAAAACTTATTTTCTACTTTGTTTTTGCTCATTTACATATACGTCTCCCCAAAAGGCCACTCAATTTCCTAAATGAATACTATTTTCCAATACCTGGTATCACCATGACTGTCACTTAGCTCAACTTCCTTAGCAAGGAAAAATCTGTTTAACTCAGTTTTGATCAAGTTTTCACCATTGCTCCAGTCTACTAAACTATGAACCCTTGAGATAGACTACTTAACCTACTTGACTTATTCATTATATCCCAAACACCTAGCATGCTTCATGGTTTAATAAATGTCTTCTGAAAGGTTGAACATATTATGTTTTCATACATGGTTAAACTTTGTATAATTGGTGTCCTTATAGCGTCTGAGTGAAAGAACTTTGATCTATCTTTAATTAGCTGAATATTCAAAATTAAGAATCTAACATTTACGTGCCATCCCAGGTGCCCAACTAATATAATGTCCCATATTTCTTTGTCATAGATTGGAAAGTTAGGAGTACAGGTCCCTGAGTTCTAGAGGAATTCTAAGAATTTTGTACAACTGCTCTTACTTTAGTGGACTATGCAAAAAGCATGGATTCTGCTAGTGTAGCAGTATACACAATCATGTGTATGTGTGTGTGTGCACACGTGTGTGTGTAAGAGTAGTAGTCCTAGTAGTAGTAGTAGTAATCATTCCAGTATAGCAGGTAGTATGGTTAGGTTTTGTTTTTGTTTTTTGTTTTTTTTTTTTTTAATAATAGTGCCTACCTCAGAGGGTTGTTCGTATTTTTTTTTTTTTTAGTTTTTATTTAATTATGTTTGAGAATGAGAGAGAAAGGGAATAGGGGAGGGGCAGAGAGAAAGGGACAGAAAGAGAATACCAAGAAGCCTCCATACTGTCAGTGCACAGACCAATGCAGGGCTCGAACCCACAAACCATGAGCCAAAACCAAGAGTCATATGCTTAATGGACTGAGCCACCCAGGTATCCCGGGTTAGGAATTATAAAATCCTTCTGTGCTTCCCCATAAAAAATATACATTACTGGGAAACCAAGGAGATCAAGAAAGGGTATCTTGTTTTTTATGACATTGACATGTTGATTTCATGACCTTCCAATAAATGAGTCACAGTTTTGAAATTTTTCTGTAACTGGGACTAAAGAATTCAGTATCATAGAAGTGACTTAAAATTTTAGGGTTCGGGGTGCCTGAGTGGCTCAGTTGGTTAAGTGTCCAACCCGATTTCGGCTCAGGTCATGATCTTGTGGGTTGTGGGTTCAAGTCCCACACTGGGCGCTGCTCTGACAGTTCTTTGTCAGTTCTATGTCCTTTGTAAAAGGACAAAGCCTTGGGATACCAAGACTTTAGCTTTTTTTCACCCTTGAAATACCTATAGAGAGAGTGTTGTCAGCATCAGTAGAGGGTCAAAGGGAAACCTATGCAAAGAAATTCTGTATCTACTCCTGTTTTCTGAAGCCACCCTTTTTTTCCTCCTATTAAATTCTAACTAAATGCATTGAGAACGTATAGTAAGTTTATGTATATGGTCTCTTCTGATAACAGTACCTGATAACAGTACCTGATAACAGTATCTGATAACAGTACCTGAACCTATAATATTGCAAATAGAGCAAAATTTGTGATTTGTGCTAGGGATATTTTGATGGAAATGTTAAGAAGAAACACAAGTTATAACAACAGAGTTATTTGAGATTACCTCCTAAATGAATAGTGCAAGCTTTTAAGTGAATAGTTTACAAATAGCTAACCTCCACCTTAAACAATCTACAAATGATTTTAATGATATTCCCATTATTTTGGTAATGGTAAATATACTCTGTGAAGCAGTCATGATAGCGTGATAGTAGTTTCAATTTCTTCATGAAGGTAACTGCTGTCCCAGATAACTTCTTACACATCAGCCTTCCTTAAAAAAAAAACTTTAATAGGGTAGTATCTGCCCTAAAGCTGCCAACTCATGCTTTAACAGTTTTAACAGCTCAAATTACTCAATATGAAGCAGGCTACCTCACTAAGCAAGAAAATTTCAATGTCTGGGAGAAGAGTATTATTTAGACCCGTGCTATACAATAGAACTTTTGTAATGATAATGTGATAGCTGTTGAACACTTGAATTTTGGCTAGTGTGACTTTTAAATTTTATTTAATTTTAATTAATTTAAATTTAATTATCTGCATGTTGTTGGTTAATAGCCACCCTATAGGACTGTGCAGATTTAGACATTGCTTTTGATACATTGGTCTTTGGTTCATCAAAATTGCTTGCTGTCTAGTTGAATGAAAAATTGGAATGAAATGTAATGAAAAGACTTGACTTTTTAAAAATGTAGTTGAAGATGTAACCACACAGAGAAGAACTATTTTTTAAATATTGTAATTTGGCTGTATATCCTTAGCGGACTACATGCTAAAGACCAAATTAATTGTGTTTTCAGTAACCATATTCTTGTGTTAGTGTTCATTTTGTTATTGAGGTTACTGTTTGTATATTGTGTCATAAATTACATGAATAATTCTCTGCTGCGTACTGAAAGTGTCAAGAACTGATATTTGGTACAAGGACTGAGAATTTTTGGCAAGTGAAAAGAACTACAGAAGTAAAAATGGATATGGTATGATAAAAATCCTGTACTCTTAAGTTTAACTTTAAAGGTCATGTTGACATGACCTTTGTCTTTATTTGTTTATTGTGTTTTTTTTTAATGTTTATTTTTGAGAGAGAGACAGAGTGCGAGCAGGGGAGGGGCAGAGAGAGAGGGAGACACGGAATCCAAAGCAGGCTCCAGGCTCTGAGCAGTCAGCACAGAGCCTGATGTGGGGCTTGAACCCATGGACCAGACTGCAAGATCATGACCTGAGCCGGAGTTAGATGCTTAACCAACTGAGCCACCCAGGTGCTCTTACATGACCTTTGTCTTTAAAGAATGAAATACAATTATTTTTAAATTTTATTTTTTTCTATATTCCAAAGGGCCTGTTACCTAACTTTTATACTCACAAGTGCAGCACTCTCTGCTAAGCCTTGCACTTCCCGCATGAGGCTACATTCTACCTTCTCACTCCCCACAGTTATGAGTATATTCTTGACCCCTTATTATGTCTGGCTCCCTCCCCCTTTTTTAAAACCTTTTGACCTCCTTCACGGAGTTTTCCCACCCTCTACCTCCTGCCTCTGGCAATCACCAACTGTTCTCTGTGAGCTTGGTTGTCTTTTTTTTTTTCTTCCTAATTTTTTTAGATTCCACGTATAATAGAGATCAAACAGTATTTGTCTTTCTCTTTATGACTTACTGCACGTAGCATAATGCCCTTAAGATCAATTCATGTTGTTGCAAATGGCAAGATTTTACTTTTTAATGGTATGCACTATTTCTTTATCCATTCATCACCAATGAACAGTTAGATCATTTCCATATCTTTGCTATTGTAAATAATGCTGCATTGAACATAGTGGTGCACATCTTTTTGAGTTACTGTTTTTGTTTCCTTTGGATAAATACAAACATTTTTAGTGTTTTTGAGGAGCCCTTCATGCTGTTTCTCACCAATTTATATCCCCATCAACAGTGCACAAAGCATTCCCTTTCCTCCATATCCTCACCAACACTTGTTGTTTCTTGTCTTTTTGATAATAGCTGTTCTAACAGGTATGAGGTGATATGTCATTATGGTTTTGATTTACATTAACCTAATTATTAATAATTTGAGTATCTTTTCATGTACTTGTTAGCCATCTGTATGTTTTTTGGGGGAAAATCCCTACTTAGATCTTTAGCCCAGTTTTTAATTGGATTGTTTTGGGTTTGTTTTGCTGTTGACTCATATGAATTCTTTATATATTTTGGATATTAGCCCCTTATCAGATATATGATATACAGATATTTTCTCCCGTTCAGTACGTTGCCTTTTTACTTTATTGATGGTTTCCTTTGCTGTTCGAAAATATTTTAGTTTGATATAGTCCCACTTGTTTATTTTTTGTTGTTGTTGCTATTACTTTTGATGTTGGATTCAAAAAATCATTGCCAAGGCCTATGTCAAAGAGCTTACCTACGTTTTCTTCTCAGGCTTTTATGGATTCAGGTCTTAAGTTCAAGTTTTTAATCCATTCTGAATTATTTTTTGTATGTAATTTTGTGTATGGTAAGATGTGGCCAGTTTCATTATTTTTGCATGTGGCTGTTATTTTCTTGACACCATTTATTGAAGAGACTGTCCTTTCCTATTGTATATTCTTGCCTCCTTTTTCATAAACTGATTAACCATGTATGTATGCGTGGGTGTGTTTCTGGGCTTTCTGTTCTGTTTGACTGATCTATATATCTGTTTTTATGCCAATCCCATACTGTTTTAATTGTTTTGGCTTTGTAATAGAGTTCGAAATAGGAGAGCATGATTCCTCTAGCATTGTTTTTCTTTTTCAAGATTGCTGTGGCTATTCAGGGTCTATTGTGGTTCCATGTAAATTTTAGGATTGTTTGTTCTATTTCTGTGAAAAGTGTCATTGGAATTTTGATAGAAATTATGTTGAATCTATAGATTCTTTGGGTAGTATAGTTATTTTAACGATATTAATTCTTCCAATCCATGAGCACAGAATATTTTGCCATTTACTTGTGTCTTCAATTTTTTTTCATTAATGTCTTATGGTTTCCAGTATACTGTTTTTTCACCTTCTTGGTTAAATTTATTCCTAGGTATTTTTTTCTTTTTGATGCAATTGTAAATGGGATTGTTTTCTTAATTTCTCTTTCTAATAATAATTATTATTGGAAACATAACAGATGGGGCACCTGGCTGGTTAGCTGGTTGAGCATCTGACTCTTGATTTTGGCTCGGGTTATGGTCCCAGGGTTGTAGGTTGAGCCCCACATTGGCTCCGTGCAGAGCCTGCTTGGGATCCTCTCTCTCTCTCTCTCTCTCTCACTGTCCCTCCCTCCCACCTCCTCCCTCCCTCTGTCCCTCTCCCCAACTCACAAGCTCATTCTCTCTCTCTCTCTCTCTCTCTCAAAAACAATGAAAAGAAAAGAAAAGAAACAACAGATTTTTGTGTATTAATTTTTATATGCTGCAAGTTTACTGATAATAGTTTTTGATGGAGTCTTTAGAGTTTTCTATATGTAAAATCATGTCATCTGCAAAGACAGTTTTACTTCTTCCTTCCAATTGTATGCCTTGTATTTCTTTTTTCTTGCCTAATTGATCTGGTTAGGATTTTCAATATTATGCTAAATAAAAGTGGGGCAATTAGGCATTCTTGTCTTAATCTTAGAGGAAAAAGCTTTTAGTTTTTATCATTGAGTATGATGTTAGCTGTGGGCTTGTTATGTATGACCTTTATTATATTGAGGTACATTCCCTCTATACCTGCTTTGTTGAGAGTTTTTATCATAAATGAATGTTGAGTTTTGTCAAATGCTTTTCCTACGTCTTTTGAGATGATCATATGATTATTTTCCTTCAGTTTTGTTAGTGTGGTATATTGCATTTACTGATTTGTAGATGTTAAACCAACCTTGTATCTCTAGAGTAAATCCCATTTGATCATGGTGTATGATCCTTTTAACATATTGTTGAATTTGGCTTGTTAATATTTGGTTGAGGATTTTACATCTCTGAACATCAGGGATATTGGCCTGCATTTTTTTTTTCTTGTGGAATCAAAGTAATGGCCTCCTAAAATGAGTTTAGAAGAGTTTCCTCCTTTTGTACTTTGTGGAAGAGTTTGAGAAGGGTTGATATTAATTCTTCTTTGGATGTTTGGTAGAAATCACCAGTGAAGCTATCTGGTGCTGGACTTCTGTGTTAAAAAGTTTTTCAATACAGGTTAAATTTCCTTACTAGTAATTGGTCTTCTCAGGCTTTTTGTTTCATCATGATTCAGTTCTGGTAGCTTGTATGTTTCTAGGACTGTATTTGTTTCTTCTAGGCTGTCCAATTTATTGGCATATAATTGTTCATAGTAGTTTCTTATTATCCTCCATGTTTCTGTGGCATAATTGTAACATCTGTTTCATTTCTGATTTTATTTGATGCTCTCCCTTTTTATCTTGGTGAGTCTAGCTAAAAGTTTGTCAATCTTGTTGATTTTGTCAAAGAACCAGCTCTGTTCATTGATCTTTTCTATTTTTAGTCTCTTTTTCTGCTTTAATCTTCTACTTCTACTAACATTGGGCTTTGTTTGTTCTTGTTTTTCTGGTTACTTCAGGTTTAAATTTAGGTTGTTTATTTGAGACTTCTTGTTTCTTGAGTGTAGGCATTTATTGCTATGAAATACCCTCTTAGAATTGCTTTTGCTGCATCGCATAAATTTTGATATATTTTCCATTTTCATTTGTCTCAAGGGATTGTTTTTGTTTTCTCTTTCAGTTTTGACCCATTGGTTGTTCAGTAGCATGTTGTTTAGTCTCCATATACTTGTGAATTTTCCAGTTTTCTTCACATAATTCATTTCTAGTTTTATTTCATTGTGGTTAGAAAAGATGCTTGATATGATTTCAGTCCTTCTAAATGTATTAAGACTTGTTTTGTGGCCTAGAGTATGAATTCTGGAGGATGTTCCATGTGCGCTTAAAAACAACGTATATTCTGTTGCCTTTGGATGGAATGTTCTGTGTAAATCTATTAAGTCCGTCTGATCTAACATATTGTTTAAGGCTGATGGTTTCCTTATTGATTTCTGTCTGGATGTTCTATCCATTGATATATTGAGTATTAAAGTCCTCTACAATTATTGTATTGCCATCTATTTATCCCTTTAGGTCTGTTAATATTTGCTTATTTACTGAGATGCTCCTATCTTGAGTGCATAATACAAATGTTATATCCTATTGTGGATTGAATTCTTTATTATCATGTAATGCCCTTCTTTGTCTCTTATTATAGTCCTTGCTTTAAAGTCAATTTTGATTGATAAAAGTCAATTTTGATTGATATAAGTATAGCTGTTTTAGCTTTCTTTAGGTTTATATTTGCATGCGATGTCTTTTTCAATCCCTTCACTTTTAGTTTATGTATTTTCTTACATCTAAAGTGAGGATCTTGTAGGCAGCAATACAAATTGGGTCTTGTTTTATTTATTCATTTAGTCATTATAATGAAATACAGTAACTTTAATGAATTATTTTCTTTGAATTGTAAAATATAAAATGTGACCACCTACTATTTTTCTTCTGGGGTAACATTACAATAAGATAGAATTAATACTTTTTAGCTGTATTATCTTCACTCTCTAAGCAAGTTACTCTTAGGTTAATAAAGAAACGTTTTTATAAATATGAAAGATCTTTTTTCTTTGTTTATAATGTTGGGAATATTATGTTATTTTAGTACCAATTAAACTCAAATCTGTCCCAGTGTTTCCAGGAGTACCTATGATTTCTATGCTAGAATTTTAAAATATTATTTTAATATTCCTTGTGATCATTTTGAAACAAATGTGATAGAGTGCTGGCTCTAATATCCAGGTAATACAATTTGATAGTTATAGCATTACTGTTTTTCTTGCCATATCTTTGTGGGTTTATTTATTTATTTATTTACTTACTTACTTAGTTATTTTGAGAGAGAGACAGAGAGATCAAGGGAAGAGGGGCAGAGAGAGGAGGAGACTGAATCCCAAGCAGGCTCCAACCTGTCAGTTCAGAGCCTGATGTGGGACTTGAACCCACAAACTGTGAGATTATGACTTGAGCATAATGATGAAGAGTCAGAGGCTTAACCTAAGAAGCCATCCAGGCACTCCTCTTTATTTTCTTTTTGAATAGGACCCATCAGTTTAGGTACATAAATAATGAATTTTCATTTATTCGACAAATATTTAATAAGCAAATATTTTGGGCAAAGTACCCCACTAAGGCTCTGTAGGAACTGTAAGATACTGGAAACCTGATTTCTGCTACCATAATCTTTTTTTTTAAGTTCATTTATTTATTTTGAGAGAGAGAGAAACAGGAGTGGAGGAAAGGCAGAGACAAAGGGAGAGAGAGAATCCCAAGCAAGCTTCACACTTTCAGTGTGAGATTATAACTGCATAAAAGTAACTGTAGTACATAATGTACTACTGTAATGAATTTGTAGCCACCTCCTACTGCTATCACAGCAAGCTAAAGTTTTGCGAGTATCTGGTTAAAACGCTGAGTGATGCTAATCATCTGTGTGAGCAGTTTGTCTCTCTAGTGAATTGCATATCGCAGTAAAAAGTGATCGCTCTTGGTTCTTGCATACTTTTCATATTGTTTAATGCAATACCATAAATCTTAAATCACATCTTGGGACCCATATGAAGTGGATGATGGAAGTGCTCCCAAGAAGCAAGAGAAAAGCCATGACATTACAAGAAAAAGTTGAATTGTGTGCTGTGTACTGCAGCTATAGTTGACTGCAATTTCAAAATAAATGAATCCAGCATAAGGACCATTGTAAAAAAAGAAAAGGAAATTCCTGAAGTGGTTACTGCAGCTACACCCACAGGCATGAAAACTTTGCACTTTTTGTGAAATACCTTTTTAATTTGTACCAAAAATGTAGCTTTTATGTAGGTGCAGGATTGCTATAAGAAAGGCTTACTATATACCTATAAACTCCAATATGATTTGAGAAAAAGCAAAATCATTTTGTATGGCAAAGTAAAAGGAGGGTGAAGGATATAAAGGTGGAAATTTTCATGCCAGCAAAGGATAGCGATAATTTTAGAAAGAGGTTTGACTTAAAACATGTCAAGATAACAGAAGTAGCTTCTGCCAACCAAGAAGCCTTAGACAGGTTCCCAGGTACCATTAAGAAAGTTATTGAGGAGGAAAGATACCTGCCTGAACCAGGTTTTTTCTTTTTAAGTTTGTTGTTTGTTTGTTTGTTTGTTTTGTTTTGAGAGAGAGGGAGACCATGCAAGTGCATGGGGGGGGGGGGCAGAGAGAGAGGGAGAGAGGGAGTCCCAGGTAGGTTCTGCACTGTCAGCACAGAGCCCAACTCAGGGCTCAGTCTCACCACAAACTGAGAGATCATGATCTGAGCTAAAGTCAAAAGTTGGTTGTGTAACGAACTGACCCACCCAGGCACCCCTGAACAAGTTTTTTAATGCAGATAAAAGTGCCCTATTCTGGGGGGAAAATGTCACAAAGGACATTTATTAGTAAGGAAGGCAAGCAAGCACCAGGATCCAAGGTAGGAAGGGATAGGCTAACTCTACTATTTTGTACAAATGCAGTTAGGTTTTAAGATTGGGACTGCCTTTATTTGTAAAGCTGCTAACCTTTGGTTAAAGGAGAAAGGTAAATTCTAGCTGCCAGTCTTTTGGTTGTACAAGAAGGCCTGGACAACAAGAACCCTTTTGCTGGATTGGTTCCATTGGTGCTTTTGTCCCTGAAGTCAGGAGGTGCCCTGCCTTTTAAAGTTCTTTTGATATTGGACGATTCTCCCTGGCTACCCAGAGCCCCATGAGTTCAACACTGACGGGTGTTGAAGTGACCTACTTGCCCACAAACACAATGTCTCTAATTCAGTTTCTAAATCAGAGGGATCATAAGAACCTTTAGGGCTCATTACACATGGTGCTCTATGGAAAGGTTTGCCAATGCTATGCAAGAGAACCTTGATAGAGAAAAACACCATGAAAGACTGGAAGGATTATACCATTGAAGATGCCATCATTATAGAAAATGCCTTGAAAGCCATCAAGCCTGAAACAAATTCCTGCTGGAGGAAATGTGTTGTGCTTGACTTCACAGGATTTACAACATAGCCAATCAAGGAAATCATGTAAAGATTGGTGCAAGGGAGGTAAAGGGGTTTCAAGGTATGGATCTTGGAGAAATTCAAGAGCTAATAGACACCATACCAGACGCATTAATAGAAGATGACTTGGTAGAAATGAATGCTTCCAAACCGGTGCCACGTGATGAGGAAGAAGACATAGAAGAAGCAGTGCCAAAATGACATTAGATGATCTGACAGAAGTGTTCTAATTACTTAAGACTGTTTTTTTACTTCTTTTATAATATAGACTCTTCTGGGGAGCCTGGGTGGCTCAGTCGGTTGGACATCTAACTTTTAATTTTGGCTCAGGTCACAATCTTACCTTCTGTGGGGTCCAAGCCCTGTGTCAGGCTCTGAGCTGACTCCCTCTGTCTCTCTCTCTGTCTCTCTCTCTCTGTCCCACCTGTGTTCTTTCTGTCTTTTTTTCCTCTCTCAAAATAAATAAGTAAACTAAAAAAATGGACCCTTCAGAGATTATGGGCACTGAAACTAAAACAAATGGTAGAAAGATTGGTATTGTACGGAAGTGTTTCTAGAGAAATTGAAAGCAAAAGGGTCAGAAAGTACAATGTACAGTATTTCTATAAAGTTACACCAGGTGTGCTTGCCTCTCCTGCCTCCCCTTCCACCTCCTCCACCTCTTCTACGTTTATCACCCATGAGACAACAAGAGCAATTCCTCCCCTTCCTCCTCCTTCTCAGCCTACTCAATGTGAAGATGGTGAGGACGAAGACCTTGTGGAAGTGGTGATTTACTTCCACTTAATGAATAGTAAATAATCATCATGCTGTACAGTTAATAAGCTTATCTGTTGTGTATGTCTTGATGTGAAAATCTAATAACTGTATAGCAAGAACTGAATGTTTTTGTGTTATTACCATCATTACCCCCTAAGTTTTCATCATGTAGAACATTATGTGAAAGATTTGTATGGAAGTGGATAGCCTATACTTAACATAGGCATAAGGTGAATGATATTTACTATATAATCAGTGTATGGGGCACCTGGGTGGCTCAGTTGGTTAAGCATTCGACTTCAGCTCAGGTCATGAACTCACTGTTCATGAGTTTGAGCCCCGTGTCGGGCTCTGTGCTGACAGCTCAGACCCCGTAGCCTGCTTCAGATTCTGTGTCTCCCTCTTTCTCTGCCCCTCCCTGACCTGCACTGTCTCTCTCTCAAATAAACATTAAAAAATTTTTTTTAAATATATAGAATCAGTGTATTCATTTTCTTACCATTTTGTAACCTTGCTTTCAAAGAATTACATTACTATATAATATGCCTGTCTCTTATAATTGGAGAAACTGTGTATCAGCCTATCTTCACAGGTGTTTTTTTAAATGTAACAGTGTTTCTAAAACTGTATTACAAATGGAATTGCAATACTATGGAACCATTAAATTTTATAACAATTTACTCATTAGTGTATGGGCTTGGTTACTTGAAGCGATTGTATCCATTATACTAGGCTATCATAAAGCATTCATATTGCTACTTTTTCATTACCAATGCATGAATCATTATACTTATAAATAAACATGAATTTTTTTACATTGTCTTTACATTTTTGATATCTAGTGTTAATAAAACATGTAACATCTACATAGGGTTTTTTTTAAATAATATATGATTTTTTATAACATTTTCTTTAGTTTACTTTATTGCAAGAAGACAGTATATAATACATATATAAGATGTGTGTTAAACCACTGTATGTTATCAATAAGGCTTCTGGTTAACACTAGGCTATTAATAGTTAAAATTTTCATGAATCAAAAATTATGCAGATTTTTGACTGCACTGGGGTGGGGGGTCAGTGCTCCAACTCCTGCATCATTCAAGGGCCGACTAATATACTTGCTTTCTAGCACATAGGGACATATTCAAGTTTTAGAAAGCATTAAACATCAGAAATGCACATAATTGCTTACATTTGGAATGTTTGAAATCACCTTTTAAACCTGTCTATAAATATATTCTGTAAGCAATTTGGTTAGATTTATATATTTTAAGCTTGCTTATTGTTATCAATACCCAACTAAAGCAGAGGAAGACATGGTATTAATGTTGGTAGGACAAAGCTTATTTTTTGTGAGGGTGTTTTTAAAATTATTTTAAGGTTAATGTGGCCCTAAGACATATTACACAGATATAAAGTGTATAAATTTAATAGTGGCCATGAATAGATTCCTACAAACTTGTGGGTTTTTATAGATCATTATAACAAGCTATGGAAAAGCTATTTTTTGAAAACTTTTCACGCATACTGAGGAAGGACAATATTATAGGTGCAGTTTTTTTCCTGATCTTGTCTTCATTTATCATAAACCTCAGAAAGTGAAATCTGATCAAGCATACGTATTAGAGCTCTAGAGGTTAGCATTGGGCTAGCCAAAGGACGGGTTAGTGTGAAAAATGTGAATTGCTTCATTTGTCTCTTACAGACTCTGTGACAAGGGTTGTCAATATTAACTTAAAATTCCTCAAGGTATAGGGGCACCTGAGTAGCTCAGTTGGCTGAGCATCTGACTCTTGATTTCAGCTCAGGTTATAATCTCAAGGTCCTAAAATTGAACCCCACATCAGGCTCCATGCTAAGCGTGGAGCCTGTTTGGGATTCTCTCTCTCTTTCTCCCTCTGCCCTTTTCCCCCACTTGTACTCTCTCAAAAAACAAAAATTCCTCAAGCTGTATTTTTGAACTTCTCAGTCTTGCAGGAATTAATATGAAATAAGACTATAATCCTAACATTAGGTTTAGGTTAGATGAGTCACACCCATGCTAGTAAACTCCCAGGATGTTGGACAGATTCTATTGCTGTTTTGGACTTGTGTAGTATAAAATGTTGTATAAATTAGTTGACCATTCTCTAAGTCTTGTATTAAAAAGTATAACAAGATTACACATGATTAGTTTACATGTTTTATGTATATATTTTATGTATGAGTTGATCCAGGTTTTTTTAAATTTGTTTTTTACTGTTTATTTATTTTTGAGAGAGAGGCAGACAATGAGTGGGGTAAGGGCAGAAAAAGAGGGAGACACAGAATCTGAAGCAGGCTCCAGGCTCTGAGCTGTCAGCACAGAGCTCAATGTGGGGCTCAAACTCAAGAACCACTAGATCACGACCTGAGCCGAAGTCAGAAACTTAACTGACTGAGCCACCCAGGTACCCCAGTCCAGATTTTTTTTCATTAAAGATTCATAACCATAATTCAGTATTCACATGAAGAATCAAAGCATGGGTTTTGCTATATTCTGTTGGACCTTAGCATTAATAAAATTTTGTGATAAATTTAGGAAAAAATAATTAGCAATATAGTAAAATAGTAATCAGAAGCAAAATATATCTTTCCAAGAAGTCAAAGCTTTTGACACAGACTAAAATGAAGGAATAGGAAAGAAACAATACAATATAATTAGAAATTTCAGCTTTCAGGAAAACAGTGTTTTTCTGGTACTTTCCTAAGAGGGAATTCTTAAAACTTGAATTTGTTTGGCAAAAGTGGTATACTTAGTTGAAATATTGTCCATTTCTATCTAAATCCTGATTTTTCTTTGAATTTATCCAGTTTCAAGTTTGCTCAACCTCTTGAATCTGAAGTGTTATGTCTTTTATCAATAGTGGAAAGTTTTCAGGTATGATTTCTTCCAAGTAATTTTTCAACACCACATTTTCTTACCTCTCTTTCCATGACTCTGGTGACACAACTATTTAGACCTTTTGTTGCTATCCCACATGTCCCTGAGGTTTCATTATTTGTTTTTAATGGTTATTCTCTCTGTTGTTCAGATTGGATAATTTCTGTTGATCTGTCTTAAAGTTCATTAATTCTTTTCTCTATCAGCTGCATTCTAGTGCTGAGTCCATCCAGTGAGTTTTTAAATTTTGTTATTGCATTTTATAATTTTAAAATTTCCATTGGTTCTTTATATCTTCTACTTCATCATTTAGTCGGTTTTTCCATTTGTTTCAAGCATGTTCATTATAACTTGTTCAATGATCAGCAGCTCATTTATGCTATGTAATAGGCATCTAGAAATAAGAATTTGTCTATGGTTAAGTAAACTATTATAATAGTGAATACTGTAGCTGACAGGAAATTGGTTTTATGACTTGATCTAGAATCTTGCATTTGGGTTAGTGAACAGTTAAGTAGTCTAAACCAATAACAGTAATATAGCACTTTTCAGAATACATGTGGTTCTTTATGGAATAATTTTTTTTAGTATCCTTTGTAATTTTGGACTCTTGGTTAATGGTAACTGGAAATGTGGAGTTTGTGACTAATTTATCTCTTGAACCATGGTAGGGCAAATGGTTGTAGGTCCTCTTCCTAAAGTACCCTCAAGGACAAATTTTGCATCTATAAAATTACTTATTATATTCTTGATCAAGAATTTTTTCTATACCAGACTTTAATTTTAAGATTATACTTGACCCTTGAACAATAGAGGAGTTAGGACCTCCCACCCCCCTATGCAGTTGAAAATCTGTGTATTAGTTTTTATTCCCCAGAAACTTAACTGCTTATAGCCTACTCTTGGCCAGAAGCCTTACCAATAACATGAATACTCATTTAACACATATTTTGTATATATATTGTATACTCTATCCTTATAGTAAAGTAAGCTAGAGAAGGGAAAATGTTATCAAGAAAATCATAAGAAAGAGAAGATACATTTAAAGCACTGTTCTGTGGATCATCTGGGTGGCTCAGTTGGTTGGGTGTCCAACTTCAGCTCAGGTCATGATCTCAGGGTTCATGAATTCAAGCCCCGTATCAGGCTGTCTGCTGTCAGCTCACAGCCTGCTTCAGATTCTTTGTCCCTGCTTCTCACAGCCCCTCCCCCACTCATCTTCCTCTCTTCTCTCTCATTAAAAAAAATAATACTGTACAGTATCCAAAAAATCACATATAAGGGAACCTGTGCAGTTCAAACCTGTGTTGTTCAAGGGTCAGCTGTATTTCTACCCCTTTAAAACAAATGACTGTGTTTAATTTTTATGTAATAACTTTTAATGTACAGATTGGAAGAGATTAAAAAGATTAAAAGAAGTAGAAGTCACTCAAAATTCCACCATTCCAAGATAACTATTAACATTTTGGTGTATGTCCTTTCATTCTTCTAAATTTTATTTATACTTATATATCTGTACTTTTTAAAAGTTTATTTATTTTTGAGAGAGAGAACATTTGAGCAGGGGAGGGGCATAGAGAGAGGGACAGAGACAATCTTAAGCAGGCTCTGTGCTGTCAGCATGAAGCCCAACATAGGACTCAATCACACAAACTGTGAGATCATGACCTGAGCTGAAATCAAGAGTCATGCACTTCACCGACTAAGCCACCAAGTACCCCTGTACTTTTTTTAAACAAAATTAGATCATACTTTATGTTATATATATTGCTCTTTTCACTTAGCATTATGCCATGAATGTTTTCTTGTGTTAAATAGTATTAGAAAATAAGATTTTTAATGATTGTGTGGTATATACTTTACTAAATATTTCAGTTTACTTATCTCTTCATTTTATTTTGTTGCAGTATAGAAATTCTTTCCAGATTTTGATAGGTCATCAACCCTCTTAATTTTTTTTATGCTATTACATTTTCTTTTTCTGGGTTTTATAGATATTTAGGAGGGAAAAGAAAAAGGCTGAATCAGAGACTTTTTTAGATTCTCTTTTTTTTTTACTTTTTATTTCATTCTTTCCTTACTTTTAAGTGGTTTTTCTAATGTATTTTTTTTAGCAATCTCTATGCCCAACATGATGTTTGAACTCACAACCCCACGATCAAAACTTACAGGCTCTTCTGACTGAGCCAGCCAGGTGCCTTTACATGCTTTTTCTAAACCAGTAGTTTTTAAGACTACAATTTTCATTCTTTAGTCTTCTTATTCTGGACCTAAAACTTTTTTTTCATTTTTAAAATAAAATTTATTTTCTGTCACATTTATTTCTTAAAGTGTTAAAAAATATAGTGTCCACAACTTAACCTGTTCCTTATTAGTTCAGATCATAATGAAATGTCTTAAATACCAAGAGTGAGGTCAGACTTTTGTCTCTGACACTTAACACCTTTGTCAATGGCACGTTACTTAATTTTTCTATGCCTGTGTTTCCTCATCTGAAAATTATTGTTAATGATGACAATAATACATTTGGAGAGTACTCCAAAGAGAAAATACTTATTAACATAGTGCCTAATGTAAATACTGGGCTCTCAAGAACTAATACGATGATGGTGGAGTTATAATAGGATTATAAGTGGTGATGATACTGTCAGTAATAGTAGAAATGTATTTAATACATTGTCTCAAGTTTTCCCACCCTGATGTTCAGTTTTAAGGTAACTTACTTGTTATGTAATATGATCACTTCATTACTATTATTATATTTTTTTGCTCTGTTTCTTTTTAGTGGTTTTTTTCAATCTTTTATTTGTGGTACTTTTGGTTGTTTATACAACTTTGAACCTATTCCTTTTGAACGGTGTGTTTTACAATATATCTGTTATCAATTTTATTTTGCCTACAATAAAATTAAGTGATTTCACTAAAATTGTTTTACTGAAAATTTGGTGAATGTATTTTTAATTCCTTTCCAGATTACTAAATATATAAACAAAAATTTAAAAGGGTAATAACAGGGTCAGCATTTAAATATCTTCCTCATCCTATTTTTTTTCACTTCAAACTAGTTTTTCACTTAACTAAGTTTTATTAGAGTTTAATGATAAGAACGTCAAAGAAAACAGTGGTGACTATGAAAAACGTCTCTGTAATTTCTCCTCATGTTTTATATTTAGCTCATTCAGCCAAAAAATACTGAGCATATACTATGTATGAGGCTAAAGGGATAGACGGAGGAACTTTGTGGAGCCTGTCAATGATTTTATACTTTATCTTAAATATAACTGCAATGTTACTGCATACTTTAAGCAAGGAAGTGCCACACTCTGTGAAGAATGGATTTTAGCAGGAATGATTAGGGTATTGGGACAAGTTTGTTTCTAGAGGAAAATTATTAGTGACATGGATCAGGGTGATACTGTGGAGATGGAAAAACGTAAATTGATTTCAGATTATGGTGGAAGTAAACTTGAGAAGACAAGGCGATGGACTCCATTCGGGTGTCAGGAGGATAGATACATACAGGGTTTCTCTCATGACTTGGCCTCCAACCTTAATGATACTGTTGTCCAAATTTTTCCATCGATTTCTTTGCATTACCCCAGTCAGATTGCTGTCAACTTTTACTATAAAATTCTCTTTATCTCCTGGTTGATTTCTGTATTCTTTTTATAGTCTTTCTTTCTGCAGGGCCACAGACTCCCCTAATTAGATTTTGCTTAGCTTACATGTGTTGTTTTGGCAGCGGGATCCCAGCACTCAAGTCATACTAATGATGGGCCAGACTAGTGTGAGTGAAGTTATGAAGGGCAGGTTAAAAAAAAAAAAAAAAATGGAAGCCATAAATAATAGACAATTTCATTGTAAATAGTCTTGGTTGAAAGTGAGAGTATAGGGGTGCCTGGGTGGCTCAGTTGGTTGGGCAACTGACTTCAGCTCAGGTCATGATCTCACAGTTCGTGGGTTTGAGCCCCACGTCGGTCTCTGTGCTGATAGCTCAGAGCCTGGAGCCTACTTCAGATTCTGTGTCTCCCCCTCTCTCTGACCCTTCCCTGCTCAAACTCTGTGTCTGTCTCTCAATGATAAATAATTGTTAAAAGAATTTAAAAAAAAAAAGAAAGTAAGAGTATAAAATATGAGATGGCAAAATAGGGATGAGTGGTCAAAGGAGAGTTTTTGTTGTTTTTAAAGATGGAAGGTAATGGAGAAGAATCTAGTAGAGGGGAGATATAGAAAAGAGAGGGAAAGATCAATTGAGCAAAGTTCTTGAAAACTGCAAAAAGGTGATGATAAGTTTAAGGGAATGAAGGAAGTCCACCTCCATTTTAACAGGAAGGAAGGAAAGGATTAGTCATTAAGTTTTAAAATTTCTAAGAGGAAGAAATTGTTTTATTACAGTGTTGTAAATCCATCACTTAGTTCCTCCTAACCTCCAATGGACAGGTTACTAAATATTAATGTCAGTTGAGCCAAGCATTCTATTCTACAATTACCTTATTTTGTTCTTATTCTTTTTGATTTCCTCTTTTAAGCAAATGAAGATAGAAAAGAGAGGACTGAGTATCCAGAGGGATATTGACAAGGAGATAGTAGGTAGATAATAAGCTATGTCACTTACAACTTCCCCAAATGGGTGAATGGAGTCAACCTGCCAGAATCAGGGTATTTGGGATGCTAAATTAGGTGGGTATTCTTCATAGGGGAATGAGATCTAATTTGAGGACAAATTGTGCAGTGGCTTGAAATTAGGATTTAAAGACCAAACAAGAATGACAGTGCCTCCTACCTCCGGTTGAGGACTCAGATTTTAAAGTCACAACAAATAAGATTGGACAGATGGCCATGTTGTGAAGAAGTGATATGAGACATATCCTTTAGACCAGTGATTTGCAAACATTTTTTAAGGCAATAGGATCCTTTTTTTCAAACAAAATCTCATGTGGAATCTCAATATACAAAATAAATGAGAGGACTTTTGACAGAAGCCAGTAGCATATGGGCAAGAGCCATAACCTCTCCTTCCTCTTTGTGCCATATTCCAAGACACTTAAAAGATACCTAAGACTCTGCAGAACATTTTTAAATTCAAGTTATTTAAATCAAAAGAAGACAGAAACAGTTCACCTTTTTCTCTCACTGCTCCCCCCCCCCCCCCACTGTCTCTGGTAATCACCAGTCTGTTCTCTGTATCTATGAGCTTGATTTTCTTTTATTTTTAGTTCTAAACTTTTATTTTAGATTTATACACATGAGAAAGATCTTACAGCATTTGTTTTTCTCTTTGGGACTTACTTCATGTAGCATAATGCCCTCGAAGTGCATTCATATGATCACAAATAGCAAAATTTCATTCTATTCTATGGCTGAATAATATTCGATTATATGCATATACCACAGTTTCTTTATCCATACATCAATTGGAGGTTGTTTTCCCATCTTGGCTATTGCAAATAATGTTGCTATGAACATGGAGTTGCATATTATCTTTTTGAGTTAGTGTTTTTGTTTTCTTTTGATAAATACCCAGAAATATAATTACTGCATCATATGGGCATTGTATTTTTAATTTTTTGAGGAACCTCCACACTGTTTTCCATAGTAACTGCACCAATTTATACTCCCACCAACTGTGCACAAGGGTTCCTTTTTCTCCATACCCTTGCCAATACTTGTTATTTCTTATCTTTCTGATAATAGCCATTTTTACATGTGTGAGGTGTTATCTCATTGTGGTTTTAATTTGCATCACCCTGATGATAAATGATACTGAACATCTTTTCAGGTACTACCAGAGCCAGGTAATCAAGGGGTGTTCCCTGGGTGACAGCTAGAAAAACCAGGCACCAGACATAAAAACCAGGATACCAGATGCATGTAAAGTCCCTCTGTAAGAGACACTAGCACTCTGGAGTGTGACACATGGTGAACTCCAAGATAGCACCCACCCTCCAAGGTATCTGGAAGAGATTACAGCCCCTCAATGTATGTTTAATTAGCTGCTTGCCGCTCAAGTCAAATTCATGATGATTAGCTAATAGACCCCCTCACAGAAAGATCAGTCTGTGGGTCTGTTGCCTCTTGCTGTGACCTGGAGATGGTAGCTGGTTAAGAACCTTTCTCTGCTTGTAACAGTCCTGTGGACCCATGAGTGTAAGCCCCACTAGCCAGCAGAGCTGAGTGATGTACAGGTGCCCCTTGAAAGCAGTCATAAAAATTGGTGTTCTAGAGAGGGATATGATGATTACAGTCTGTGGGACCAGGAAGACAGTCTCCCCTGGCCTCCATAGCTAGGCAGTCAAGAGGTGTTCCCTAGGCAGTGGCCCTCAAAATTGGGGCACTAATTGTATGTAAAAGCTTCCTTCTGAAAGGCACTGATGGTCTGGAGCACAGCAAAAAGTAAAGCGTGAAGATGACATCTTCTAGTCTCCATCCCAGGGGAGCGTTCCAGCAGGCTCCTGGATGTGTGTGTGAAATTAGATGCTGCTCCCTCTTGCCGATGCTTTAACTTAAGTAGGTGAGCCTTCTTCACATTAGGTCTGGGCACGATTGGCTGCCTCTGAGTTGGGTCCTGGGGTGGGTGAATCTGAGCATGAGTCCCTTAAAAGCAGTTTCTCGGATCACTATAGTCTTGTAGGTCTTGGGGTGCAAACCTTGTTGTTTTTCAGAGTTCATTGTTTTGGGGGCTCATCTCTCAGGTGTGTGTCATAAAAGTTGGGGTGCCCAATGTGGGGCTTGAGCCCTTTGCTCCTCACGGAGAACTTCTTAGATTTTGAGTTCCTTCCTGGTGATGAGTCTCTATGCCAGGGAGTGGGATTTTATAGCAAGACTGTCCCAGCCTCTTAACTGCTTTGATGTGGTTTTCTTGTTTGCCTGATATCTAGTCATTACTCAGCCAGACTTGAGGTGTTTTTTGAAAGTAAATTGTTTCATAGGTAGCTGTAGACTTAGTATGTCTGTGGGAGAAGGTGGATTAAGGATCCTTATGCACCACTATCTCGAATTGGAACTCACTGTAGAACATATTGGAAGGTAATTTTGAGTAATACCAAATCTTTAGAAATCTTTTTTTTCTATTAAATTAATTGTCATTAATACTAGCACATAGTAAAAAATATTCAGGTGGTAGAAAAGATATATGGTGAAAAATAATTCACCTATCCTAGATGCCAATTCCTTAGTCCTTTTACCTAGGTGTAAATAGTTACTAGTTTCTTACATATATTTTGGAAGTATTTTGAGCATACAGATATAAGAATATACTCTTTTTTCTTCATCACACATGAGATCATTCCATTTCTATTCCTCCCAGTTAACTGTTTTCATTTAATTAGAATATCTAGTATAGATCTACCTCATTCTTTTATAATAGCTGTATAATATTGTATTAAAATGATGTAGCATAACTTAACAATTACTAATTGATGGAATATTTTGCTCTTAAAAGTCATTTACAATTAATATGTGTGAATATATTTCTTGGATAAACTGAAGATTTTGAACAGAAGAGTGATAATATAGAAAGACAAACCTAATGTTAGGATTACCAGAACAAAAGCATGATATTCACAAACTCTGAACCTCATTTTATTCTTTAAGAAGTATGTTTTTCCCGCTAGGTTAGCTCTGCTTTTTCCCCACTAAAAGGGAGTTTTTATTCTACTTCATCAGACATGTAGTACTTGGCGGCTTTCTTTCTTTGTATGTGGATACACTTCTGTTTGTTACCCTGCTTTATTTTTCTCAACCTCTTATTCATCATCCCCAGTAACTCTCCAGAAATATCTTAGAAATTTGAGTTAATGTAGTTGTATTTCCTAGGTAAGCAAAGCTTTAGGTCTTTTGCTTGTACTTTGGGACGCCTTGCATTTGTAGATGAAAGGAACAATTAACTAGATCTTGCCTCTCTTTTTATCTTTCCAACTTTTGTACCCTTGTTAGAAATTTGTTTTAAAATTTTTTAACGTTTATTTATTTTTGAGGGAGATTGAGATACAGCGGGAGTGGGAAGGGGCAGAGAGAGAGGGAGACACAGAATCTGAAACAGGATTGAGGCTCTGAGCTGTCAGCACAGAGCCTGACATGGGGCTTGAACTTGTCTGAGCCGAAGTCAATGCTTAACTGGCTGAGCCACCCAGGCACCCCAGAAATTTCTAATTCTGGTCAATTTTCAAATTCATATACTCTATGTATAGTTTAGCTGATCTATACATGTTAAATTTTATTCAAATCTTCTACAATATTCTTTTATATCTTAGGATAACCTCTTCCTCACAGACGACTCCTTGCAAAGGAACACTTAATCCTTTGGATGGAAAAGGATACTCTGATTAGATATTTACTGAACAGTATGAAAATCAGTGCTTTACTCTTGAATAATTTTCTTATCAAATCTCTTGAGGTACAAATAAGATGAACAAATCTTTAAAAATTTATAATTTACATTTTAGAAATTTATAATTTAGCATGACACACGTTTGGAGATGGAACCAAGGCCAGTGAAAGGGAGGATAAGGAAAAAGTGGAATTAAATTGTTAAATATTTTAACACAATGTGAACGTTTTGATTTGTTTTTTTTTTTTAAATCAATTTGATAAAACTATGATAGGGACTTGAGGGCTAGTTTATTAAAACCTATCATTTTTCAGGGAAGGAAACTAGTCTTTAGGGTGTCTGGGACTTGCCCTGATCACAGGTTATGACACAGAGCACCTGATTGCCAGCCCCCTTTTGTTTGAGGATATAACTGTTTGACTGTTTACAGTGGTAGTTAAAATGTGTGTAGCAGCAAAAGAAATTGATTCATTTTATGTATTCACTTTTTAAATCACAATATACATACTTAATGACTCAAAAGAACTATTTTTTTAAATGTAGGCAAATAAAAGTTTTGTAAATAGAATGATTTTCCTTCAAACCATATTATGTTTGGAGAATGTTTGAGGTCTAATAAGGTGTTTCTGCCTCATCTCCTCTTTCACAAAATCTCTTACCAGAAAAATGTTTGTGTATTCTTGACTTTGTTTTTGTTTTGCTACTTAATATCTGGAAATATTATTTGTCTACGTGTTCAGTTACCTGGAAGTTATATAAAGAAATAGTTATAGGGGCTTCCGGATGGCTCAGTCATTTGAGCGTCTGACTCTTGATTTTGGCTCAGGTCATGATCTCGCAGTCCTGAGATCGAGGCCCCTGTCAGGCTCTGCACTGGGCTTGGAGCCTGCTTAGGATTCTGTCTCCCTCTGCCTCTCTCCCACTTGTGCGTGTGCTCTGTCTCTTTCTCTCTCTTTCAAAAAAATAAGTAAATAAAAGAGTTATATGAAATCCTTTTTCAAAACTTTTAGAAAATGATGGACGTGTAAATCTGCAGTTAGTGGTTCTACTAAACCTAAAGAAGCAGCATAGTGACTTCCTCCTGATACTATTCTTGATGATTGTTTCACTCGAGTTTATAATGCATTGAGAAGTAAACTTTCGCCAAATCTACTTACGTGTTTTGAGTTCTCACAGAGAACTTTTGGTGTTTTTGGCAACAATAAAGGCAGAACACCTCTCAGGAGAAAACCTACATCTGTTTTTATGTTTACTATCTGAATATTCAGTCTATTCTATCCCTATGCTTTCAGTACTAAAGAATCGCATAGCTGGAATAAGAGGCAGCTGATCGCGTTTGCATTTCTTAGCCAACATGTCTTGCCCTTCCCTATTAGCACCTGTTCAGGTTTATGCCTAGCAGCTGTCAGTGTTCATAAACTCAGATTACACAAAAGGGAAGTTTGATATGCCTGAATTTGAACAGTATTATCAGTAACAAGCGATCATTGGATCTTTCTGAAGTATAGAAAATCATCATTCAGGGAGGAAGTTGTTTGGAGTAATTCTGATTTTTGTCTATTCTCAGAATTGTTACTGGTAAATGTCACATTTTTTTTAAGTTTATTTATTTTGAGAGAGAAAGAGAAGTGGGGAGGGGCAGAGAGAGGGGAAGAGAATCCCAAGCAGGCTCTGCACTATCACCATGGAGTCTGACTCGGGGCTTGATCTCACAACCATGAGATTGTGACTTGAGCTGAAATCAAGAGTCAGATATTTAACTGCCTGAGCCACCACCCTGGCACCCTAGTAAATATCATCTTAATAAAATATAGTAAATTCATGTTATCTAGGATGAGCAAATTTTCTGATATCTGTTAATTACATATCCTACATTATCAGTTTTAAACAATTAGGACAAAATGTAAAATACAGACCAGAGTTTGGCACAAAACCTAGTTGAATATAATGTTTAAATCAGCTTGAATCATCTTATAACAATTACGTATAATTACTACTTCACAGAAAGTTTTAGTTAATTGAATTCCAGGTTATACAATTTTTGATACTTTAGATCAGGATTTTTCAGCCTTAGCACTGCTAACATTTTGGGCCAGCTAATTCTCTGTGGAGGGGATGTCCTTTGCATTGTAGGAGTTGAGCAACATCCCTAGACTCTATCTCTGCACTGTCAGTAGCATGCTCTCAGATGTGGCCATCAAAAGTATCTCCAGACTTTGCCAAATGTTTCCTAGTGGCCAAAGAGGGCATTATAAAGTCACTCCTGGTTGAGAGCTAGTGCTTTAGACTATGGGAAAGATATGTAATGAATCAAATCTTTTATAATCTCTTCATCACCTTCTGCACGTTTTTCTTCCATTGTTCACATCAACAAATTTATTGTTTACTGTAGTATTTTATGTTAATTTTCAGTTGTAGTAATCTTTACCTTACCTTGGTTATTAACTTTGCAAATAAAGAATTCTGAAGTTGTACATTAAAAAGTATATTCATAAATGGCCTTAAGCTAGAAGATGCACCTACTAATTGATATTCTTCCATAGCTGAGTGTGTGCGATGGCAAAGTCATATTATATAGCCCCTTCATTTTGATCTTACGGTATTTGGGCTGTTTTTGGTCACAGAGAAGTTTGTTGGTAGTGGTTTGAACCTGAGATGAAGGTGGTATCCTTAACACATAGAGTCAGAATGAGAGGCTGTTATAGGATTGCCAGATCTGGATGCTCTGGCCCTAACAGAAATCTGAAAATATGTGCTTCTGGGACACCTTAACCATTTTTATTTTAATGAATATATTTTTCTTTTATTTAAATTATTATTTTTTTATTTAGAGAGAGAGCATGGGGAGGGGAGCAGAGGTTGAGAGAGAGAGAGAATCTTAAACAGGCTCATGCTAAGCATGGAGCCCGAGGCAGGGCTCAATCCCAGGACCCTGGGATCATGACCCAAGCCGAAATCAAGAGTCGGACACTCAACCCACTGAGCCCCCAGGAGCCTCTGAATATATTTTTCTTAAATGATTTGAAGAGATGGGTTTCTGGCATTTTTGTGTAATATGCTTAAATAATGAATAACAATTTAGTGTAATCATAATTATATTTTTTCAACTGAAAATGAATGTATTCATTTTCACATATATTTGTGTTCCACTTTATTTTGAAAGTTTTAAGGCAAAACACTTCACCATTCATACTTATACAATTGCAAGACATTTATTTTAAATTCTTTTTTTTTAAATTCTTAACACAAAATTTATCTGGCTAAAAAATGTAATAACATGCTAAACATACATATAACCTTAAAATAGATATGACTCTGAAATATTTACTTGAAATGAATAATCTAAAATACCTTAAGGTTTCTTTTACTGCCGCATATACACATGGGTAATTATATACACAGATATTCACTTATTAAAAACAATAGCTAATAATTATTAAATGGTAGGTATTCAGCACTTTACATGCATTATCTCAGTTAATCCTAATTATATCGTCATCATATTACTCATGAGGGAATTGAAAGTTCACTGAAGTTATATAATTGGTACAAGGTCACAGCTGATAAGCTCCAGATACTGTTTTTGAACTCAAATAGTATCTGTTATCAAATGTCTTGTTGACATAATGCTGTAATCCCAATGTAATCTGTGTCTTCATTTCTTCAGTGTTTAGATTTATATTCCTCAACCCCAACCCATATGTATTTTTTTGAGTGCCTACTATGTGCCAGACTGTTTTTTGTTTTTCTTTACTTTTCATTTAGAAATAATCTTAGACTTAAAAACAGTTAAAAAACAAATACAGAGCATTCATATATATTTTTTTACCCACATGTATATATTTTACCCACATATATATTTTCCCCCTAATTTTCATAATTTATATAACCATAGTACAGTTATCAAAATTATAAAAATCAGAAAATTAACACCGGTACAACACTATTAACTGAACTATAGACTTTGTAAGGATTTCACTAGCTTTTCCATTAATGTTCTTTTTCTGTTCCAAATTTCAGCCTAGGATCCAACATCACATTTAATTGTATCTGCTTTAAGTCTTTAACCTTTGGCTGTTCTTTAGTCTTTCCTTTACTTTCATGAGCTGGACACTTGGTGAACACTAGTCAGTTTTGGTTTGTCTGATGTTTTCTCATGATTCGACTGAGGTTATGTGTTGTCAGGAAGAATGCCACAGAGGTGGTATGTGCCTCTAAGAGCATCAGAGGGCACATGATATTTTATTACAAGTTGTATAGTTTCTCCACTGTGAAGTTAATTTTTTGCCATCTGTAATTAGTAAAAACTTTGGAGCAGATACTTGGAGACTATGCCAATATCTTGTTTCTCCTCAGACTTTCTCCTGCTTTCTCTGCTCTATCCTGCTTTTTCCAGACTTTCTACTGCTTTTAGTATCTCTCCGTACACATGTATTTTAAGGCTTCTTCTCTGAGTAGTTCTAAAGACCTGTAACTACCAGCTGTAGTTCCACTCTTTCTTATTGCCAGGTTTAAATTTTATTTTTAAGCTATGTTATAATAAAGAACCTACTAGTATTTTATTACTACAGAATAGATTCTCAAAAATAGATTGTAAGATCCGAGTATATGTATATATTTAATTTTAATAAATATTTCCAGGAAAAATGATCTCCAATAAGCAATACGTAGAGACTGCTTGTTTGACTTTCTGGATTTTACTTGCTTTAGTCCCAAATCAAGTTACAGCAACAGAAAGAAATACACCTAGAGCTTATAATTTATTATCCTAAAAAATTAACAACTATTATTTATTGAATTCTTTTATGCCAGATACTCAGCTAAAGTGCTTATCTATGTTATATCACCAAATTATATAGTACAAAAACAAATTAAAAAAAAACAACTTTCCATTTTTTTAAATGCATTTAGGCACAGTGAAGTTACCAGCTATAATTTTTTTTAAATAGCCTTTTTCTATAAACTCTAGGTAAAGGATTCATATTTTTTGCATTTAGTAAAATGAGACTTGTTGGTGAAAATAATTTGTAGTGAAAGATGTCAGTAGGGTCCTCGGCTCAGACCAGCCTCATGTTTCAAAGTTTGTTGGTAACTGCTTGATGACCCAAAACCTGCCCTGTAAGCATTAGTTTCATGTAACCATTGGTACCAGCTACGACTTTCCATGATGAATGCTGAAAAAAAGAAAGAGAAGTTATTTAAGAATATGAACATAGGTGACTAACAGCAATACCAGAATATGAACAGAAGGTTTTGAATTGTGTATGATTGGAAAACTTATTGAACTGGTTACTAATGATGCTATGTGTCAACCAGAGATGATAATCTTTACTATATGTATCCATCTTAAGAGAAAAATCATCTAGATACCATATGGATTAAATCAACATTTAAACATTAACTCTGCGTTATTTTAATTGGACAGTATTTTTAAAACAAACTCTTTTTTATTTGAATTGCCTGTAGAATTCCATACAGAAATCTTTTTTATGGTTAGATTATTTCCATAGTGAAAGTTTGTGGTGGATTGTAAATTCAGTTTTAAGTGAGCAGTGTCTTTATTTTGTTTCTTCCTGTAAATTGTGTACTTATTAAAGCAGTTGGGAAAGTCATGATTTTCTTGCTTCCTTGTAGGATCACTGTATGCAGAGAGTATTAAAATAACCATTTAAATATTCTATATTTTAAAAAAAATATTGGGACACAATTGACATACAACATTTTATATTTGTTTCACATATACAACATAATGATTTGATAGTTTGTGTGTATTGCAAATATTTGTATGTATTGCATAATATTTGTATGTATTACAAAAGTATCATCATGATAAGCATACTTAACATTCATTACCACACAGTTACAAATTTCTTTTGTGATGAGAACTTTTAAGATCTACTTTCTTAGCAACTTTCAAACAAAACAGTGTTACTAACAACAGTCACCATGCTGTACATTATATCCTATGACTTATTTTAACTCCACCCATTTCTACTCTAAATTTTTAATATCAGCATTAACTGTTACAGTAAGACCAATGTAAGATTACACCTGAAATAGCTAAGCAAATAAATATAAATACATATAAGTGGCTCAGTTATTATAAATGGGTCATATTAAGGCCATTTTAATTGTAGTTCATACTTGACATGATTAAAAACTGTAAAATGGATTTATCTTTTTGGTGAGGGAGGAGTGCTTGCTCTGTTGGGGATTACCAAGTCAGATTCTTGGATGTTTAAGACTTTCAAGACTTGGGTTTGGAAGAGAGGGTTACACCGCATTCAAATGTGGTGTTATTTTGGGGGCACTTGGGTGGCTCGGTTGGTTGAGCATCCGACTCTTGGTTTCATCTCAGGTCATGATCCCAGGGTTTCTGGATCAAGTCCCACATCAGGCTCCATGCTGAGTATGGAGCCTGCTTGGGATTCTCTCTCTCTCTCTCTCTCTCTCTCTCTCTCTCTCTCTCTCTCTGCCCTTCTCACCCACTAGTGCATGCTCTTCCTCTCCCTCTAAAATAAAATTTAAAAAAAACACACAAAAAGTAAATCTGGTGTTATTTTCTTGATTCGTTAAGATAATATGGGTGTTGGGGCGCCTGGGTGGCTCAGTCAGTTAGGCGGCCGACTTCGGCTCATGTCGTGATCTCGTGGTCCGTGAGTTCGAGCCCCGCGTCGGGCTCTGTGCTGACAGCTCAGAGCCTGGAGCCTGTTTCAGATTCTGTGTCTCTCTCTCTCTGACCCTCCCACGTTCATGCTCTGTCTCTCCCTGTCTCAAAAATAAATAAAACGTTAAAAAAAAAAATTAAAAAAAAAAGATAATATGGGTGTTATGTTGTAAGTGAATAGACGATGAGGTGATTTAGGAGGAATAAGAAGCTAATATGTTAATTTTTCTAAGATTGTGGCAACACATTTGTATTAAGATATATGCAAACCACTGTTAATGTTTTTTTGCTATAAGGAAATTCTGCAAGTCTATTAAAAGAGGATTTGGTATACTAAACATTAAACTTATTTCATAAATTGGTGTTTTAAATTATACTTATTTTGTTTTTATTTATTCCATATTTTATTTTTCTGAAGAACATGGATTTTGAAACACTTTCATATTTTAAAAAATATGCCTAAATGTTTGAATTATTTAAATATGTTTAGTTCGTTGATTAATGCCACCATCAGATACTGAGAATTGATGTTTTTCTCCCTCTCATAGACATGGAGTCTGGAGAACGGTTACCATCCTCAACAGCCTCCTCTACTACACCTTCATCTTCAGTACCTTCTGTGGCTTCATCAGTTTCAAAAGGCGGCCTTTCCACGGGAGCTGCTTCCCTGAGCTCTACAATCAACCCATGTGGTGAATACCCTTTATTGACTCAGTTTTAGGATACCTTCCATTTATTAATTTGCATTCATAGTGTTTTACTGAACTCTGAGTAAAATGTTTTCATCATCTCTCTTGACCTGTTGAACAATAAGTAGGTTTCTGCTTTTCCTGGATTTTGCCAGCACACTGAGGTGTCACGCTGGATCTTTCATGCTTTACATGCTTATGAGAAGCTCTCTTCATCTTGTCTTAATTTGACCATTTCAGTTAATAAATGAGTACATGCAAAATATTTTTAAGCAATAAACCCATGAAGAGGTGAAAGAAATACAAAGGAGTCCTTGGTGGTAAGATTAGGTACCAATGCCATGGACCTTTTGTTCTAAATTTGCTTCTGCTATTTGAAATATCTTTCACCAAACTCCCAACTACCCCAGTTCATGATGTGTACTAAAGGAGATCATCTACTCGATGGAAAATATTCTAAAAATTAACAGCATGACAAGTTTCTCTTAAACATGAACAAAGTTCAGACTGCTAAAAAGACAATAATAAAAATTCGATTTCAGAAGTGAAAATATCATAAATTTCGATTAATTTTATAGAAGGTGTTTTTAATTATTGCCCGAAATCATTCTTTGCCCAAACGCAGATTTGGTAGAATACCTCCTTTTTTTTTTTTTTTTTTTTTTTTTTTTTTTTTTTTTAAAAAAGGAAAATGCTAAAGGGTTAACTCATTCCTTTATCACTAGGAAGGTTTTAAAGTTAAATATTTTTTTTATCATATAGATTATTTCTTATGTTTATAAGCCAAAGAACTAAATGATATCTTTTTCAAAATTAGATTTATAATTTTGGATAAATATGGAATGTTTGCTAACAAAATACCTTAGTAAATTGTCAAATATATATTTATTCAATTATTTTGATTTCTTTTAATCAATGGAATGATAAGAAGGATGTCATTTTGTCATTGATTTATCAGAACAATTTTCTAGAATTTTCGTAGGGATTACAAAATAAGTAAGATAAAATAGCCTTTTATTTAAAACTAATAAATGAGGGGCGCCTGGGTGGCTAAGTTGGTTGAGCGACCGACTTAGGCTTGGGTCATGATCTCGCAGTTTGTGAGTTCGAGCCCCGCGTCGGGCTCTGTGCTAACAGCTCGGAGCCTGGAGCCTACTTCAGATTGTGTGTTTCCCCCCTCTCTCTACCCCTCCCCTGCTCATGCTCTGTGTCTCTCTATCTCTCAATAATAAATAAATGTTAAATTTTTTTTTTAAATAAAAAAAAAATAATAAATGAAATCCCTATCCTGCATCCTGTACAGTCTTGGTTGAGTCAGTTCACAACTTCATGCACACTTCCCTTATATATAAAATGATGAATGCCTTTGACAATATGCTGTGTTCAAAAATAGTGATGCTGTGATTGGCATTTTATCTTAGTTTGTCTAAATGATTGTACACAGTTGTACTTTTGTAATTATTCTTTCCTGCGTTTTATAATTCTTCTTATTTCCTTTGTTGTCGGCTCATTTCAGTGTATCTTCCAATCTGCTTGTCTTACTTTGTATTAGTCTTTATATAGTGTTTCTAGAGATTTTTTTTTTTTAATGTTTATTTATTTTTGAGACAGGGATTGACAGAGTATGAACGGGGGAGGGTCAGAGAGAGAGGGAGACACAGAATCCGAAACAGGCTCCAGGCTCTGAGCTGCCAGCACAGAGCCCGACGCGGGGCTCGAACTCACAGACTGCGAGATCATGACCTGAGCCGAAGTCGGATGCTTAACCGACTGAGCCACCCAGGCGCCCCAGAGATTTTTTTTTTTTTTTTTATGTTGAAGGTTTCAATTCTTGAGTACAGAGCTATGAGTTTTCTGGACACTTTGCTGTTACCAATTTCTTACTTAGTTTTCTGAATTAGTGACACTTAAATTGCTTATAACTTTGGACACTTACAACATGTTGGGCACTATTTTTTGTTAGTGGTGGTTGAGAGTTGCAAAAGGGGTGGGGTATGCTGAGTTGCAGAGTTACATCAGAAATTCCCTTATCTAGGAAAGAATTCACTTTTTACATTTATTTGCCAACTTGAAAGTGTCATAGACTTTTTATGTTGAGTTGCTTATGTTGAATGAAGGCATATTTTATTTCTATATTTATTCAGAAACATATTCGTTATTAATACATTATACTTTCCGTATATACAGCATGAATTTTTTTCATTTTCTACATCAGAAATTTTGTTGTCTAGAAAAAAAAAATCATTTTTTATCATTTATTTACCAACTTGAAAGTTGTAGAATTTTTATGGTGAGTTGCTTATATTGAATGAAAGCATATTTTACTTCTATGTTTATTCAGACATATATTAGTTGTTAACATATCATACTTTCAGTATGTGCAGCATGAGTTTTTTCAGTTTCTAAGAAAATGCTTTTTTGTTTTTAGCTTTCACAGTGTTGTGGTTTATGTTTAAAGTAAAGCCTTATATTAACTTACAACCGATGGGTTGCATAAGAGAATGCTCAGTTGTCCTGCATAGCTCTATTTATCATATTTTCCTATCTTCCCTTATTTGATTCATTGTTTTTGGCCCATTCATTCTGATAATTCTCTTCATTTATAACAAGATCATAGAACGTTAATGAATCTAGACTCTTTGTCTTAAACAACAAAACCATTTTCATTTTTAAAATGTCAAAACCTCACCAGTTCTTTAATGGATCCTTTGAGGACATTCTGTTGATTTAAACAGTTATTTTAATTGGCCTTTCTCCATCATCTTCATTAATGGTATGCCTGTAGGAATTCCTCTGAGTTACAAAGGATGTAATTCAAACCTGCTTTCAAACTTTGAATGATCAACTAATTTTTTTGAGTGAATACCTTGTTGGGGTTTGGGACTAAACCCACCTCCAAATTAGCCTGTCCCTATTGTGCATGCTGGCAGAAGACATGAGACTCCTGAGTCAGGCATTTTATTTCTTTCGCAGCAAATAGCATGAGTATCGTGTTGGCCTTGGCTCCCCATGCCTCCCAAATCCTAAAGAGGCAACACAATGGCCCAGTTGAATCTTATAAATCTTATAAGTGTGTTTGTGTTGCAGCTGAGGAATACCAAACTTGGGGAATCCAATGCTTTCATATTAAATGAAGCAAACCTGCTCTGTCTTGAAGAAGATGCTGCTTCATCCTTCAGGGTTGCTCCCTGCAAATGCAATCCTGAGAAATGGTCTGCTTAAAGAGTGGTCAAGGCTTTGCATTCTTGGCATACCCAGCAATAATATGCAGAGACCTGGGAGGATTGCCTGTCACAACACACCTTCAATTTTATTACAGTAACTATGATAGAAAACAACATCGCAATAATGATTGATTAATCTAAGGGTATCTGCATATGGGTTTTTGTTGGTCATATCAGAAGAGTAATATTTCTTTTTCCTTTAAGTTATAATTTTTAATAAAAGAACTTACCTATTTCTAAAAAATAATTTGAGACAGTTTTCAATAAATGTATTGGCACAATAAGCAAACACAAAATACCTAAAATATCAAAGAATAGGCTCTAAAAGGTAAAAAGGTGTTAGCCAAACAAAGCCACTGATATTGGACCAAAAAACTTACCAAACTAGTCGCTAAGAATAAAAGGAATACATAATGTGTTACATGACTCATAACCACTGTTAGTAAGTATATCAGTTCTTCAGAAGAAAAATAAACCTTTTTTTCTAGCCCTGAGTGGTATGTGGAATATGTCACCAGAACTTTTGTATAAAAAAACCAAATAGTACCTACATACCAATTTCACAGATATTCAGATTATTCCACATATTGACTCTGAGTAAAAGCTAAGAGAATAGTTCCACAATTAAACTTTATCAAATTTGGGGCGCCTGGGTGGCGCAGTCGGTTAAGCGTCTGACTTCAGCCAGGTCACGATCTCACGGTCCGTGAGTTCGAGCCCTGCGTCAGGCTCTGGGCTGATGGCTCAGAGCCTGGAGCCTGTTTCCGATTCTGTGTCTCCCTCTCTCTCTGCCCCTCCCCCGTTCATGCTCTGTCTCTCTATGTCCCAAAAATAAATAAACGTTGAAAAAATTTTTAAACTTTATCAAATTTGTTTGAGATTTGTGGTCATTGACCTAACACAAAGATAAAACTTTGAGAAATTTCAGTAATAGTTGCTGAATTTCAACCCATTTTTAAGGGTAGAACCTTTAAACAAAAGCTTATCAAAACGCTGAATACACAAAACAAATAAATGGTTTAAAAATTCTCTGGCTTAAGCCAGAGTATTACTTTTCCTTTAGAAATTAAAGACTGGTTTATATATGTGTCTTACTTGCAGGCCACCTCCCTCTACAGAAGTGTACCAAATCATAATATATCGAGGAAATTGCAAGTTGACCAATAAATACCTGAACTTAGGGTATATGTCAGTTATGACAGTGCTTAATTGTGAGTAGGAAAACATGGCAATTAAACATGCAAGCCCATAGAAAGGCAGTCCTGGAGTGGGTAATGCCATCACAGACTTGGGCTTCTAATTTTATATTCTGTCTTTAGAGTATGGGGCTTTCATGCTCACATGTATATCCCATGGCTGTAAGAGAGCTGATTTCTGTACAGCATAATTTTCTAGGAAGGAAGAAGATGGGGTGAGGGTGCAGCAAAAGTTGCATACTAGCTTGCTTTGACCCTTGTTAAAGAGCTTTCCCAGAAACCCCATCCAGAGATTTCCACTTGTATCTCTTTCCTCTGAATCATAACCTCAGCTTCCGGAAGGTCAGGAAAACAAGTTTTTAGCTGAGGATACTGCTTTCCTGAAGAAAATAGAGGTTACTAGTAAGGGATAGTCAATATCTACCATGGTGAAATGGAAGCAAGAGGAACAGGAAGTCAAGCTGGGGGATAGGCTACTGTCAGATCATTTAGAACTTCATGTGCGATGCTTAGGAATTTAGGCAGAGTCATGATTAAAAGCAAAGATTTTGCAATTGAAATAACTTGAAATTGAATCTTGGCTTGTTCACTTATTAACTGTGTGAATTTGGGTAATTAACTTATGTTTTTATTTTTTTTAAGGAGAGAGAACATATGTGAGGGAGGAGAGAGGCAGAGAGAGGGAGAATGAGAATATCAAGCAGGCTCCATGCTCAGCAGGGAGCCTGATGTGGGGCTTGATCCCATGATCCCGGAATCATAACCCAAGTTGAAAGCAAGAGGTAGACATTCATCTGACTGAGCCACCCAGGGGCCCCATTTTACCCCTTTCAAGCTTTAGTTGCCTCATCTATAGAATAGATATAACATCACCCATTTTGCAGCCTTATAGGGATAAATGAGATAATGCCTGACATACAGTGGGTGCCTAGTAAATTATAACCATTATTTTTATTCATACTTCATCCAAGTAGAAGGGTTTTATCATCACATGGCTTTGAAAATGAAAGCTTTAGCAACATTTGAACATCAGTTTGCAGTGGGAATGAGACTAGAGGCAAAGAAGACCTTTAGGAGTTAGTTATATTTATCTGGGTGAGAAATTATATGGGCTCAAATTAAGGAGTTAGAGAAGAAGGGACATAGAGGACATAATGACTATTCAAATTTGGCAAGGCAATGTTTAGAGAGAGAGAGAAGCCCGGACATGACTTGAGTAACTGGGTCAGGAGTGAGGTAATGAGAAATGTGGAGGAGGAATAAGTTTTAAAAGAGAAAAGGCTCAGTTATCTTTTTGCATGTTGCACTTAATAGAATATACATCCATATTCCTGTTGGTGGACATTTGAGTTGTTTCCAACTTTTGCTAATTACAATGCTAGGACCAATAAACAAGGATCCCAGTGCATATAAGCATACATTTCTGAAAATGTCTTGCAACTTTACCAGTAGTACTAATTTCTTTTCCCACCAACTGTGTATTAGAATCCTGAGGCTTGTCATCCATGCTAACACTTCCCATTGTCAGCCTTTTTGATTTTTGTCAGTGATGAATATGAAATGTCTCACTGAGGTGCCTTTTTATGTTTTTAGCCTTTTGGATCTTCTTTCTTGAAGTGATTATTTAGGACTTTGGTACATTTTTCCATCAGATTGTGTATCTTTTTCCTATAGATTTAGGAGTATTTTATATTTTGGATGCTGGTCCTTTTGTTAGTTATATTTGTGGGACCTATCTTTACCCAGTCTGTGGTGTGTCATTTTTTATTCCAAATTGTCTTTTGATTAATAGAACTTCCAATTTTAATGTAGTCAGATTTCTCAATATTTTTATTTATGGTTATCCTAGTTTAAGAACTCCTCTTTAACCTTCAAGGTTATACATACATTTTTAAGGATTTCATTTTCCTTTCCTTCAGTATTACTTTGAAGAGTCCTTGGTAATCAGATAGCAGACCAGTTGTGATAGACTGAATTGGCTTTTTGGTTTTGAAACGGTCACCGGTTGGGGTTGTTGGTTGATATTTCAGCCAGTTCAGCTCATGATAACACTAAAGCTGTTTTCAGCAGAAAGAGATTTAATATAGGGAATTGGGTACTTATGAAATTATTGAGGAGCTGGTTCCCTCGTCGTCATGCATGATTTCAGGACATTACTACTGAATTGGCCTGCTTAAGGGTCAATCAGGACACCACTGTTCCAGCTAATGTCTCCATGGATCATACCACCTCAGCTGCAATCCAGTGTTTGGGAACCACTGACATAACTGCCTCCAAGGTTGTTCTGTGTTGCCTCCTAGGTGTACACCCACATCAAGGATACACATTATGTGCTGCTAATGTGCCAGATTAACTCAGGTTTTAATTCTTTTCAAACATATCTGATTGGCAGAATCTAAACTATATCCATCCTGGCTGCAAGAGAGACTGGTAAATGTAGTTTTAAGCTGCCCAGCTTCTGCATCACAGGAAGGTACTCTGAAAGGAGGTTAGAACTAATGTTAAATGAGCCAATTATCTATGCACGTCAGCTCATCTGGTGATAGGCCCTCTGCTATATCTCTGAACCTGTGAAGTGTAATAAACTCCTGATGTATATATAGATGAACTTGATACCAATTTCAGCAGTTTTTTTCTTCAGAACATCTAATGGCTCATGTGTACTTATTACAAATTTCTTTTGATATATTATTCCATAAAACAATGTAAATTAAACCAAATAGAAAAAATGCTTCACTCAAAAGATATGGCTCTTAAGCATCACAGACAATAGCAAATACCTATTGCTTTTTAAAAAGATGTTTAAAAGACTTTTAAGGACTTCATTCCTTCTATACAATATCATTAATTTTTCTGTATTTACTGGATCATGTCACTCAATATAAAAGCATGCTGTTAGTATCTCCCATCCTAAAAAAAAAACAAAAAAAAAAACCACATACCAAAAACCTTCCTTTCATCTCAACTATTCTTCTGGCCATTGCCCTATTTTCTGCCTTGCTTCACAGGCAAATTCCTCAAAAGACAAAGTTGCATATGCTCTCTCCTTTTTCTCATCTCTTAGGTACACATCAACCCGTACCTGTTACTTTTCTATTCTCATCTCAGCCTCTTGGCAGAGTTTACATAGTTGACCTCTTCCTCCTTCTTGAAAACCTGTTTTTGGGAAAAGTTTATATCGAATTGGTATTATTTCTTGCTTAAATTTTTGGTAGAATCCACCAGTGGAAGTCATCTGGGCTTGGAAAATTTGTTGTTGTTTTAATTGTTGTTGGAAGATATTAAGCCATGAGTTCAACTTTTTACATATTGATAGAGAATATATTCAGCCTATCGTTTTTCATTAGTGAGCCTTGGTTGTTGATGTCTTTCAAGGAATTTGTCCATTTCATCTAAATCATTGACTTTATGAGCACAAAGTTGTTCCAAATAGTAACTTATCCTTTCAATGTCCTCTTTCATTATCGATATTAATAATTTGTGCCTTTTTTTCTTTGTGACTAGAGGTTTATCAATTTTATTAATCTTTTTGACAAACTAGCTTTTGGTTTCATTGGTTTTTCTCACTTTTGTGTTTTATTTATTTCTGTCCTTTATTATTTCCTGATTTTTTTTTCTTTTGTATGTATAATTTCTTTCTTTCTTTCTTTCTTTCTTTCTTTCTTTCTTTCTTTCTTTCTTTCTTGTAACTTCTTAAAAGGAAAGCTTAGGTCATTTATTCAAGACCTTTTTCTTTTTCTTATGTATGCATTTAATGTTATAAACTTCTTGGTTAACTACTGTTGTAACTATATCCCACATATTTTGATGTTTTCAGTATCATTCTATTGAAAATATTTTGTTGCCTTTTGAATTTTTCTTTCACCAATGTGTTATTTGGAAGTCAGTAATTTGACATCTCAAGTTTTTTTAATTTTATTTTTTATTTTTTAAAATTTACACCCAAATTAGTTAGCATATAGTGCAACAATGATTTCAGGAGTAGATTCCTTAGCGCCCCTTACCCATTTAGCCCATCCCCCCCCCACAACCCCTCCTGTAACCCTGTTTGTTCTCCATATTTATGAGTCTGTTCTGTTTTGTCCCCCTCCCTGTTTTTATATTATTTTTGTTTCCCTTCCCTTATGTTCATCTATTTTGTCTCTTTAAGTCCTCATATGAGTGAAGTCATATGATTTTTGTCTTTCTCTGACTAATTTCACTTAGCATAATCCCCTCCAGTTCCATCCACGTAGTTGCAAATGGCAAGATTTCATTCTTTTTGATTGCCGACTCATACTCCATTGTGTATATATATACCACATCTTTATCCATTCATCCATCGATGGACATTTGGGCTCTTTCCATACTTTGGCTATTGTTGATAGTGCTGCTGTAAACATGGGGGTGCATGTGTCCCTTTGAAACAGCACACCTGTATCCCGTGGATAAATGCCTAGTAGTGCGATTGCTGGGTTGTAGGGTAGATCTATTTTTAGTTTTTTAAGGAACCTCCATACTGTTTTCCAGAGTGGCTGCACCAGCTTGCATTCCCACCAACAATGCAAAAGAGATCCTCTTTTCTCCACATCCTCGCCAACATCTGTTGTTGCCTGAGTTGTTAATGTTAGCCATTCTGACGGGCGTGAGGTGGTATCTCATTGTGGTTTTGATTTGTATTTCCCTGATGATGAGTGATGTTGAGCATTTTTTCATGTGTCGGTTGGCCATCTGGATGTCTTCTTTGGAGAAGTGTCTATTCAATTCTTTTGCCCATTTCTTCACTGGATTATTTGTTTTGTGGGTGTTGAGTTTGAGAAGTTCTTTATAGATTTTGGATACTAACCCTTTATCTGGCAGGTTGTTTGCAAATATCTTCTCCCATTTTGTCGGTTGCCTTTTAGTTTTGCTGATTGTTTCCTATGCTGTGCAGAAGCTTTTTATTTTGATGAGGTCCTAGTAGTTCATTTTTGCTTTTGTTTCCCTTGCCTCTGGAGACGTGTTGAGTAAGAAGTTGCTGCGGCCAAGATCAAAGAGGGTTTTGCCTGCTTTCTCCTCGAGGATTTTGATGGCTTCCTGTCTTACATTAAGGTCTTTTATCCATTTTGAGTTTATTTTTGTGTATGGTATAAGAAAGTGGTCCAGGTTCATTCTTCTGCATGTCACTGTCCAGTTTTCCCAGCACCACTTGCTGAAGAGACTGTCTTTATTCCATTGGATATTCTTTCCTGCTTTGTCAAAGATTAGTTGGCTGTATGTTTGTGGGTCCATTTCTGCAGTCTCTATTCTGTTCCATTGATCTGAGTGTCTGTACTTGTGCCAGTACCATACTGTCTTGATGATTACAACTTTGTAGTATAGCTTGAAGTCTGGGATTGTGATGCCTCCTGCTTTGATTTTCTTTTTCAAGATTGCTTTGTCTATTCGGGGTCTTTTCTGGTTCCATACAAATTTAGGATTATTTGTTCTAGCTCTGTGAAGAATGCTGGTGTTATTTTGATAGGGATTGCATTGAATATGTAGATTGCTTTGAGTAGTATTGACATTTTAACAATATTTGTTCTTCCTATCCAGGAGCATGGAATCTTTTTCCATTTTTTTGTGTCTTCTTCAATTTCTTTCATAAGCTTTCTATAGTTTTCAGTGTATAGATTTTTCACCTCTTTGGTTTGATTTATTCCTAGGTATTTTATGGTTTTTTTGTGCAACTGTAAATGGGATCGATTCCTTGATTTCTCTTTCTGTCACTTCATTTTTGGTGTATAGGAATGCAACTGATTTCTGTGCGTTGATTTTATCTCCTGCAACTTTGCTGAATTCATGAATCAATTCTAGCAGTTTTTTGGTGGAATCTTTTGGGTTTTCCAACATCTCAATTCTTTATTGATGTCCATTTTAATGTCATTGTGGTCAAAAATATACTGATGATGATCTATCCTCTGTTTTTTGACTTTCCACTTTTTTTTTTTTTTTTTTTTTTTTTTGTAGACTAACCCCTGCTGGTTTCTTCTGTGCCTGTGAAAACTGTTGGGTCAGCCAAGTACTTAGGCAGAGATGAGTCTCTTTCTCTCTGTGGTTTCCTTGCTTCTAAGATTACCCTCTAGTTTCCAGCTGCTGTGCTAGCTTTGGACTCTGTACTCTGACACTTCAGGCTTTCTGCTGTCTAAGCTTATCATGGTGAGGGATTGTACTCAATAAAGAAATACATCAAACTCAGCTGATCTGCCATGTGTAACTCTGTCTTTCAGGAGTAGATTTCTCTGCATTCTCTGCTAGCTATTTTGCAGTGCCCTGGAATCCTTCCCTATTCATGTACAGTGTACTTGTAGCTAGGCATTTGGATAATTTAAGCTCTGAATTTGGGTCTCATTCTTTCTGTGGTTTGCTCATTGCCAGAATTTCCCCTTTAAATTTCCTGATGTTTTCTCAGCCCTGGATTCTGACCTCTGGCACCTTTAGTTGATAAGCCTGATGTGTTTTCTTCCGCTCTTTTCTGTAGTTATACCTGTGAGGTTTAGGCAGCATATCAGACCAGAAAGCCACAAAGTCATACTTCTTACCCCCTTCTCATTACGACTTTTCTAGATTAAACTCTCCCTTGGCTTTTCTTAGCTTTTGGTTGCTTTTCAGTACCTTTAATTTTGTTGTTGTTGTTTTAAATCCGATTTTTATAATTATTTTCTATGGATGGTTCATGTGACCTCTTCACTACTACTACAGTATTGCCTGAAGTTGCCCCCCCCCAGAACAAATCACTTAAAAAAAATTCGCCTAAGACTCCAGGGGTGGTGTGTTACCCAGTCTAGCCAAACCAAATATATTTCTCAGGCAGTAGTGATTGGCTAAGGAATAAGGGCCACATGATGTAAGTCAGAGTAATCAAAGACAAAGGGATTCCATTCTGGGATTGTTATTCATGAGAAAGGATACCCTTTTGTCCCACAAACCTAGGAGGAAGGGCCCATTTGAGGAGGTAGAACCAAAGGAAGAAAGAGAAATTTGGTACTGGTAAACTTTCAATCAATCTTCCTTATTTAAAGTGAACATTTTCCAAAGCTTTTACATTATGTGAGTTAATACATACACTTTTTTACTTTAGCCATTTTTGAGCTGGGTGTTTGGTACCTTTTGACCTAACACCTAACACCCTATACCCTCCATGATCAAATCTCTGACTACATCAAATTGATCCGGTACTGTTCTCACTCTGGTCCCATTATCTTTCAGCCTCCTAAGCCTTTCACTTCTTCAGATATAAAACATTCTTTCCCAAATCAGGATCTCAAACATGCTTCCCCTGTGTCTGGAAGATCTTCATGTGGCTGATTCTTTCTTATGGTTTGTCTCAGGTTAAATGTCCTAAGACACTAATTGGAGAATTCTCCTCTGTTCATAGTGTCTATGTAATTGTCCCACTATTATATATTTTTGCCCCTAATAATTTCCTCCATCATACTCTTCACAATCTAATTATACAGTTGGTGTTATTTTACTTACTTGTCCTTTTTCTGTGTTTAAAGGACAGGAACTATATCTGCTTTTTTTAAATCCACATTTATCCATTCAGGGATTGGCACAAAATATATGCTCAAGAAACAATTTTTGAAGAAAGGAAGGAGATGAACTTGCAGGACTTGGACATGAAAATTAGATGATAAATTAACTTTAATACATTTTCTAGATGATGCTATATTTTGTTCGGTAATACCAAACGGCTATGCAGATTTTAGCTGGGGATGGCCATTATAAGCCACATGGTAAAGAATCTTAAAGTATCAGCTGACCTTGCTGAAAACAGAAGGAATAAATAAAACCCTGCAAGTTCAAAGTTGTTATTTTATTCGAACTTCTTATTTAGAAGATACCCAGGGCTTAAGTTTACATCACTAGTGAATCATCAAGGGAATGAGATAGACCTATTCTTGTGGGTTTAGGGATACAGCCAAAGTTTCATCCCAGTTTCTTTGAATATTTACATTATAGTATAAACTATCATTATTTTCCTTTTTAGATGATTTGTATATGTTGTAGATATCTACAAATTTCATAAATAAAGGCCCTCAAACTTTCAAGTATCTAAACTTCCTCCAACTTAGGGGGTTTATTTAATGATGGATTTGATCACAAAGCACCCAATATTTTTGAAATATTATTTTACCTAACTTTTATGAGTAGAACTTTGTAGTTTTAACTTAGAATTTTAACAGTAAATTACTAAAGTAAGGTAATATCTTAAAATCAATTAAGTACTCATAAAAATAAACCCAGTGCTATAGATTAAATTTTGTCTCTTCCCAGAAAACATACTGGAGTCCTAACTCCCAGTATCTCAGAATGTGACCTATTTGGAGATAGAGTCCTTACAGAAGATCAAGTTAAAATGAGGTTATTAGAGTGGGTTTTAAACCAGTATGACTGGTATCCTTATGAATGAGGGAAATTTGGACACAGAGACATGCACAGAGAAGCCCATGTAAAGACCTACAAAGAACACCTAGGTTACCAAAAGCTAAGAGAGAACCATGGAACAGATCCTTCCTTAGAGCCTCTTTGATTTCTGACTGCTAGCCTCTGAAACTGTGTGATGATAAATTGTAATCAGAGGCACTCAGTTTGTGGTACTTTGTTATGGCAACCCCAGCAAATTAATACACTTAGTATGTTTTTCAAAGCTGATTTAATAATTTTTTGCTCATTGTAAGTATTTTTTATTTATTAAAACATAGGTAAAATAAGATTTTGGAATTCGATTATTTTTAGTTTTCTATTTCATTACTCAAATAAGTACAGTTGGATTTGAAGATAAAAGTATATATAAAATATTGTATATTTTTAGCATTTTAATCCGTGAACTCTAAATCCTTTCATCGGATCTAACAAAAATGCTTATTACGAAAGAGGAACTGCTCCTATCTTTTAACAACAGTCATTTGCTAAACTGAATCAAAAGCTGTTTACCATGTTCGGTGTTAGAGAGTGGCAGCTTTTGTTCCCAAGGTTACCTAGGCTGTTAATGACTTGTTTTCTAATTTTATAACACCACAACTATGTGAAAGGAAAAATAGTAATTTTACATAAAATCCAGGCAGATCACAACTTAAATTGAGTGATGGAATTAGTCTCTCTGGTACACAGAGCAACATCTTGGGCCCCAGATATGTTGCACCAAGAAGGGCACATTGGTTACCCTACCCAATGATGTGTAATCTCATCAAATTGAGAGAAAGCATTAAAGAAACCACATTGAGAGATGTTCTACAAAATACTGAACCAGTACTCTTGAATGTATCAAGGTCCTGAAAGACAAGTCTGAGGAACTGTCACAAATCAGGGAAAATTAGGAGGTACAGCAACTAAACCTTAAAAGATCTGAATAAATTTTTAATTTTAATTAATTAATCAAGGTTAACTTCCTGGTTTTGAAAATTATTTTTTGTCACGTAAGATGTTAACATAGGGGAGGTTGAGACTCTGCTGTTTTTGCAACTCTTGTGAGCCCTAAAATAATCTCAAAATAAATACTTAAAAATTAAGACTTTATTTCCATGCCATGCATCATTTTAAATGTTAAAATATAAGGGTTAACTGGCTAAAAACGTTTTGAGACTGCAGGAATGAAATGAAGTTTATTTGGGGAAATGTTTTATCACCATTAACTATAGAATTCTTTCTGTTTGTTCTCTAATCAGAGATCAAGTTTATATAGTTTACACACTTTGAGTTCTAGAGTATTTGAAGATTAATATATTTAAGCATTTTAATATGTGAGCCAATCATTTGAGCATTTCTTGAATTTACAGTGATTTTGATGACGTTCAAGTTGTTTTTACACTTAGTCATTACTAGTGTTAAAATACGCAGATAACCTTTATTTCAATGTGCTGCCAGTTTTGGTGATTATGCAGAAGTAAGCCTACCTGTATAGCAGAGGCTGATTTTGCAATGTTGTAAAATTATGCTTATAATTTTAAGTAAGTGGAGACAAGAGTTTGAAGACATGTTGCAACAAGTTTGGGAAGCATTGAAAGATTAAAGACATTTTTATTTCTAGTGCACAAAAGGCAACATTTGTGGAGTTCTCTCACAGTAAGCAGTCTCCTTGATTTTTAAAAAGATTAAATGCTTTAGCATACTTTTTATAATTATTTTTAAACTATTTTTTTAATATTTATTTATTTTGGAGAGAGACAGACCGAGTGTGAGCGGGGGAAGGGCAGAGAGAGGGAGATACAGAATCTGAAGCAGGTTCCAGACTCTGAGCTGTCAGCACAGAGCCCCACGTGGGACTCGAACTCATGAACCATGAGATCGTAACCTGAGCCAAAGTCGAATGCTCAACCAACTGAACCGCCATGCAGGCACCCTTAATTATTTTGCTTCAATTGGCTATCAGGACTTTTCTAGTAGATAGGAGATTTTATTCAGTGGTAGTTTAGGTTCAAGGCATTAGTACAGTATTTATACTATTTTGTTCTCATGGGGGGAAAACCCTTATTGTGTTCTGGCATGAAATTCACCAACATTAATAAAGACACTTGCAGTTACCATGCCTTGTTAGTTACCATGGCTTGTTAGCAAGACACTGGCATTTGTGTAACTTCTTTAAATTACTTATACATAGATTGGCTAGCAGAATTTAAAAAGCTCTGCTAAAAAATATTGAGCTTATTATAATGGAAGTCAGAACTTAGGCATTACAGATGTATATTAATTTTTATTATTCAAGATGTGCGCATTATTATCTACCACTTAAAATAGAAACTAAAAGTTGCATTCATAATATTGAAACTATGTTTGAATATTAGTATCTGTTAAAAAGAATAATTGTAGTCTTCTAAAAGTATGTTCATCTTATGACATGATTTATCAGATTGCAAATGTTTTCTCAGAGCAAAATTTAAGAATTTTAATCATAACAAGTGTTTATTTTGGAGGATCTTCTGACATCAGGTATATTAATGTAGAAAAAAAATACTTCTCCAAAAATGGAACATTCTAATATCCAAATAACTTTATTTTGTAGTCATGAGGTTAACAGAACCTGTTTGACTCATGTTGTATTTTGCTTCATGTAAGAAAATTATTGTGTTATTTTTATTAATACAGAATATGCTTTGTTTTAAATGTAGTTATGACATTCATTGAGCCACCACCGGTCCCTGATAAAAAGTCACTTTATGAACAGGAGCTTGAAATTTCAATATAGCTAAAGGCTAAGGATATTGTTCTGGTGATGGAATCAAGGGTGTAATATAAACAGCACCCCCTGCTGTATAAGAAGATTAAAGCCATAACATAGAGACCTTAAATCAGCATATAATTTCCCAAAGAGCTTTGAGTAACTTTGTGAATGCTTTTTATAATTGGAGGATAGAAAAAGTGAGATATACAGTTGTTCCTTGAACAACACGGTTTGAACTGTGTGGGTCCCCTTATACAGACGTTTTTCCCCCAATAAATACCGTTTAGTACTATAAATGTACTTCTCTTCATTATGATTTTAACATTTGTAATATTAAAAAATTTTTTTAAATATTTATGTATTTTTGAGACAGACAGAGACAGAATGCGAGTGGGTTAGGGGCAGAGAGGGAGGGAGACACAGAATCCAAAGCAGGCTTCAGGCTCCAAGCTGTCAGCACAGAGCCGGATGCAGGGCTCAAACCCACAGGCCGTGAGATCATGACCTGAGCTGAAGTCGGACACTCAACCGACTGAGCCACCCAGGTGCCCCTTAACATTTGTAATATTTTAATTGTAAGAATATTGTATAGAATATAGATAACATACAAAATATGTGTTAATTTTGACTGTTATGTTGTCAGTAAGGCTTCCAGTTGACAATAGGCTATTAGTAGTTAAGTTTTGGAAGGAGTCAAAAGGTATAGGTGGATTTTCATCTGCAGGGGGTGGGAGGAGGGGTGGCACCCCTTACTTCTATGTTGTGCAAGGATCAACTGTATTTTCAGTCATTCAAATAATTCCTGGTTGTTCTAGCCTTTTAAAAGAAGAAGGAAACAAAGAAAACGACCATTTTAGCTGTCTGTATGCAGGTATTAGGAAGCATTGCCCTTGCAACTGATAACAGTTTGTTTTACGCAATGTTTTAAAGATAGTAAAAGTGATTAAAAGATGGCTTTTTTCTTTATAACTTTACATTCTAGAAATGTAGTATGGTAAAAGATTGCAAATAATCATGAAAGGTCAAAAAAAACCCAAAACATGTCTGGGAAATTCAGGAATACTTCTTGGGCAATATGTTTTTGAAATAGTTAAGATAGATAAGATTATAAAAGGCAAAAGAAGTAAAAAAAAAAGTTACTTAGGTGGGGGATGTGAAGTAAAAGAAATAACGTGACCAAAAATACAACATGGGAAACATTTGTTACTTAAGTACTAATTATGTTTCACACATGCCAGGTATTGGGGATACTGAGATAAATGAGATTCAGTTTTTGTTCTCAAGGAGCTAAAATCCTAGTTTATCAATTATTTGCATAGAAGTGATAGTTAAAACAGTGAAAACACATGAATAACTGAGAAAGAAAGAATACAGGGGAAAAAAGATAGCTGGACAAAATCTTTAAGAATGCTTACAATTAGAGAAGAGAATCCAATAAAGCAAACCAGAAATATTATTAAAAGATACAGTTAAAAAGATGATCAAGACCGTTCCATGACCTGGAGCTTAAGGGTGAACATGGATTGTGTGTGTGTGTGTGTGTGTGTGTGTGTGTGTGTGTGTGTGTGTGTGTGTTTTAAGTCGCCCTCCCCTCCCTCACTCCCCTGAATGTGGGTTTTAATAAGGAAGAGGCACTCAGAAAGGCCAGATTTATACAGAGAGGTTAAAAATGAGACTTGCCAAGATTAGACATCATCATCATCCTGATGATTAGGAAAACTTTAGTAACTTTATAGACAAAATGGAAGAGAGGCTTGAGGTTTGGCACAAATAGTAAAGATCCCAAGAAGTGGGGAGGGAACAGACATACAGGTAAGACTTTTATTTCAAGGTTAACTCAGGAGAGATGGCGATGAGATTGAGAAGAAAGAATGGATAGGGTCCGTATGGTAGGAGATTGGGGGAGTCATGCTAAGAAGTAAGGAAATGGAAATGTGGAAACTGTGGGTAGAGTGCACACTCTTAAACTTAAGAGTTTAACATGTTTTGAGGTGGTAGAATTTTGAATGATCAAAACCAATATGTGACCTAAATGGAATCAAGGAGGAAGTGGTAATTAAAAAAAAAAAAAAGTCAGGGTTAAGTGTCCGACTTTGGCTCAGGTCATAATCTCACGGTTTGTGGGTTTGAGCCCCGCATTGGGCTCTATGCTGACAGATCAGAGTCTGGAGCCTGCTTTGGATTCTGTGTCTCCCTCTCTGTCTGCCCCTAATCCCTGTCTCTCTCTCAAAAATAAATAAACATTCAAAAAAAAAAAAAAAAAGTCAGGACCAGGGGTTGGTGAAGTAAGGCAAAAGAAAGCTAGGAAGTATACTTGTAAGTTTAAATGATTCATCAGAACTTCCTGTTCTGATTGAAGGTCTTTGAAATAAATCCCATGGATGTACTTTTCATGAGTAGTGAATTAATTTGTTCAACAGATATTTACTGTATACTTTGTATGAAACACCATTTTTGGGTGTTTGGAATCTATTACTAGCTCCTATATATGAAAGTACCAGTTTAAATAATATTGAAATATTAACTTGTTTTAGACAATGTGGTATAAAAAATAGCTCAATAGTATTTAAGTTATGTTCAACTATGAGTTTCTTGAGGTCAGGGATTATGTCTCATTCATCCTTGTATGCCAAATACTAAACATAGCACCTGACACTTCATAGGTATGTTTATGAAATGCCTGAATTACAGAAACTTTTGAATAAAGAACAGAATAATTCTGGAAGATTTTTACATGGAATTAGTATCTGTGTATTTTAAAAGGTGGTACAAAAACAATACTGAAATTATATATAATGTTAAGAGATTTTAATGAGAAGGCTATTTTTTATATCATTGACTTCTAGATTCTTGCTATAAAGGCAAAATACAGTAAAAAATATGAAATGCATTATGAAATCATTTCCCTTCTGTGTACAACTGTATCCATATATGGCAGAGGAAATCTCGAATGTGTATTTTTGATAACGCATGGCATCACTATAATCATTATAATGTGGTCCTAGTGTTTTTTACTAAATACAAAAGTGATAGGCCAATAGGGAATAAACCCTAAAGATTCCATTGTCACCTGGGTGTTTTCTATGCTTTAATTATCTTCACCAAGAGTTTTACAAGAAAGAGTAAAAAAATAGAATAAGTTAGCTTCTTTGTAATGTTGCCGGGCATAAATGGAACTCTGTGTACAGGACTATGCTTTCTTTTTTCCATTTGAATCTATGGTGAGTGAAGTTCATATTTTGTTAAAATTCTAGATTCACTTCCTTCTAGATATCCACTCTTTTTAGAGTTAAAAAAAAAAAAGAACATTTTTGTTATCAAACTGTGTATGATTGGTTCTTAATTACTGCTGCAAGAGTGACAACTTCATTTAAGTATTGTTCATGTTTTCTGTTCACGAGAGTCCCAAGATTTAGCTCATTTACTTCTTCACAAAAATAAAATTGATCTTTTAACTATGCATCTAGGAATGTTTACTACTAATTCATTAGCTGTTATGAAAGTATTTCGAGCAGTTTCTGACCCTTTATAATTTCAATCTGTTCTGAATTTTTATAATATTTGTGTAGTTTTGAGTTTACCCCACAGATTTTTTTCATATTAAATCATTGTTACATAAATAGAGTTGACAAATATAATTTAAGAATTATTATTTTATAAAATATAAATGAAAAGTGATTCTAAAATCCTCAAACTGGAATGGTTAGTTTAACTTGCTTATCAAGAAAACTGATGTAGAAGGAAAGGTAACTGATCATAGTATGTTTATAAATGAAACATTTGATTAAGGGCATCTGATTGATGAAGTTGAAATGATTGGTAAGAACCAGTGATTTTACCTGTGAAAATAAATAAATACTAGTTCTTGATGTTACAGTTCATTTTTTAGAGAAACTAGCTGGGTTTTTGAGAATTTGCAAAAAAAAAAAAATTTACACAATCTTTCTGGTGACCTGTTGCTACTCTTAGTGATTTTGAATGACCTTTTCTTATAGTATGCCCTATTTTTGTTTTGACTCAACTTTAGTGCTAATGTGGTCTAGAATTCTGATAACACAAAAGTACCAAATTCACAAAATTTCTGTTTAGGCTGTGATGAACAGAAACAGAGATTGGCTGACTTAGAAAGGATACCCAAGTCTGTCCTTCCCTTGTCCTCTCTCTTACAGTTTGTTTGTGGGCCTTCTTGCAAAGGCACTTTGAGGATCTTCCCGTGAGATCCAGTTACTGCGTTGTTATAATGGGAAATTCACCCTCAATTGGAACTTTTTACCTGATAAGCTGATATAAGATATAGTTGATGCAATTTATTTAAATCTTACTACTTCAGTTAAAAAGTGTTGTGTTATTTCAGTAAATAATACAGAGTTTATATTAATCTCTGAAGGTGGACTCTGACCTTTTTGATGACTTCCTCTTGGTTTTCAGGAATAAAAAAAGCAGAGGAGATATTTCCTTGATAACTAAATGACAGCAAAAGTTTATTTATTTTTTTAACTTACATAATTACATTTCTCAAATGTATTATGTTAAACCTAAATTGCAGTACACAGTTAGGTATGGTATAAGCAGGAGATAATAAGGAAGACTTACCCTTATTTTGACACAGAGCGTAATAATATCTTTTATACAGTAAATTCTTAAAATAGCCTAGAGTGTGGGATTTGATATTCTGTTTTCATAGTATCAGGCCAAGGAAACTTAATTATTTCCTGGAAGTTAAAGGAAGGTTTCCAAGTATTAACAAATTTCCTGCTATGTCTCTTACAAAATATGAAAAATAAGTCATGGTTTTGATTGTGTAACATTTCAAACTGGAATCATGACACTCAGAACTAGATTCTCTTTAGAGTGGAAATTGAACAGTCACACATTTGAATTGAACATGATCTTTCCATCACAAAGTTCAAAATGACTTTTATATTGATAACCACCCTTAGATGCATTTAGAAATATCTTAGTAGGTTTATTTATTAAATCTTTACGTTGTCTTTTACATTGCTTTATTAGGCCAAAATATAATCTGTTTTTGGTATGCACACTCCTCACCTCAGAGGTATTGGACAGAGGCCATAGCTTCACTTCTAGTACATGGAACTGGGAATGCTTTGCCCACAGTGTATGAGAATCTGAGTAATGGTTGGTGACAAATCCTGGACTGACTTCATTGGTTTTCAACCTTATGTTAATAGAACATTTTTATTTTCATTCTTATGAGTGTAAAATTTTGCTAAGAATGTAATGCATTAACAGAAAGTTCACTTCAGCAGGTCAAACTATATAATTAGTGAAAATTATGTACCTGAAACATTATTTTTCAAATCTCAAATTCAAAGTAAATAAGGTATACCACTCATTTTGATATTTAGAGTACTTCAATATTTCTAGAAATATTCTATAGAGTGTGAAGAGCAAAAATACAAAAGAAAAAAGTGTAAAATAGAAATTTAATGGATAAGAAATTTTAATTATGAACGCTGAAATCAGATAAATCTCATCTGTTTTTATAGTACAACTTTAAGTGTGTTTTTTTCCCTCCCAGGACATTTATTCAGAGCAGCTGGGGATCAACCGTTTAACCTGTCCACAGTGTCGAGTGCCTTCCCAATGGTCAGCCACCCAGTCTTTGGTCTACATTCAGCCAGCTCAGGGCATTCAGAATTTGGTGGTTTGGGGACACTTGGTACACCCACAGCCTTAGCCGCACATCCCCAACTAGCATCTTTTCCAGGTAAACATCTGTTACAAACAGTGTTCAAGGAGAGGAGGAAAGCTTGAAAATGTTCAAGCGGTAATTTGTTTATTAAATTGAACAAAAAGAGTAGTCTAATGCCTGGTATATTAAAACTCTTGTACAAGAATTGGCTCTGTCCTATTTACCATGTGCAAAAAACCCCACACGATTTGTGCTAGGTGGCAGTGCAATTATAGATATTCAAGTGTTTAGAGAAGGGGGCATCTGCCACAAAAGTGAATAATTAGGCCATGTTTTTCTCATGCCTTTTATTGAAATATAACATGCAGGGAGGTGTAAATATCTTAAGTGTAGAGCTTGATGAACTTTTCTCAGCTTTATTTGATTTTTAAAAATTATTTAACTCACAGTGGAAAGTACATTCCAGTTCTTACAATCAATATATCTATACTTTTATTTTGAGTTCTCACTTCCTAAGGAAGATGAACTTGGCTCTTAAATTTCTATATTTTTCCATATTTGATAAGAACAACTATAGATTTGCACCACTTGCATAGCAGCAAGACCAGAATTATCCCAATTCTATAGATGAGAATTCAGGAGCTCCGTAGGACATCAGTTAAAGCTTAAATTGGACAAACATGCTATGATTTGTCTCATTATGTTATTTTGAAAGTCTAAACTTTAATGTGTTTCTGGTGATTGATTTTACTTTAATAAATTTTAGTAAGGGACGCATGGTTTAGTGTTACATAAAATAGCTTAAAAATTAGAGCATAATTCTAGAGACAAATAGACCTGAATTTAAATGTGACTGCTACCTTGAACAAGTAATATGACCACTCTGCCTCAGTTTTCTCATCTGAAAAATGAGGATAAATAATAGTACCTGCCTCTTAGTGTTCTTGTAAAGATTAAGGATAAGCCATATCAGTACTGATTGAAAAGTTTAGCATATATAGTTAGTACATAATTGTAGTTATCATTATTATTTCCTCTTGCCCACTTTAATGGGTAATAAATTGTCAAGTGCTCCTTTAAAAGGAAACAAGTATCTCATTTTAACTATATACAGAATGGAAAGATGTTTAGATGTATATTTCAAGTACTGTTTTTTGAGTCATATTATTCCTTTAATTCAGTTGTTTGGGAGAGAGGAGCTGAAGGGGAGGGATAATGTGACTGCAAAGTTAAAATGAAGTATTAAACTAAGTTTTAGCATTTGCTTTAAAAATACTGATAGGAATTTATTTTGGCCAGTTTCTAGCATGGTTGCTTAGCAAGATGATCAATTCAATAGATATTTGCTGAAATCTAGGATTTCTGAACAAAAATCAAAATAGATAGTAGGAATATAGTTACTAATTATCTTAAATTTTTTTAAATCATTTTATCGTAGTTATCAGACCCAGATTTATCTGGTATGTAATTTGAGGAAATTCTTAGATGGTAACTTAAATTATCATACCATACATAGCTTTTGAGTATTACTAAGCCACGATATAATTATTATATTATTAAAATCAGATACTATCTGCACTGATAGTTACCAGTGATAATGAAGAGTTTATCACAGTGATAAATGATAGTTATCAGTTGTAAAGAGTTACTCATCTGGATTTAAATACTGTTGATAACTTCCACTGTACAGAAAAAAAGTTAATAACTTCTCTAGCCTACCTGGACGATTCACTCATTCATTTATTGTACAAAGTTCTTCGAGCATCTGTCATGTTCTGTGTGTTGAGGAATACACTCACATTGTATGTGTTGTTTACAGTTTTTAGGAGGTAGGTAAACAATTACAAGCAGTCTTTAATGGTGAAAGTGTTGTCTATATAAGCATACTGTTTTTGCCAAATGAACAGAGACTATGCCCAGACCCAGAGGACTCATTTTTCAAGTTGTAGATTTGGTATAATTTAAATTTAAATTCTCTATAATTGCCTTTATTTAAAAGAGTAATCATTTAAATGCCAGATTTTTGAAATCACCTTAAAAAATAAGACACACAAGGAAGAAATTACTAGAAATTTTAAATAAGGAATAATTTATTTCAGATGATTGAATCAATGATGCAAAATAATTTCATGGATATTAGTGTGATATTATTTCTTTTTTATATTGAAATAGCATTTCACAGTAATCTCTTTTAAAATATTTATAATTTTTGATAATTATATTTTTGTATCATCATGAATTCTGTGAAGCATCTGGCTGTATCAAGTACAAAAGATTTTACAAGTCTGCTATATTTTCTAGGTTCAATATCATCTAAAATATTAAACTCTTGCAGTTGAATATGATTAATATTGCCAATATGCTGTTACCTCATTTAAATACATTTGGAAACTCATCATGTGCTGGTTATGTACTCCCTATTTTGTATATTTTATCTTATCAACAAGCTAGTTTGTGAGTGACTAAATTTGCTTTCTATTTTCTTAAATTTGGAAGATAAATAAGCTTGTCGCTTAACAAAAATTATATTATTTCTTATGAACTATTAGACATTTGCAAAGTTTAGTCAGAAGCTTTACCATCTTCATATTTTTATGTGATTTATTGTATTTACTTGTTTGTTTGTTTTTTTGTTTGTTTGTTTTACCTGTAGTGTCAGTTTAAATATACCATATTCATTTTCCAATTTTTTTTTCTATTCCCCATTGTGTACATATTTTATAGTAATGCTCTAAAGTACAGTGTTATGGTTATGTTTTTTTCTGGGGTTATATCTAAAGTATTTGAATCTTATACTTTGATTACCTTACTGATCTGTTGGTTATTTATAAAGTCTATACATTCAGCTGGAATGCTTTAATTATAGACTCTATATTAAATAATATAAATACCTTTAGGAAACCTCAGTCCCTTTTTATTATCTATCTGGTACCTAGGTTTCAAACCTATAAATAATAATAGATTGCAACTGTGCTGATACAAGCTCCAAATACACAGTTTTTCTTCCCACCTACATACACTTCTTTCATCTAAACAATGGATAAATGATTAATGCCTTTGTATAGTTATTCTTGGTTCAGTTTCCGTCATTCAGGCACTGCTAAATATGCATTGGTGTCATTTCACTAGCAGCGCCTTCCTGCAGTGCGGAAGAATAGTTTTTGCAGTTTTCTGCTTATGCTGTCTCTTAGACCTTTTAGAATAGCAGCTACCATGAACATTTCACTTGGCAAAATCTGATGATGACAGTGAACATTGCATTACATTCTATTTTTAATGAAGAGATATTCCTGCAAAAGATTTAAAGATCACACAATACCCTGACGAATATTGAATGTTTCTTATACTATATTATTGTGTTTTTTTTTCTATAATTTCCTTCTGGTAGTTACAATCAAAGAAAAATATATCATATCTCTTTGATGATTAGCCTCAAAGGTAATCAGTGATTTGTTACTCTGGCAGGTTAGCCAAGCGGAAAGATTATTTCTGAGATTTTAAATGGGGTAATACAAGACTTTCTTTTGGATTATTTTCAAATCTCTTCTTACTCTTCACCCTTTTTGGAAAATATATTCTATAAAATTTGGCTTCTCTCCTTTTCTAAAAGTTTAAACTAAGAGCCACTGTTTGAACATTTAAATTGCATTTGATGATTTTCTACCATTGAGTCATTTTACATTATTAAAACAATCATCGTTATCTGTAATTATGAGAGAAAATATAAACAAAATCCAAGTTTTCTTCATTAAATTTATGGAGAGGAATTTTATAAACCTTTCATATTTTAATATGACTTGTTTTAGAAATCTTTGAATGCTTTTCATTTCTTAGAAAAAAACCCACGCTGATTTTGATATCTTTATGTTTTTGTTTGAGTATAGAATATTTTCTTTCATAAATGCATTTGAGGTATGCCGGTTTACAGTAGCAGTCTTTGTATTATTATTTATGATTTATCAGACCCAGAATTATTAGTATGTAACTTGAAGAAATTCTTAACATAGGTTGTAGATGGTAACTTAAATTCTAAGGTTTTAAAATAGATTAGTGTATTCTTAAATATTGTTTCTTTGCTAATTTTGAAAATTATGGTTTAAGTTATCAAAGAGTCAAATAGTTCTTTAATATTCCAAGTTTTCCATTTTATTTTTAAAACCATAGACTACCTTTATTCTTCATAAACTTGAACTCAAGGAGCTGCTAAGTAAAGATCCTTGGATATTTATTATCTTAATGAGAGGAAATGATGAGTGTACAATATCTAATCAACTATCTTATAGTTAGATGATCAGAACTATGTGTGATTCAGCAATTTTGTTCCAAGATGAAACTTGAAAATTACAAGAATTGTTACATCAACTAGAAAGTTAATTCACGTACTTTTGTTTGTTTGTTTGGTGTTTGGTTTTGAGGTGCAGAATGGTGGCGAACAACAGATGTTCATACTCGTACAGGGGCGACCTTCTTTCCACCATTGCTGGGAATTCCACCGCTGTTTGCTCCTCCAGCCCAGAACCATGATTCTTCTTCCTTCCATTCAAGGACTTCAGGAAAAAGTAATAGAAATGGTCCTGAAAAAGGTATTTATATTAACTTAAGTGAGGTCCTACAAGTGCTCCATTTCAATACCTATTTTCAGTAGAGTTTAGATTTAATGACATTTATATAACATTGTACTAGACACCTTTTTCATACTGTCTTGCTTAATCTTACATGATGACTCTTAGAGATTGGAAGTATTCTCATTTCTCATCCAAGTTTAAATAAATGATTCAAGGACCACTTACATGTAAATGTGGCATCGGCAGGACTTGAACCCAGGCCTTCTAACTCCCAGCTCCACTGCTTTTTCCTCTGTATCTCATTACCTCTTTTGTGTAACCCAAAATAAGATATTACTTCTTCTGTAATTCAGCATTATATTCATCAAAATTAATATCCAAGTCCTCCTTTTTTCTTTTAACTGATTTTTAATATTGCTGTAGTTGATAACTGTTGCTAGAAGAGCATCTGCAAATTATAATAGCATTTTAGATGGTTTATTATTATCTTTTTTTACTTGAGTAAGAGTTGTCAGGGGGTTTACTCTGAAAGGGGAAATATTTGCATGTAATTATATTTATTTTTTCTTTGTTTTTAATTTTATTTTTAATTTTTTTAAATTTACATCCAAATTAGTTAGCATATAGTGCAACAATGATTTCAGGAGTAGATTCCTTAGTGCCCCTTACCCATCTAGCCCATCTCCCCCTCCCACAACCCCTCCTGTAACCCTCAGTTTGTTCTCCATATTTATGAGTCTCTTCTGTTTTGTCCCCCTCCCTGTTTTTACATTATTTTTGTTTCCCTTCCCTTATGTTCATCTGTTTTGTCTCTTAACGTCCTCATATAAGTGAAGTCATAGGATTTTTGTCTTTCTCTGGCTGACTAATTTCACTTAGCATAATCCCCTCTAGTTCCATCCACGTAGTTGCAAATGGCAAGACTTCATTCTTAATTATATTTCTAAACGTTATTTTAACTGAAGTGAAATTCAGATAAATATAAAGTTACCATTTTAAAGTGAATAATTCAGTGAAATTTAATGTATTCACAGTACTGAACAACCACTACTTCTATCTAGTTTCAAAACATTTTCATCACTCCACAAGGAAACTCCATACCCCTTAAGCAGTTTCTCCTCTTTCTTCCCTCCCCCAGACCCTGGCAACCACTAACTTGTGCTCTGTTTCTATGGATTTACCCATTGTGAATATTTCATACAGATGGAATCATCCAATATGTGACTTTTTGTGTCTGATTTCTTTCACTTAGCATAATGTTTTAGAGAGTCCTTCATATTGTAGCATATATCATTACTTCATTCCTTCTTATGACTGATTAATATTCTTTTGTATAAACATGTTTATTTTTATTTTCAAGGTGTAAATGGGTCAATAAATGGAAACACTACATCATCTGTATCTGGTATCAACACACCTGTACTATCCACTACTGCTTCAAGTTCTGTGGGACAAAGTAAAAGTATAAGCTCAGGTGGAGGAAATCGAAAATGTAATCAGGAACAAAACAAAAACCAGCCTTTGGATGCTAGAGCTGACAAAATAAAAGATAAGGTAAGTTACTCTTCCTTCTAGGACAAATATACAACAGATCATTCTAAAGGTCAAACCACCTGACTCCGTAGAGTCATTTCTTATGAATTACCAACTCTTATTTTTACACGTTTATTTTTATGCTGTGATGCTAATATTATGTCTCTTAAAAATTAAAACTCTCAGCACCAGTATAAATAATACAAATAGCAATAATAGCTAAGATTTATGGAGAACTTACTACATACCAGCTCTACTCTAATCATTTTGCATATCACACCTATTTTAATCCTGTCTATACCTCTAATGAGCTAGGTATTGCAATTACACATGGGGAAACAGAGCCTCAAAATAGTTGGCTGGTAAGTGGCCAGGATTTGAAGTCAAGCAGGTTGACCCCAGAGCCTATGTTTTTAGGAAAACAAAAATAAGAAAACATTATGGGAAGTTTCAAATATATAGAATAGACAGAATAGCATAATAATCTTGTGCATCTATTATTCAGTTTCAGCAGTCATCCCCTCATGGCCAATTTTATTTCATTTTATCCCCAACTATGCAGGTTATCAATTTATGCCTTTCAGCTCTATGAATTCGCCCTCTTCTCCTTTGCCAATTGGCACAGTGTTAGACTTTGTCAGCAGAGGATCTTGGAGAATCCCTGGAAGAGGAGAGGGCTTCTGTTCCTGTTTCTGGTGTTTTCTTCTTGCTCTTATGCCGTGGTTGCCAGTGGGTAGCTTTGTCACCAGCTGGCTGCTTCTCCATGGGCTCTGTTCAGGAGAACTAGTAGTACACCCATTCTAGTGGGTTTCATGGGCATCCCAGCAGGGACCTTATTAGTAAGTTTTACCCAAACAGCAGTGGGTGGCTTTCTAGCTAATTTTACTGGCACCCTAGCTCGGAGGTTTCCAGCAACTTTTCCTGGCACTCCAGCTGGCATGTTTTCTATTTGCCAGCCTGACCTGTGATACCTCAGTTAGCTTTTCTGCCAGACAGTGGGCAACAGCCACCTCCTCTCCAACAAAGTCTGAAGTTCAGCCTTGGGTGAATGAGGTTGGAAGAGAGAGACTGTCTTCCAAGTTTACCTTTATTTTAGTACTGTACCTGTGCCCTACAGTAAGTGGCTACTCCATACATCTGCTATTTCAATATTCTTTTTTTTCCCCTGTTAGGGCTGCATTATTTAATGTTCGGATAAGTCAAATAAACCAGTGCAATAGGGCATGAATATTAAAAAGGGGATATAGTGATGGAGAGGAAGACAGGTTTATCATTATTTGCAGATGACAGTATCTATTATTATTGCTTTGCTATTTGATAGTTGCAATGCCTCTTTAATATAGTTTTGTGATTTAGGTCAATTTTTAAGGAGGTCTTCAGGCATTTGTTAAGAGGCACATACATAGGGAGGTGAATATAGGCAACATTTAAACTTGGGCAGCTCTGAAGTTATTTTTATGTGCTCACTGCAATAATCCTAACTGGGGGGAATTTTAGCCAGTGACTTACAGAAGCCATATTTATTTAAAGGGTGGGCTCCTAGGATACCAGGCAGTGATGTGGGTGGAAGAGGCCTTTCTCTACCTGCCTGTCCATGAGTTTCTTCCACCTCTAGAGCCTTTCAACAAGCTGGGACCCTAGTATTATATGCAAGGCAGTCAGCTGTAATTAACTGCACAACATTGGGCCCTCACAAGGCTGCCTTGCCAAATAACAGCAAACCACATTGTGGTAAACTCTCTCCTCTCGCCAACTCTGGTTATGTGGGACTAGAGCCCTTCCAACAGTGGCCTGCCCACAGCCAGAAATGCATCAGCAGGCTGCACAACGCAGTGCCCTCACCAGGGGAGCCCTGGCCTGGGAAGAGAGTGATGTGCCGGCTCCCTGTGATATCTATATCCTTGCTCTCCCTACACCCAGCCATGTAAATCCCATTTTCTTTCTTTCTTTCTTTCTCTTTCTTTCTTTCTTTCTTTCTTTCTTTCTTTCTTTCTTTCTTTCTTTCTTTTCTTTCTTTTAAATATTTATTTAATTTATTTTTTAAATTTATATCCAAGTTAGCATATAGTGCAACAATGATTTCAGGAATAGATTCCTTAATTCCCCTTAACCGTTTAGCCAATCCCCCCTCCCACAACCCCTCTAGTAACCCTCTGTTTGTTCTCCATATTTAAGAGTCTCATGTTTTTGTCCCCCTCCCTGTTTTTATATTATTTTTGCTTCCCTTCCCTTATGTTCATCTGTTTTGTCTCTTAAAGTCCTCATATGAGTGAAGTCATATGATTTTTGTCTTTCTCTGACTAATTTCACTTAGCATAATCCCCTCCAGTTCCATCCACGTAGTTGCAAATGGCAAGATTTCATTCTTTTTGATTGCTGAGTCATACTCCATTGTGTATATATATGTGTGTGTGTGTGTGTGTGTGTGTGTGTGTGTGTGTGTGTGTGTATATATGTGTGTGTGTGTGTGTGTATATATATATATATATATATATGTATGTATATATACACCACATCTTTATCCATTCATCCATCGATGGACATTTGGGCTCTTTCCATACTTTGGCTATTGTTGATAGTGCTGCTGTAAACATGGGGGTGCATGTGTCCCTTTGAAACAGCACACCTGTATCCCGTGGATAAATGCCTAGTAGTGCGATTGCTGGGTTGTAGGGTAGATCTATTTTTAGTTTTTTAAGGAACCTCCATACTGTTTTCCAGAGTGGCTGCACCAGCTTGCATTCCCACCAACAATGCAAAAGAGATCCTCTTTTCTCCACATCCTCGCCAACATCTGTTGTTGCCTGAGTTGTTAATGTTAGCCATTCTGACGGGCGTGAGGTGGTATCTCATTGTGGTTTTGATTTGTATTTCCCTGATGATGAGTGATGTTGAGCATTTTTTCATGTGTCGGTTGGCCATCTGGATGTCTTCTTTGGAGAAGTGTCTATTCATTTCTTTTGCTCATTTCTTCACTGGATTATTTGTTTTGTGGGTGTTGAGTTTGAGAAGTTCTTTATAGATTTTGGATACTAACCCTTTATCTGACAGGTTGTTTGCAAATACCTTCTTCCATTCTGTCGGTTGCCTTTTAGTTTTGCTGATTGTTTCCTTTTGTTTTGTTTTTAAATATAATTTGTTGTCAAGTTAGCTAACATACAGTGTATACAGTGTGCTCTTGGCTTCGGGAGTAGATTCCCATGATTCATCGCTTACATACAACACCCAGTGCTCATCCCAACAAGTGTCATCCTCAATGCCCGTCACCCATTTTCCCCTCTCTTCCATCGCCCCCTCCCCATCAACCCCCAGTTTGTACTCTGTATTTAAGAGTCTCTTATGGTTTGCCTTTGTCTCTATTTGAAACTGTTTTTTCCCCTTCTCTTCTCCATGGGCTTCTGTTAAGTTTCTCAAATTCCGCATGAGTGAAAACACTGCTATTTTGTATTCTTTAGAGGTCTGTCTCTCTTAGCAGTTCATATTCTGTTACTAGTTAATAATTCTTTTTTTTAAGTTTATTTATTTTGAGAGAGAGAGTGAGAGCACATATGTGAGCATGAGTGGGGAAGAGGCAGAGAGAGTGGGTAAGAGAATTTCCAAGCAGACTCCTCACTGTTAGTGCAAAGTGTGCTGAGGGGCTCAATCCCACAAACAGTGAGACCATGATCAGAGCTGAAATCAAGAGTTGGATGCTCAGTCCTGTAACTGAGCCACCTAGGCATCCCACTAGTTAATAATTCTATATAATAAAATTCCCCTGTTCAAATTGCTGATGTGTTTTCTGCCATCTGACTAGACTTTATCTGCCATAGAAGTGATGTTATTAGGAGTAGGGTGGATATGCAGATTGCATATGGTAAATTTACTCCAATATTCTGGTTACTCAAAGCCTTTAGATTTCTTCTTCCATATCATACCAGGGAAGCTGTGACATTTCCACGTTATTAAAGGTAGGCAACCACTGAGTCCAGGTTTCATGCATCCAAGCAAGTAAGCTGAGGTAACTCGAGCTATACAAACTAACACATTATATCTGGAAGTTCTAGTAAGTGCACCCATATTAGTGAATTTGGTCTACTCTCATTTGTATTTCCTCTTCAGTGAGGGGTCTTGGTTTATTTTGAATTAAAGTCTTAGCATTAACTGCAAACATTTTGGAAACAAAGATAATAACTAGAGTGGTGTCATCTCTAAATTTTATAAAAACCACGTTGAAGGCCTGGTTTCTGGGGGAACAGAATCAACAGTTTGTGATTGTGCACACATCACTTTCTTCACCCATTCAGCTGTAATATCAAGGGGACTAGGAAGTTCTGACACCACAGCAAAATATAGGTGATATTGGTCCAACCTTAAATCTTCAGATTTCAACATGCCTCCCAGGTTCCAACTTTAATCTTAAAGAACTATTTTATAAAATTTTCTTTTGTCCTTTTTCAATACAGCGTCAAGCCCTGTATGTTTTCCAGGATCAATTGAACAAATAAAGATTTCTTTCCTTTTGCCCAGAATATTTCACAGAAATATGTCCTCTAGATCTTTTAGTTCCCTTTTCAACAGAAGATAAATGTTTTCCAGAATACAGTAAAACATATGAAGGTCTGGAGAAGGTCATATGGTAAAGCCAAAAGTCTAATGGTACTCACCACAAAACTCAACAGAACTGTACTTAGACCCCAAACAAACATTTTCTTTCCTCTTTAAGCCACCCCACTGAGCAATTGTGATAAAAGACTCTTGTTTGTTTCCTTCCAGGGACATAGGTTTCAGGGTCATATTCTCTACCTGTTGCTCTTTAACTGCTCTTCAATCTTCATCTTATGATTTGTTTCATGGGCATTCTCATTAGTATGAGCTCCAAGGAGCTATGTCCACACTGCTGCCCCTTCTCTGCATGCACTCCTTACTCCCATAGTGTTTTTTTTTAACATATAAAACTAGTATTTTTAATTGAAAAATATGTAATAAAGCTGTTTTCACCTTTCTGGAGAAATGTTCTTTTTTAAATTCAAGTATCATTAACATACAGTGTTATACTAGTTTCAGATGTACAATGTAATGATTCAACAGTTCTATACATTACTTAGTGCTCATCAGGATAAAGATACCCTTAATCCCCTTTATCTATTTCACCCAGCCCCCACCCACCTGCTTTCTGGCAACCACCAATTTGTTCTCTGTATTTAGGAGTCGATTTTTAAATTTCTCTCTTCTTTTCTTTGTTCATTTGTTTTGTTTCTTAAATTCCATATATGACTGAAATCATATGATATTTGTCTTTTTCTGACTGATTTCACTTAGCATGATACTCTCTAGCTCTATCCATGTTGTGGCAAGTAGCAAAATCTCTTTTTTATGGCTGAATAATATCTACTGTAATATATACATCACATCTTCTTATCCATTCATATATTGATGAACACTTGAGTTGCTTCCGTATCTTGGCTATTGTAAATAATGCTGAATAAACATAGGGGTGCATATACCTTGTTGAATTAGCACTTTCATTTTCTTTGGATAATACCCAGTAGTACACTTACTGAATCATATAGTAATTGTATTTTAACTTTTTGATGAATCTCCATGCTGTTTTCCAGAGTGGCTGTACCAATTTATATTCCCACCAATAATGCACGAGGTTTTTTTCTATATGGCCTTGCCAGCACATCTTATTTCTTTTATTTTTGATTTTAGCCATTTTGACTAGTGTAAAGTGATAATTTGTTGTGGATTTGATTTGCATTTCTCTGATGAGTGATGGCTGATGTTGAGTACCTTTTCATCTGTCTGTTGGCCGTCTGTATGTCTTCTTTGGAGAAATGTCTATTCAGGTCCCCTACCCATTTTTAAATCAAATTATTTGGGTTTTTTTTAGCATTGAGTTGTATTAAGTTTTTTATATATTTTGGCTATGAACCCCTTATCAGATGTACCATGAGTAACTATCTTCTCCCATTCAGCAGGTTGCCTTTTTTGTTTTGTTGATGGTTTCTTTCACTGTTGCAAAATCTTTATACTTGATAAAGTCCTAGTAGTTTAATTTTGCTTTTGTTTCCCTTACCTGAGGAGACACAGATAGAAAAATGTTTCTATGGCTGATGTCTAAGAAACTACTGCCTGTGTTTTCTTCTAGAAGTTTTATGGTTTCGTGTCTCATATTATATCTTTATCTTGAGTTTATTTTTGTGCATAGTACAAGAAAGTGGTCTTGTTTTATTCTTTTGCTTGTAAGTGTCCTATTTTCCCAGCACCATTTGTTGAAGAGATTATCTCTTACCCATTGTGTTTTCTTGCCTCCTTTGTTGTAGATCAATTGACCATAAAAGTATGTTTATTTCAGGCTTTTTATTCTATTCTGTTGTGCTATGTGTCTATTTTTTGCCTGTAGCACTCCGGTTCTGTTTAGTTTTTGTTGTTGTGTTGTTGTTTTGTTTTGTTTCATTTTGTTTTTTAGAGAGAGCGAGAGCATTAGCAAGGAGGAGCAGAGGAAGAGGGAGAGAGAGAATGTTAAGCAGGCTTCATGCCCAGCAGGGAGCCCAATATAAGGCCTCACAGCCATGAGATCATGACCTGAGCCAAAATCAAGTCAGATACTTAATTGATGGAGTCATCTGGGTGCCCCAGTACCACACTGTTTTGTTTACTACAGCTTTGTAGTATATCTTGAAATCTGGGATTGTGATACTCCAGCTTTGTTCTTCTTTTTCAAGATTAGTTTGGCTATTCAGAATCTCCTGTGGTTCCATACAAATTTAGTAGTATTTCTTCTAATTCTGTGAAAAATGTTGTTGATATTTCGATAGAGATTGCATTAAATCTGTAGACAGCTTTAGGTAATATGGACATTTTAATAATATCGGTTCTTCCAGTCCATGAGCATGGAATATATTTGTATTTGTTTGTGTCCTTTTCAGTTTCTTTCATCAATGTTTTGCAGTTTCCATATACAGGTCTTTCACCTCCTTGGTTTATTTTTAGGTATTTTATTATTTGGGTGCAATTGTAAGTGGAATTGTTTTCTTAATTTTTCTTCCTGCTACTTCATTATTAGTGTATAGAAACGCAACAGATTTCTGTAGATTAATTTTGTATCTTGCAACTTTACTGAGTTCATTAATCTGTTCTAGTAGTTTGTTGGTAGAGTCTTTAGGATTTTCTATATATAGTATCATGTCAACTGCAAATAAGGAAGAAGTTTTACCAATTTGGATGCTTTTTATGTATTTTTCCCCCCTTCGGTAATTGCTGTGGCCAGGACTTCTAGTACTATGTACCAGGACTTCCATTATAAAAGTGGTAAGGATGGACATCCTTGTCTTGGTCCTAATCTTAGAGGAAAAGCTCTCCATTTTTCATGATTAAATATGATGTTAGCTGTGGGGTTTTCATATATGGCCTTTATTATGTTGGGATATGTTCCCTGTAAACTTACTTTGTTGATAGTTTATCATGAATGAATGTTGTAGTTTGTCAAATACTATTATGGATCTACTGAGATGATCAAATGTTTTCTATCTTTTCTCTTATTAATATGATGTATCACATTGATTTGTGAATATTGAACCACCCTTGCATTTCTGGAGTAAATCCCACTTGATTGTGGTGAGTGACTTTTTTTGGATTCAGTTTGCTAGTATTTTGTTGAGGATTTTTGTAATGTTCATCGGAGATATTGGCCTGTAGCTTTCTTTTTTTTTTTTTTCCTTTTTGTAATGTCTTTATCTGGTTTTGGTATCAGGATAATGTTGGTCTCATAGAATGAACTTGGAAGCTTTCCTTCCTCTTCTATTTATTGGAAGAGTTTGCAAAAAGTAAGTATCTCTTCTTTAAGAGTTTGGTAGAATTCACCTGTGAAGCCATCTGGCGTTTGTTGGGAGCTTTTGATTATTGATTCAGTTTCATGACTAGTAATTGATCTCTTCAAATTTTCTATTTATTCTTGATTTAGTTTTGTAAGATTATATGTTTCTGGGAATTTATCCATTTCTTCTGGGTTGTCCAGTTTGTCGGCATGTAATTTTTCAGAGTATTCTTTTATAATCCATTGTATTTCTGTGATACCAGTCATTATTTCTCATCTTTCATTTCTGATTTTATTTATTTGAGTCCTGTCTTAATTTCTTGATGAGTCTGGCTTAAAGGTTTATCAATTTTTTTTATCTTTTCAAAGAACCAGCTCCTGATTCTTTTAGTCTCTTTCATTTATTTCTGCTCCAATCTCTCTCATTTATTTCTGCTCCAATCTTTATTATTTTTGTTCTTTTACTGACTTTGAGCTTTGTTCTTTTTCTGTTTACTTTTGGTTGCAAGTTTAGATTGTTTATTTGAGATTTTCTTGTTCCTTTAAGTATACCTGTATTGCTATAAACTTCCTTCTTGAACAGCTTTTGCTGCATCCCAAAGATTTGGGACTGTTGTATTTTCATTTGCCTCCATATATTTTTTGATTTCCCGTCTGATTTCTTAGTTGATCTATTCATTGTTTTGTAGTGTGTTATCTAGACTTCATGTAGTTGTGTGCTTTCCAATTTTTTCTTGTGTTTGGTTTCTAGTTTCATACGTTGTGGTTGGAAAAGATGCATGATATGATTTTATTCTTTTGGAATTTATAGAGGCTTCTTTTGTGGGCTAACATGATCTATCCTGGAGAATGTTCCACATGTACTTAAAAGAATGTGTTTTCTGCTGTTTGGGGATGGAATGTACCTCTTAGAAATAGTGCTAAAATCTAGTAACATCTGTACTCTCCAGTGCTTCCACAGTATACAAGGCATTGAGCAAGACTTTAGCAGCATACATATGAAATAGATTCTGTCCTTAGCTTTAGTAAGGAATCTACATCGACATTTCTAAGCAAAATCAGTGCTATTAAAGTAAAAAATATTTCCTGTAGCAAGTAGTAAAAACTTACAGGGGCACTTTTTTAATGGTATAAAGTGTTGGATTCTGAGGTACCGTAGTGGTGTCTGTAGGCATCTATGTTGAAATGACACTAGAGAGAGGTTGGTTATCAAAGTGAGGGATACTAGAACTTAAAATTTCAGAAAAAGAGCGCTTCTGCCTCTGGGTAAGTCATTGTCTGGCATGAATTTGTGGTAGTAGGTTGTCAAGTAAAATGGGAATGAAGGACATTGGAACTAAGGAAGAAAATCTTATATATATTTTTTGCCCAGTGTTTTTCCTTTTTAAAAGCTTTTTAAACATTGCTTCGGTAACCTTTTTCATGTGTAGTTTGAAAAAATGTTCTTCAGCTAATTTCGATAATTCCTTCTGGGGGTTGCTATGTCAGTAGTGTTCATTGACAATCATTAAGTCCAATTCCCTCATATAGAATGTGTGATTATTTAGAATAAATGTAGATATTTCAAATTAAACAATATAAGTCACAGACTAAAATACATATACAGCCTGTTGGGGGGAAAAAAATAAAACAATTCAAGTTTAAATGAGTTCCACTCCTGCTATTACAAGTCAGTAACAAGCTACTTTTTACATGCAGACAGTCTTCTTAAAAACATAAGTGAGTTTTTGTGGTTTTAAAATAATTTTATGTTATCACTCCTTCCAGTCTTTCCTATCCCCCTCAGACTAAAATCCTTGTCAAGTCTTATAAGACCCCATATAATCTGACCCCTGCCAGTCCATTCAACCTTGTTTCCTGTGGCTCTTTCTCTCTCTGGCTCCCTGTGCTATAACTGATAGCTGACCTTTCCAAGTCTTTGAACATATCAAACTTATTTCATGGCTGTTGCCTTTGGTCTTTCCCCTGTGTTGAAAGGCTCTACTTTTATCTTCATGTGAGTGTCTCTCACTCTCCATTTAGGTCTCAGCTCAAAACGGTCTTACCTGATAACTGCATCTAAATCTTTATGCCCATCCTCACCCCCAGCACACACAATCAATCCAAGAATCCTATTTTAGTTGTGGTATACATCACTAAAAACACCTAATTATATTGTTTGTTGATTCTGTTCTCCCTGTTACCACTAGGGCAGAGTTGCCGTCATACCCTTGTATCCCCAGAGACTAGAGCAACTATGTCTGGTACATAATAGCCTTGAATTTGTTTTGTTATTGAAAGAAAGAAGTATACAATGAAATGAAAGTTCAAGGAGAGGATTCTTAAAAGCTTTCCTAGCTTGGAATAGGGTGCGAATGGTGGTTAATAAGCTCTTTTTTGATCACTTTTTGATAACCTAAGAAGATTCATTTTTAAAATGTTAAGTGACAGGAAAGAGACTTACTACTTAATTGTGTACTTAATTGTGTGTGACTACAAAAGACACACACACACACACACACACACACACGTAATAGAGATTAAGGAGATGAAATTGATAGTACTGAAACTTATTTTCTCTTTTCCTCTAATACCTCGACTTGTCTATTAACTTCTATATATGTTTTTAATATGGGGACTAAATTTGTTACATTATAGAGGCACAGACTCTTTGTATACTGTCAGTGTATGGTCTGCAACGACCACCTGCACCAGAATCACATTAAAGTGCTTGTTAATGTAGATCCCTGTGTCCTGTTTGGAATTGGGACTCCGGAATCTGCTGGTTGTTGCAAGTTCAGCAAGTAAATATTTTGCACATTAAAACTTTAGAACCCACACCTCTAGACCCACTCTTGAGGCATGTAGACTCCCTTTCTCGTGCCACCTTTAAATTAAAAACTATACAGATTACTTGGGTATTGGAATAGGAGTTAATTTTTCTCTGGTAAATTACTGTATCTCACTTTTTCCTTTCCTTTCTTAGCCTCTAGTAAAACCCAAAGTGATAACTTCTGTTTAGACTCCATGATTTTCATAATCTTGCTATACATGCTTAGAAACCCCTAATAGATTTTGGTTACAATGAAGAAGATGTTTCTCTGCCAAATAAATGGTAGACTTAATTTTTCTATATTACTATTGTTTCCCTTTAATCTCTACTTTGGTCTTTTTCATTCCGTGTTACCCACATTATTTCTCATCACTCTTGCTGTACTCTGAGGGAAAGAGATAGTTCAAGGAATAATGGTAACCGGTATTTGGCTCATTGTATTTCCAGAGGAAGCATTATGGTTGCTAATTTGGAGCAGTTAATACAGAGTATCATTGCATGCAGAATATCTCAACAGGAGTGACTCTCTTCACTCATATGCATTTTATTTTATTTAACTTAAATTTCAGAAAGCAAAAAGGAAAGAGTCCTAATTTGCAGTCTATAACTATCACTTCAACCTGGCTTCTTTTTGTGGAAGTGTATTATTGTCTTTCATTCCCCAAACTCATTAGTCATGACAGAGTATATTTCCGTTAAGACCATAACTTTTGTAATTCATTACTTTTGTAATTTATTGCTGATTTTTCTATATTTTTTCTTTATTTTATCTATCAGCAAATCCTACTGAAATGTTCCTATGTAACTTTGAATTATACTCAATCTATTCCTGTACCTTGTTAATATTTCTTCTTTTCAGTCTTCCTGTTGGCAGACTTTTAACTTTTCCATTGTTATATAGTTGTTTAGTTATAATTCATGTCATGATTTTCCCTCCTTTTTATGCACTACCATTGTCTGTCCTTTAAACACAAAACTTTTTTAATGTGACCTAATGTCACTTTGTATCAATTTTGGATTTTCTTCTTCCTGTAGAGCCTTAAAGGTTCCAGAAATTAATGTCTTTATCATATTTTCTATCTTTTGTGAAGTGAAATACAAAAATTAAATTCCTTGCTAGAGCAGCCCCCTAAGTCTTTTGCTACCTATTTTATTTTCTCTACAGTACTTACTACTATATAGAATTTTTTTGCTTTTATATTAGCCATTTATTTATTCTACCACTGCCAGCACTAGAATGTAAGTTTCTTGAAGGCAAAGGCTCTGTCTTAAACATCATTGTTGTCCAGCACTTGGAAGGGTATGTTTGGCATGTTATATGTAAATATTTGGCTACTGACTCACCATCTGCATAAAAAAGAAGACTAAAGCTAAATAGAGAACTTCAGTGTCTGTAACCCTTACAATAATTGGAATTATTATTTTGTAAATTTCTCTTTTTAATCTGTCATACATTTTGAAGCATGGCCGTCATATGAATAGATCTATATATATATGCTAGATGTTTCTAATATTCCGTACATGCAGAGCCTGTATTTTTTATTGGAGAATTCCTATCAGATAAGTTAATTGGATTCATTTATTGAATAATTGCCCTTGCAACATGTGACTTTTTCCTTTTTTCTAAAGTGATATTTTGAAATTGAAATACCACTTGAAAATTAAAAATCATACCTCTTAGTGAACTTTGAATTTTTTCCAAAAATGAAGTCTTGCTAAAAAATTGTCTTTATCCAGAAACCAAGGAAGAAAGCTATGGAGAGTTCTAGCAACAGTGATAGTGATTCGGGTACATCATCAGACACCTCAAGTGAAGGCATTAGTAGTAGTGATTCAGATGATCTAGAGGAAGATGAAGAAGAAGAAGATCAAAGTATTGAAGAAAGTGAAGATGATGATTCTGATTCAGAAAGCGAAGCACAGCATAAAAGTAACAACCAGGTATAAACAGTTTCATTGGCAGTATCCACACATTATGCATATTTAGGAATTAACTGCTTTATCTTGACTGTCAGAGTCCCTAAAGTTTAAAGTTAATCATTGCTGTTAGTTCTTATATTTGCACAAGAAAGAATAGGAGATGGAGAAACATTTTTAAAGGGACATTTGGTGTATTTTTTTAGTGAGCTTTATATATCTATCTAAAGTCACTAGAAAAACTTTTTAATTTTTTTTTAATGTTTATTTATTTTTGAGAGACAGAGAGAGACAGAGTGTGAGCGGGGGAGGGGCAGAGACAGAGAGAGAAAGACACAGAATCTGAAGAGGCTCCAGGCTCTGAGCTGTCAGCACAGAGCCTGAGGCGGGGCCCGAACTCACAAGCCGAGAGATCATGACCTGAGTCGAAGTTGGACGCTCAACCGACTGAGCCACCCAGGCGCCCCAAAAAACTTTTTAAAGTACCCTTTTTCTCCAGCTGCTTGATGTTCTTTGTTTTAATAGATATTGAGAAGTTGCTTTTTTATTTTTATTTACAGGTGCTATTACATGGTATTTCAGACCCAAAAGCAGATGGACAGAAAGCAACTGAAAAAGCCCAGGAAAAAAGAATACAGCAGCCATTACCTCTTGTGTCTGAGTCCCAGACTCACCCATCATTCCAATCCCAGCAGAAGCAGCCTCAGGTTTTGTCACAGCAGCTTCCATATATTTTCCAAAGCTCTCAGGCAAAGGAGGAATCTGTGAACAAACACACAAGTGTAATACAGTCTACGGGATTGGTGTCCAATGTGAAACCTTTATCTTTGGTAAATCAAGCCAAAAAGGAAACTTACATGAAACTCATAGTTCCTTCTTCTCCTGATGTACTTAAAGCAGGGAATAAAAATACCTCTGAAGAATCTAGTCCTTTGACCAGTGAAATGCGATCCAAACGGGTGAGTTAAAAATTATTTATAAAATAATTTTATTATTAGAAAAAGAGCTTTTATATAGTCTTACAATATGCTAGTTTAAATGAAATTCTACTCTTATTTTCATACTTTATTAGTTACCAGGAATAGCATATGCACATCAGATTTCTCTGATTTTATATTTACATATACATCTGCTTAATGTATTTTTGGCACACAATCGTGTCATTTTTCCTGAGGTTTAATGATTAGCAGAAAGGGGAGAAATACATTTGAATAAGATATACTCCAAATTACTTTTCTTTAAGATCAATGTCCTTTTTTTCTAATATCAATATATTCTTCTTTAAAGAAATGAACTTGAGTCATTTACCTCTGTAGCCTTATACTTTATCAACCACAAGCATAAAAATCCTTTATGAAGAATCATTTATTTTAATGTTTATTTATTTTTGAGAGAGAGAGAACGGTTGAATGCCCAAGTGGGGAGGGGCAAAGAGAGAGGAGGACAGAAGATCTCAAGCAGGCTCTGCACTGACTGCAGAGAGCATGATGCAGGGCTCAAACTCAGGAACTGTGAGATCATGACCTGAGCCAAAGTCGGACACTCACCTGACTGAGTCTTTACTTGTTCTAAATAACAAGTAAAGAACAGAAGGATTTTAAACCAAGATCATTCTTGTATCAAATCCCATTATTAAGATGAAATAATTTGGTGTTTCTGAAATGATAATGGTAGTTCATGGGAAATATTTCATGTGAATGGACATTCACATTAGACTCAACTATATGAAATATAAAATATTTTGAGTAATTTTTATTTATACAAATACCAGAACCAATAATCGGAGAATTTTTTCATCTTTATTTTCTTGCTATTGATTTTATATTTTCTACATAGTCTACATTCATATGTCTAGTAGAATTCTAGTAATTAAATGACCAGTGCCTTTTATTCTAGAACCAATCCAGAGTAGAGAAAAAATATTATGTTTGAACAAAGTATCCTGTCTTTTGATTACAAAAATTATCATTAGACCTCTTAATCCCATTAGATAACTTGTAAAGCTCTTGCTGTTTGCCAGCTGTTGTTTTATGTGCTGAATATGCATTTACTCATTGGACACTAACATCTGTAAATGCTACTAATATTATAATGCCCATTTACAGATAATCAAATTGAGATTCATAAAAAATAGCTCTCCCAAGATCACACTGCTAGTTAGTGACAGAGTTAAAATTCAAATCTAAGCAGTAGTACTAGAATCCTTGTTCTTAACCTCTGTGATAGCTGCCTTTCTCAAAAAAGTTACAATGTCCTTGTCCATTAACTCTTACTGCACTGAGAAGAATTTAAGAACAGGGTCAAAGTAAAATTACGTGAACAAATCAGGCTTTGATGAGAATCTAAATGCATAGTTCTCAAGCCTAAGGATACATTAGAATTACTTGGAAAACTTTAAAAAAAGGAATAATACCTTAGAACAATTAAATCAGAATCTCTTAGTCTGTTGAGACCAAGGTATTGCACATATCAAAAGCTTTCAAATGTATAGCCAGATTTGAAAACCGCTGATCTAAACAGAATGACCAATGGTATAATATCATGCATATGATAATTTGTGATGCTCAATCAGAAGGAGGTATTATTTCTGGCATCACATTATTGCCTATGAGTAAATTAAGCAAACTAAAATTTACACTGTTTGGGTTATTTTAATTTTTAATTAATGTGTATCCTACTTTAAGATAAATTATAGAGCATATTAGGAGTTATTTGTATTTTGAAAGGTTTCTTAATTTTCAAAGAGTTTCTTAAATGTTTCTTATTTAAAGAATTTTATATGACTGCCTGTTAGAAAGTCACTTATTAAACATTTGCTTAATAAATGTGGCCAAGCCAGACTTCCTATACGTATGATCTTATGTGATGCTTACAAAATTGTGTGAGGTAAAGAAACTAAAGCTTAGAAGAGATTAAATCCCTTGCTAACATTACATAACAATTAAAGAACAGAAGGATTTTAAACCAAGGTCATTCTTAAACCAAGCCCATGATTAAGATGAAACAATGTGGTGTTTCTGAACTGATAATTGTAGTTCATGGGAAATATTTTATGTGAATGGACATTCACATTAGACTCAACTCTAAATGACTTTGTGTACTTTTTCTTGGTACCTAGCATTGAGTTAAAGGGTATTTTATAAATATTTTTCTTACATCAGCTCTCTTTCTTTATATGACAGTCTAACATACAGAATTTTGGTTTATTCCTATGATAGTCTCAATTATTTCATGTTACCTGCCATGTATCTGCCTCCCCTACTAGTCTATGATTTTTTTTAGTATTATTTAATCATTGGCTCTTTCTATACCCTTATAATATAGACATTTAATTCAAATCAATATACATTAATTGGATATAGATACCAGTAGTGAATATTCTTTATCAAGTTTTGCTTAGATTTTTTTTTTTTTTTTTTTTTTTTTTTTTTGTGGACTGCAGACTCAGGTAAGGGCTGGGGGAGCAAAAACTTGGAGGAAGCACAGAGCTTCAAACCTGTCTTCCCATACTCTCGTCATCTAAGTGGCTGTCTTAAAGCAGCAAGACATTTGCTGTTGTGCAGTTCTCAATTTCCCCCCCCCGCCTCCCTTTTTATGTACCACCTCTAGTATCAAAAAGGACAACATGTTTGCTTTAAAAGAGTAACTGATACTAGTCTTAGGGTGAAATACAGTGATCTTTGGGGGTTTTTTTGAAAACCTTCAGGTGTCAATATATGGAAAGTGATTCTTTAGAATTAAGTCAAAATGAATTTCAGAAAATTAAAATATAAAACTAAAGGACAAGGTGTTGTTTTCATGACTGTTTTGATCCTATGTATTCAGAAGGAAAATTTACTACCTATAAAAAAGAGTACAAAATGATTATGTGACATAATTTTGTTCTAAGAAATGAAAACATACTAAATTTTTCTGCTGAAATCTCAGTACATATAATATACAATATTTTTATATTGAAACTCTTAAGTAAAATTAAGTATATTAATGCATTTTTACATAATGTATTTTATTATTTTATGTAAGAATCTTGCCATGAAGTTATTTTTAAAAGGTAAATGCAATTATTTAGTATAACTTCCCATATTTAATCACTGAATAAATGCTAATTAAGCACGTTCTTTTTGTGAAGCATTGCCTTAGGTATGAATATTATGTGACAGTCTTTGTTTAGAAAGAATTAACTTAATTTTCTAAACTAATACAGTGAGGATATTAAATAAGATAAAGAAGTTTATGTAGGAATTGCATACTGCTTACTAGCACTGCTGCTGTAAAAGATTTAATACATTATTCTATATTGCATTCCATCTGCATTTATACTCTGAAATGCCCACCACAAATTTTTGCTGGCTAGAATGTTCAGAGCCCAGGTTCAATGCTGACAGTGCTACCGATTTTAATTCTAAGGCAACCATTTTCGTTACAGACTTTGACCTTCTGAAATTCAACACTACTTAAAGTACTTTAATCATTCTACTTAAGTTTTTAATTTTTTTAAATGTTTATTTAATTTTTGAGAGAGAGACAGATCATGAGTGGGGGAGGAGCAGAGAGAGAGGGAGACACAGAATCTGAGGCAGGCTCCAGGCTCTGAGATGTCAGCACAGAGCCTGACACAGGGCTCGAACCCACGAACCGTGAGATCATGACCTGAGCCGAAGTCGGACGTTTAACCGACTGAGCCACCCAGGTGCCCCTCTACTTAAGTACTATTTTAATTATACAAATTTAATAAAGTTCATGTGGTTTTATTCTTATCAAGATTCTGAGAGCCAAATAAGTTTTTATTTCTTATTTACAGATTTAAATTTTATAGCTTAATGGTTTACAAATCGTTTTTTTCCAAGTAAAGTGTACTTTTTCTAAACTGTTTTATTATACTCTTTCTAATGCTAATGTGCTAAAGGGACTCCAAGGTAGACTCCACACAATGTTGAGCCAGCAATCCCAGCAGCTTCATATCATGCATACTGCAGGTAGTATCCGGTAACAAATAAGAGGTAATGGGGTTCAAAGGATAGAAGTCATGAGTGCTTCTGGCTGGAACAAACATGGAAAGCTTTTTGGGCTGGATTTTGAAGGATGAGCAAGATTTTGTCAGCTTGCTATTTAGAAGAGGAGGACGTTTCACACAGAGAAAAGGATTATAGCAAAATGCGGAGGTGGTGGAAGTATGACATGAACAGGGCATGGCAAATAGTACAGTTTGACTAGAAAGTTATAATTTGAAAAGTAACTTGAGGCTCAAAATTAAGTATTTAGGCCTTATAAAGTTGTCAGTGACAGAGGAGACACTAAAGCTTTTGACCAAGGCGCTAAAATAGTTTAAATGAAGATAAAAATGGCATGAGGATATATATGTTGGGAATTGTGTGGGAAGAAATGATGGTATGGCCTATGTATGAGCAATATTCTGATGAAAGAGTCCAAAAGACATAGGAATATGGCTGACTTGGAAGAAAGAAAAGTAAAAGATGTCTTCAGCATTTCAAATTTAGATTATTGAGACACAGGGGACCATAGTAATGAGAGAGGGGAAACCTATATTTTGAAGGGACAAAGACTAACTGAATTTTAAATATATATTATGTCTAGCCAAGTTTCAGCAACCAACTAGTCATCACTGCCACTAATTTTAAGCACTTGTATATCATGATTTAAATTTGTATATGAGTAGCCGTTGTCAGATATGGAAGGCAAATACAAGTAATCTTTGTTTTTATGGTACATTATTGTTTTGTTTTTTAACTTTTGTTTTCACAGGAACAATATAAACAGACATTCCCAGCACAGTTAAAGAAACAAGAGTCATCCAAGAGCTTGAAGAAGGTTATTGCAGCTTTGTCAAATCCGAAAGCAACCTCTAGTTCACCAGCACATCCAAAACAGACGTCAGAAAACAACCACCCTAATCCATTCTTGACAAATGCACTTTTAGGTAATCACCAACCAAATGGAGTTATTCAAAGTGTCATTCAAGAAGCTCCTCTAGCACTTACTACCAAAACTAAAATGCAGAGTAAGATTAATGAGAACATCGCTACTCCAAGCAGCACCCCTTTTTCCTCACCTGTAAATTTGAGTACAGGTGGGAGAAGAACCCCTGGCAGTCAGACAACTGTAACCCCCTCCGCCTCTCCCATACTGCATAGTCAAGGGAAGGAAAGAGCAGTTAGCAATAATGTAAACCCAGTGAAAACACAGCATCACCCCCACCCTGCAAAATCTTTAGTGGAACAGTTCAGGGGAACAGATTCAGACATTCCCAGTAGTAAAGATTCTGAAGATTCAAATGAGGATGAAGAAGAAGATGATGAGGAAGAAGATGAGGAAGATGATGAAGATGATGAATCTGATGACAGCCAATCAGGTTATTTTTTATTTTTAAATTTGAAGTATTTCTGTAAATGCTATCTGAACCAAAACATTTTAAGGAGGATTTTAGTTCACAGACTTATAATCATTGTCATTCACTGTGTTTCCCACAGCTATGTGCCTTTCTGTAATGAGCTGGTAAAATATAGGAGGAACTGAAATTGGAAATCCTAGTTAAATTCTCAGCTTTGTTATTCATTTAACATTAAACAAATAACTTTAAATGAATATAAATGATGCAGGAATTAAGAAATCACAAACTTGGCTTAATTTTCATTTAATTCATGACCACTCATTTGTCTTTTCTTTTTCATCTCTTCTGCTACCTGTTTAAGTGTTTCAGCAGGTATTTTCACTGAGGTACAATTGTAGTCACAGTCATTTAGAAAGTGCTAAAAACCTAAATCCCTATGATTGTCCATTAGCAACACAGAATTTGTATAATAACAAGTAGAGTACTCCTTGATTTTATTTTTTAATTCACTTTCTAGTATTTTTTAAAACTTCTTTCTGTTTTTCTTCCCCTTAACTCTCCTCCTTGTTCCACAGAAGATTGGAAGCATAAAATATAAGATAGTTTAAATCTTAAATACAAAGATGAAATACATATTATAGAAAATATTTGGACTTATTACTGACCCTCCACAAGTCCAATGGTAAATTTTCTAGCTACCAATGTAAATAGGAAAATATAGTCAGTTATACAACTTAAAGTATCTAAAGTTGCTCAGTGTAAGAACAACTTTTCCTGACAATATTTTTTCCTGGGATTCCCATAAACACAACTTTACATGATAGAATATGACTACCATTATTAATAACTTTTGAAGACAGTTTTTATAACAAATTTCAACATAGGCAGATTCCACAAAAGTTGTTATTCTGGGAACCTTTAAGATACATTCCAAGCATCAGGCCTGTGTTTAATCAAGTTTAATCCAGGAGTAGATTATACATATCTATAGGAAGAGATACTTTTATAGAACTACATTGCTAGAACAAACTTAAATTATTAAACCATTAAGTGATCACACATAATTATATCTGTAACCTGGTCTTTGGTGAAGCCTGATGAAATTGTGCACCTAAATAGAATAACTGCAGCCTGAAAAGTCAAGAATCTCTCAGAAAATGGTTTTCTTTTACCTCAAAGTCCAGATGAAAGAATGATGGTAGTTCCAGACTTCTCTTCCTCATACTGAACCTAGTATACTTCTAAAGCTATTGGAATCTATTAATTTAAGTAATCAATTCTATTCCCTCTATACCTTAGTTTCTATATTAAATTAAAAGTGATTTTGAAGCCACTAAGCAGAACTCATCATGTGAAGGTGCCATGTGAGAAGAACTGTTTTATGATAAAAGAGTTGAGTAAAGCTGATACTTTTAATGAATTTTGAGGATTTGTAGTCTGCATACATTGTACTCAAATAGATTGTTAGATAGTAATTTTTACATTAAGTCTTTAGGAAAGTTGCTCAGTTGACTTCAATCACAGATTCTGATTCCTGAACTATCCCATTTAGATACAAACTGCAAATGTTGGTGATTATCTAGTTATAATATACAAATGCTTCTTTTACTTCCCAGAATCAGATAGTAATTCAGAATCAGATACAGAAGGATCAGAAGAAGATGATGATGATGATAAAGACCAAGATGAATCAGATAGTGATACTGAAGGAGAGAAAACGTCAATGAAACTGAATAAAACAACTTCCTCTGTCAAAAGCCCTTCCATCAGTCTCACTGCTCACCCAACACCTCGTAACCTCCACATAGCAAAAGCCCCAGGCTCTGCTCCTGCTGCCTTATGTTCTGAATCACAGTCACCTGCTTTTCTTGGCACACCTTCTTCCACACTTACTTCAAGTCCACACTCTGGTACCTATACTTTATTTTTATTATTATAAAGTAGAAGTCAAACCATAGCAAGAACTCTTATTTATACAGTTTTCTGGGGATGATCTCATTGGAATCAAGCATGACAGCTAGATTTGAGGTTGGCTAAGAAAGGTCCATGTGTATTTTCAAAGGATATGACCCATTACCATTTTTTTTTCTGTGTTTCCAATTTAAGAACACGATTGATGACAGTTCTTGATTTTGAATACTTTCCTGCTTTGGTATTCAGTTTATGCTTCTAGAATTTAGAATTTGATGGATAGTTGGACTTTTTTTGTACTTTATAAAAATGAGCTCATTTGGTTACTTAAGATACAATTGCATATCTGTCCAACATATAGCCAAATATCATTTGTATTAGTGAGTAGCATTATTATTTCATTAACATGCCACATCTTTTTTTTTTCTATTTGACCTTTTATAAACTTCCAGAGGTCTTCATTAAAAGTTTTTACATGAATTCCAAAAGGACTTTTTATTTCTATTTTGGTAGCTAAGGAAATATAGAGATATATAGTAAAATATCATGTTGTTTTATTTATTTCACTCTTTTCTTACAAATGTCTGGTTTTGCTTTCATTTGCCACAGTCCAGTATGATAGTCTGCTAATTTAAGAGGCACGTATTTGCATTTGTGAAACTTAGTCATTGTCTATAAAGAATTTTACATGTAATCATAATCCTATTTGTCTCTTAGGTTTAAAGACCTGGTAGTAGTTTTGACTATGGATTTATACGAACATAGATGTATAGTATTTTTAAGTGTATGAGCCAGCTGTTGAAATTTTTCAGCATCTTAAAAAGTCATATTCTCAAAGAAAACTGTATCTAGTTTTCTGAAACCTCTGTCTTCTATTTTCCTCCTCCTTCTTTAGCTATTTCTTTAAATACAAAATGAGAGGAAAGCTACGTATTTTTGTCTTCCATTGTATTTTCTTTAGAAAGACCAGTTATTCTGTCAGGCAGACCAAAGAAGGAAAAAAGGCCTCTACTTGATACAGTGTTTTATTGAAAATCATCTAAAAATAACCTACAAGTTGCAGAAAGACATTAAATGATTCAAGTCATTAAGATATATTATTTAAAGAAAATTTTCAAAACTATCAAAAAATTATCATCTGTACAAGCTAATCTGTTATGTTAACTGGCTGAATTTTCTTGAAGGCACTTCCAAAAGGCGAAGAGTAACAGATGAGCGCGAGCTGCGTATTCCTTTGGAATATGGGTATGCAAAGTAGGATTTCTCTCGTTGCCTTTCCTCCACATATGTGTGCATGTTTGATTTCTCACTCTCTGCTGTTAGTAAAAGAACTGAATAGACTGCATGGTATTCATTAGAGCAGAAGAGCCAGAGCAAAGGGCAAAGAAGTTAATATATTAGAAAACTGAAATTCATCTGAACTGCAGTGTTTAGGTATGGCGCATCTGGAATGGAATCACACAGTCAGGTGGGAGTAGGACTGAAAAAGAAGCAAGCAAGAGAGAGTCATTGGCAAAGGGCTGGGACACAGTTAAGAGTATGAGAGGTTTTTGTGAAGATGGGGGTTAAAGGACAGTAAAAGCCACTATGGCAAAACTGGGGGGACTTGCCCAGAGTTTGGCTAAAATGGTTTAGGTGGAACTGAGACTGTTTACGTTAGAAGTACATGATCCCCGAGGAGCAGAGAGCCAAGTTCACTTTACTCTTTCCACTTAAAGCTTTTCAGGTGTAAAACATCAGTACACATTGACACATTACTGAATTGGTCCGAAAACCCAAAGTAATACCAGTTAACGATTTCTAAGAAATTTAATGGAGTTTAATATTTGTAAATTGGGTCTGATTAATTTTTCATTGAATTACTTAGTTAATCAAAATAATGGTAAATGTATCTGAGTCGTATGATTAGGGACTTATATTTGTTTTATTTGTATTTTTCCTGCTGTCTAAAAAGCATGTGTTCTTAATTTTTTTTAAAAAAAGCTTTCTTAAAATTAAATATGTTATAACCCTCATTTCTGTTATGTGTAGCTGGCAAAGAGAGACAAGAATAAGAAACTTTGGAGGGCGCCTTCAAGGAGAAGTAGCGTATTATGCTCCATGTGGAAAGAAACTTAGGCAATACCCTGAAGTAATAAAGGTACATACTTTTCACCAAATAACATACATTTGGTGCCTATTACGCATCTTTATGGGAAAGAAAAAGTGCTCTCCTTTCTCAGAAAATATTCTCTTGTATGAGACTAATGTACTTAACCTAAAGTGATCTTCTCTAAACCCATAGCCCCTTGCTAGAATATGCAAAACATTAGTGTCCTGAAGAAAGCTATACATCAAAGCTGGGTTGTAATTATTAAAACCTGAAGTGGAAAAATATGTGATTTTTTCAGTATCTCAGCAGAAATGGAATAATGGATATCTCAAGGGACAATTTCAGCTTCAGTGCAAAAATAAGAGTGGGTGACTTCTATGAAGCCAGAGATGGACCGCAGGTATCCACTTTTTAAAAAGTACAGTCTTTAAAACAAAACGTAGTACCATAACCTAAATGAAGTAAATTTCACTACACTCTGGAGCATTGACTTTTGTTAGTTAATTCATACAGCTATACATATAACTTTGTGGTTAACACACACCAAGGCTTCAATCCACTATATTCCAGTAACAAGGAGCTTTGACATAACAGATTTCTTTTTCAAATTTTTTAAGTAAACTTTTTCCTGTTTATTAATTTTGTCAAAAGTTTTATAATTTATACAGGTATAAAAGTATCTGCGTGTTCACATGAAATATAGGAAAACATTAGTTCCCTGAAAGGTAAACTGACTGAAAGGTAAATTAATTTGAATAGGAAAAACATGCTGTTGGAAGTCAGTCCAGAAGGGAATAAAAATATGCCTTAGTTTTTTTGAAAGATCTTGTCCATCTGATTATGCCATGCTACATGATCCATTTTCATGGGGGGGGGGGGCGGATGGAGGGAGGGAGGTTCCTTAATATTAGGGATGTAAAATTTCTGCTTTTTACAGAAATTTAATTTTTTAGTTAATTATATACATTTCTGAAAATATCACCATAACTCCCTTTTTGCTTATGAGTTAAGTATACAGCCTTACCAATCAGCACAAAGAACGCACTGTAGAGACTTCATTTCCTATATGTTTCCTTTATTGTTTTGCTTTTGTTTCTTACTTGGATTCAGCTGCATATGGTTAACTGTTCGCTTTAACTTTATCGGCTCCATTGAAAGAGGTCCTAGTTAAGGAGTGAGGGGACCATTCTTGTTCACCCATGAAATAGTTCTGTGATTTCAAACAACATCAGAATAATGCCCCCTTTTCCTCAATTTCTTTGTCCGCAAAATAAAGGCAATAATAATTTTACTTCTGCCTCCTAGGATTATGGTGAGGTTAAATGAGATCATATGCATGAAAATGTTTCAAAAGGTTAAGTTGCTCAGCCAACTGCAGTTGATATTTTCTTTCTTGATTGAATCTTTCTCCCTTTTGGCCCATTATAATGCACAGAAAGAAATTTTTTCTGGCAATAAATATTTTCTAGTGTGAGTGGGCAGTTTTTCCATCATATCTTACCCTCTAATTTTATAGTTAGAGAAATAAGAAAGGCCTTCCTAATTCTGCAGGAGATTTATTTTGAGAGCTCAAAGATTAAGGGAATTTTCCAGGATCATACAGTCTCAACCAGGCAGAGACATAACTAGAACTCAGGGTTTCTAACCTGAGAATTCAGTGTTCTTTTGCATTCAACCTATTACCTATTTTTTATTATTGTCCATGACTTTTTAAGGGACAAGTTATGTCCAAGTCCACTTGTTTCTTTCCTGGTAGTTCTAAAATGCCAAAATAGATTTATTTGAGGTTTAGTTTCTTTACTGAAATATATTCTAGAATTTTTCTCTTTTTATTTTTTAAACTTAAAAAAATGTTTAACTTAAACTAAATCTGTCACCAAACAGATTTTCAGAATTTTGGAGTTATTTTACCCACTTCCATATATGCTGGATCAGTTTCTTGTCACAAAAATGTTAGAAGACAATAATTTATTTAAAAATTCGAATCATTCTTTAATCTTTTGGCTCATGTTATCAAATCTTTACTTGTCTTATTTCTGCCAAAGATATCCTTATGTTTTTAAGTTAAATAGGTTTTTGTTCTGAGAGAAAAGCTAATTACTGTTCAATGCATAAAGGATTTTTAGTTTTGTATCAGTGATAATTAGACTTAATCTATAAAGCCTCATTAAGCAGAGTAAAATGTTCTTTGACATCCATTCACTTTTTATTAAGCATAATCAGTGTTTTCCAAATGCATATTGCTTTGTTGAGAGATCAATTCATGAAGGAAATATGATGAATTACTAAATCTAGAATATGTTAAGCTGCCAACATTTCAGTAGATTGCTCACGGAAAATATTAGCAATTTTGAGAGCACTTCTGTCAGTTTAAAAAAATTAGTAAGTTGGATTCGTTTTAAGATACTTTCAGAGAACAAAAATTAAAGGTAAGTAACCCAAAAAAGTTTAGTTAATTAATTAGAGATACATATAGTACATACAGTTGTAGAACCGTATACATTTCCATATGTGATCAAAATGTATAAGATATAGGTAATTAGAAATGTATATAATTATGTAAAATTTTCTATGAAAATGAATAAAGATTATATATTTTTGTTAGAGAAACTATGATCTGTAATAATTTGATATGCCTAAACTTTGTAGATGTAAAATATAGTTTGTCCAAGCCACTGTTGCTATGCAGAGATGATCTGTATGTGTTTACAATATGTCTGCCTTTATACAAATTGTAGAAAGGGAATGATGACTGTGTATATACTGAAAAACAAAACTGCATATTGGAAGGACTGAGAAGAAATGTGTCAAAATTTTAATGATAGATGTAATGATTGGTGATACAATGGATCATTTTTTTTCTTTTTACTTCTTACAAGTTTCACATTTTCTAAATTTGCTTGTATTACATACAACGTGAAAAGCAACTTTCTATTAAATAAATACATATGGTGCGCCTGGGTGACTCAGTCAGTTAAGTGTCCGACTTTTGGTTTTGGCTCAAGTCATGATCCCGTGGTTTGTGAGTTCGAACCCCACGTCAGGCTCTGTGCTGTTAGTGTGGACCCTGTTTGGGATTCTCTCTCTCTCTCTCTCTCTCTCTCTCTCTCTCTCTCTCTCTCTCTCTTTCTCTCTCTTTTTCTTTCTCTTTCCTTTTTCTTTCTCTGCTCTTCCCATGCTCATGCTCTCTCTCTCTCTCAAAATAAATAAATAAACGTAAAAAAAATAATAAATCCTTCAATCCCTTCTAATAAAGCTAAGCATTCAGTTTTCCAAAGGCATGGAAGTTGTACATAATTTCAGATATTACTGGTACAGTTTTCCAAGCCCCATTTATCTATTTTGGGTGTTTAATATTTGCAGATTCATTGCTATTCTTAGTCCCTTTCCTAAACATTTGCATTGGAAAAATAAACTTTCTCCATCATATTTTTCCTTTTCCTCTTAAACTTATCAAAAGTATCCAATATTAGTTCTGTAAGTTGTTATTTTGCTCAAGGCATTTCAAAAATTTCAACAGTAATGCAAAGCTCTATATTTTTTTTACAAATGAAATTAATGGAGTTTCTACTAGAAGGTAATTCGAGTCTGCAGTAGAGAACCATGGTTTTTTTGTAGCAGTTATTTTTCAACTCAAGATTATTTCTGAACTTAAGAGAGAGTATGCATATATTTATTAACAGCAAGCATCTGAAAATATTGACTAACTTTGGATATAATACAGTGGGATGAGAGGTATGAGAACTTACATTTATTGAAATTTAAGTAAATTCATCATTAAAGGACAATCTAATGATTACTTTCAAAAATAAGAAAGCAGGGTGCCTGGGTGGCTCAGTCAGTTAAGCGTCCGACTTCAGCTCAGGTCATGATCTCACTGTTTGTGAGTTTGAGCCCCATGTTGGGCTCTATGCTGACATCTCAGAGCTTGGAGCCTCCTTCGGATTCTGTGTCTCCCTTTCTCTCTCTGCTCCTCCCCCACTTGCACTCTGTCTCTCTCTCTTAAAAATAAATAAATGTTAAAAAAATATTTTTTTAAAGTAAGAAAGACAAGCCTTTAATTCAGAGTTGACACAAGAGATGGTGAGAAAAGACTCTATTCATTATCAGTGTTATTTATTTCAGTCTATAAATGTGGTAAATATTTATAGAATCAGCTACTTGTCAGTATCTATTGATACTTACATGTCAAACACTTCCTACAGGCTTCTATAAAAACTGTGATTTTAGGGATAATAGGCTTCATGGAACAAAATGAACAATATTATAAGGCCATGGTTTACTAGCTGGCTACCTTCTATGTTAGTCAGTGAAACCCTTTTGAAAAGAGTATAAGGTAAATAAATTTTTTATAGATTTCTGCTTCATCACATTATAAAGAACTTATTGAACCTAACATTTGTCATTGTTTTCATTTTATTTTGGTTTTGGGTGTCAGGATAATAAAAAGTAAGGATGAGCTAGGTATACGTTGGTAAATATAAAATAAGATTATTTTTATTTACCTAAATATTATATTTAGGTAAAAGAGTATTCATATTTTATTAGGAATATATGAAGGCTTCACAATAATTTATTAATGACATAGATTATTTGAAATATATGATAATCTACTTTGAAAAGTATTGTGAACTGCAGAGAAGAAAACATTTAAGCATAAATATAATTATAAAATTTATTTTTCAACCAGTATGTTCACAGGCATAGACTAATGAATGTTTACTGTATTCAGGCTGTAAAAAAAAAAAAAGAAAAGAAAAAGAACGATGCACAGAAGGAACAAATTAAAAGTGACTTAGAAAATATTGCTTTTTCTATTTGAGATGTATATATTTTTAAAAGATATATATATATTTTTTTAATGGCATAAGACCATGAGAAAAGAAAGATATTTATTGTTCTTACTGAAAAGAACCATTTTTCTTAGTCATTTAATCAATAAATATTTGTGGCAAATATTTAACGTGCCAGGAATTTTTCCCCAAGGTAAATTTTCCTTAAAGGCATTTACCATAAAGAAAACGGTGAACACATTTCACTACAGAAGTGAACTTGAAGGCCTGGCTTTGAAAAAACAAAACAAAGCAAGTGTTTGTAGAGAAACTAAAAAGTACAAAAGAAATAAAAGTTATGATTACTGGCTTAAAGAGGTAAAACACTAAGTACAATGCTATCAAGTTAAAATCAGGGTTTTATTAGTAAGGAATTTAGGGACACTTCACAATAAAGCAGACAACATACAGTCTCTCACAAAGATTATAATGCTGGTAATTATTTCATATAAGTAAAGAACAAAAGATTGGGAGTCAGCAACCAGGGTTCTAATTCAACTCTGCTGTTAACTGTCACACCTAATGCAACATAGCTGTGGGGCTATATGGACACTGAGAACATGAAAGATCAGTACCAGAAATCTAAAATACTGAAAATTTATGTCACTAATCTACCAGGTAGGATTTCTGATGGCTAGGCAAGGGCCTATACTAGGAGGCCAACTGTATGAATCCAAGTGTGGAGTTAAGGAAGTATTTGAAGGTCGTGACTCTTAGAGGGTAACCTACTGTGAGTAACTGGAAAGCAGGGCCAGCCTTGTGGAACAATTGTATCAAACCACATCTTTCTCACTGGTTTTTAATAGGTGATACCCATCTCCCAGGAGATAATCTTACTCTTTCACATCTTTGAAATGCTATTTAGTATATGATATTAATAAACTATATGATTACAGTGGATTAAGAATCCCTAATGATGTAAAGTTCATGGTACATAAAGTTCTCACTACCTGCTTCTGGCACCATAAAGTAGCCAAATATAGACATAATGCTAAATTATGAAATAAGCATAAGGAAATTCAACAGAACTTTGATTTTTCTCATGATACTAGCTTTAGTGTTTTCTTAAAATAGGAAGTCCTGTCAAAAATATTTGATGCCTCACTTTGCCTGTGCTCTTAAAATTTTTTCTTAGACTCCTGTCAGGATAATTCAGCATCCTATGTTGCTTTGAAAAACTGAAACCTACTTTTCTAGGCCTTAGTATCCTCACCTGTGATGTGCAGTATATATACCATAGGTCTTTAAGATCAATTCCCTTTTAGGTATCACATTCTAAAAGCTTTTCTATAAACTAATTATTGGGAAGTAAAGTATTCTGAAAGTACACTTACAAAGAAAAAGTAGTGAAAACATCAGTTTTGTTTACTTGAACTGTGGTTAAATTTACTGAAAACTAGCCTGAAATCAATTTGGTAAATGATCAATTCACTGAATGACTAACAAACCTAAAATTGACAGATCAAATATCTTACTCCAGCTTTAAAATCTTCACCTCAGCTGTTTTACTACCAGAGTCAAAGACTGGAATAGAGAAATAGGTCCCAATCCAGAAAAATAAGAGTAAAATTTATCCATTCACTTAGATAACATTGATCATTGGAGAAGTATTAGGCATCTCCAATATTAACATGGGAAATAGACTTTTAGTGGCCCAGCACTGCAAATCCATGCTGAAATTGCTGCAGCAAAGTCTTGGTGATATAAAAACTTAAAAAAACAAAAACAAAAAAAAAATCAGTGACTTGGCAAATAGATTACTCGGTGAATTGACTTTTGGTGGACTGGTTTTCTTCTTTTACTTACATACTCTTTATCCCCTAAATAAGTCAGCCTACAAGTATGTAAAATCAAACAAAATGGGAGCAACAAAACAAAAATAAAGATAAACTCTGATATAAAATTGAAGCAGGAATGAGACTTGAGAATACATTTCATTAAAACTTGAACATATTGCTGGTAAACCACAAATTGACATTAGCTGCCAGTAAAATGTAGGATCCTAGTTAATTACACAATTCAGTGTAAAGGAAAAAATGAGTAAATTGCTCATGAGATGTTCAATAATACTTTGGAGTATCATTTGTGAAGAATAATGGAAATGTTGAAATACAAAATCATATGTAGATTCAATTTCATATAATTTTTGAATTTCTGAATATAGAAAACATTTTTAAATTATTCATTTAAAATAAATGTTTTTTTAAAGCTCTGTTTAGTTTTTAAGATGTAAAATACCTGAGAGTAATGATTTTATTTGCAGGCTTTCTCAAGTATTTTTTCGTCCTGTATCTTCAGTTCAGGATGAAAACCTCACTATCATTTCCCTTTTCCATGTTACCTAGAGACCCCTCCCAACTTTAATCACCTCTCTGGTCTCCATTCAGACTTTTCTCTTTCATATACAGGTAGTCCTCCCTCCTGAAAGACCAATGTAATCACCTTTCTTTCCAACTCTAATTCTCAAGCCCTAATTCAGACCATCATTATTTTTTTTAAGTGGACAATTCCGACAACTTCTTGTCCCAACCTCTACACCCTTTTTCAAATTTATTACAACTCAGCACGGTATATTAGAAGATTCTCATTTACCTTTAGAGACTGTTATGTCTTGTACAAAATAGGTGCCTCAACACAAGTTTATAAAACCTTACAGTCTTTTTAAAAATTTTTTTTAATGTTCATTTATTTTTGAGAGGAAGAGTGAGACAGAGCATGAGCAGGGGAGGGCCAGAGAGACAGGGAGACACAGAATCAGAAGCAGGCTTCAGGCTCCGAGCTGTCAGCACAGAGCCCGACCACGAACTGTGAGATGATGACCTGAACCGAAGTCAGATGCTTAACCAACTGAGCCACCCAAGCACCCCAAAACCTTACAGTCTTATATTTTACTTTCATAGTGCATTGCAGACAATATGGTGTAGTATGCTTATTAATTATTTCGTTTAGTCTTCTGAAATAAAACGTAAATCTTTTTTCTTCTTTGTAGTATTTATAGAAATGAAGGTGTTGCTGCTAAAGTTTGAAATTAGTAACTCTTGAAAGCAGAATAATAATGGTAAAATAGGCAATCTGTCACCATCCCCATCATGTTGATCATCTGTTTTCTTTGTACCCATTTTCTTTGTATCCATGTCTTAAGAAAGATTATTTTCAGGAGCCATTTACTATGTTAGTCTTAGAAATTAAGAAAAAATAATATGCTAACTCTCTTGATGCATAATTTTTTATTGACAAAAAAGCTTATAGCATATGAATCAAGTGATAAAAATTCTGTTTCCTTTTTCTAAAGAAACATTCATCGAGAAAAATACTTTTTCTTTTTCCTTCTCACTTATTTTGACGACTCCATGAATTAAGAATGTATTTTAAGCTTCAGGTTTTCCTTACAGTCTATTTCTCATTTTCTGAAACCCAGGAGTCAGAAGACTGTATATGTAGCACAATATATGCAGTTCCCTTAACAAGTATTTATTTTATAAATGCCAAGGGCAAAAATGTAAATAAAAATGTCACTATATTTGGTAAATTTTGGACACCAACATAATCTATTCCTTTCTTGACGTAGGTATGTTTTCCTAGCTGAATAAAACATAACTATGTAAAAATTGTAACTGAATAAAAAAAATAAATTGATAAAACCTTTAAATTTTGGCTTAAGTTGACTTTATGATTAATAAGATAGTTTAAAAACTGAATGTAGATTCCTTTACAGACTCTTTTATTAGTCTCTCTCTTCTCCAAGTGTCACAAATGTCACTTCTCTATTTTTCAATTTATGTGATGCATACTGCGTTGGTGCCTAAAAGCATAACAGAAAAATAAAAATCTAAACGAATCAAAAGCTTCCCATACTGGTAAACATAAAACTGTTTTGATGACTTTCTTCTCAGTGGTTTGTGGCATTAAAATGCAGTTCGTAGAACTGTTGTTCCTATTGACTTCATTTGAAATCTGAGGAAAAAATTTTTACTTCCTTCAGAATTAGTTTGTAAAATTAGGGGTGCCTGGGTGGCTCAGTTGGTTAAGCATCCAACTTCGGCTCATGTCATGACCTTGAGGTTCCTGAGTTCAAGCCCCACATCGGGCTCTGTGCTGACAGCTCAGAGCCTGGAGCCTGTTTCAGATTCTATGTGTCCCTCTCTCTCTGCCCCTCCCCCACTCACTTGCTGTCTCTCTCTCTCTCTCTCTCTCTCTCTCTCAAAAAATAAACATTAAAAAAGATTTTTTAAAATTATTTTTCACATGAGAATTACTGCAAATAATTAGTATAGATATTATTTTTAACATACAAATATGGATTATATTCATTTGGGTTTTTTGACATAATTCTTCTGTGACATAATCTTGGTCATGCATGCTTTCGTGGCTGAATATTGTTGTCAGTCACTTATCAAATATAAAAACATCTTTGTAACATCAGTCAATTACATGTAGAGGTTAAGAGCCCAGGTTTTAGAGTGAGATAGTCCTAGGTTCAAAATACAGTTCTATTCTTTGTTGCCTCTGTACCTCAGGAAATTACTTAACCTTACTGGGTGTGAATTCCCTCAGTTGTAATGTTGGAACAATAAAACCCACCATATTAGAAGTGTTGTGAACATTAATGTACTGAAAATGCCTGGAACAAAGCACAGTGCTTGCAATGTGGGATGTAACTCTCATCCAGGATGGTAGCAGGAGTAGTATTTGTATTTTTAATACCCATTGAATGAGATAATCAAGATTTCTTGCCCCAGATTAGGAATCATGGAATAAAAAGTAACTCAACAACTTTTTATTGTTTTTGGTTGCAGAACTGACTACAGTGGTTCAAGCTAAATTCCTAGTTTAACATTCTTTTAAGAAGAAAGCACATTTTGAAAATTTCCTTAACCTTCATATTAAAGGAATTATCTCTCTCTCTTTAAGTTTATTTATTTATTTTGAGAGAGAGAGAGAGAGCATGTGCAAGTGGGGGCAGAGCAGAGAGGGGGGGAGAGAGAATCCTAAGCAGGCTCCACACTGTCAGTGCAGAGCCTGATGCAGAACTCTGAACCCACAAACTGTGAGATCATGACCTGAGCCAAAGTCAGAGCTTAACTGACTGAGCCACCCAAGCACCCCTAGAGAAATTATCTCTTAAAAAATTAAGTAACAGGGGCACCTGAATGGCTCAGTTGGTTAAGCGTTCAGTTCTTGATTTCAGCTCAGGTCATGATCTTTTGGCTGTGCTGACAGCACGGAGCCTGCTTAAGATTCTCTCATACTCTCCCTCTGCCCCTTCCACACACACACCCACACTCTCTGTCTCTCTCTGTCTCTCTCTCTCTCTTTCTCAAAATAAATATTTTTAAAGAAGAAGTAAGAAATAAAACTATTTTAAAAGGGTGCCATTCTATCTGAACATATTACTTTAGACAATAAGAAGGTAATATAACAGTGTATTTGTTTTGATTGACATATTGAGGATAATTAAAACCAGACTCAGATTGTATCTATGCACTGAGCAGTATTATTCCTATAATGCATTAGCATTATGGTAGTTTATGTGTTTCTCTTGGTGACTTATAATGGGAAATCTCAAATATGTAATATATACGATGTACCCATCATCAGCTTTAGAAATCATATAGCCAGTATTGTTTTACATATGTCCCCATCTGCTTCTACTTTTCCATTTGCTGAAGCAAATCTTACACGTCTTGTTTTATCTGTAAAATATTCAATATGTATCTCTAGAAGATAAGGACTCTTGTTTTTTACAAGAGTACCATTATCACACTTTGAAATTATAATTTCTGGATACCGTCAAATGTTAGGCATTGTTCATAGTTTCAGTTCTTTAATTATTCTAATTTTCTGAAGGTTTTATATTTGAATCAATATTTAGATAAAATGTATTTGATACATCTTTTAAGTCTCCTTTAATCTTACAGGTTTTTTTCCTTAAAATTTATTTCTCAAAAAAACTGAGTAATTTGTAGAATTTCCTACAGACTGAATTTTGCTATGTAGTTTAACATACACTTCTTATCCTATTTTTCCTGTAAAGTTATAGTAATTAGGTCCAGAAACCTCATCACATTTAGGTTTGATTCATTTGGTAGAGGGCAGGATTAATTTATAGGTGATGGAGTGAACCCCCATTAGAAGGCTGATGTTTACCTAGTGGTCTCTCTTTCTGGTGATTGACAACCATTCAGGTTCAATGCTTAGATCCCTGAATTCATCAGGTATTACATTCCTTCTTGATTTATTATCTGTAATATTTCTTTTTTTTTATTTAATGTTTATTCATTTTTGAGAGACAGAGCATGACGGAGGTGGGGGGGGGGGCAGAAAGAGAGGGAGACACAGAATCTGAAGCAGGCTCCAGGCTCCTAACTGTCGCACAGAGCCCAACTGGGGCTCGAGCCCATGGACCATGAGATCATGACCTGAGCTGAAGTCAGACACTTAAGGACACTTAATCGACTGAGCCACCCAGGCACCCTGTAATATTTCTATAAAGAGAAACTTCCTTCAGTTATTTGGATAGCTTCATGCTTGGTTGAACTGATAATACAAGAAAACAATCCATAGGGGTGTCATCACACAACTAATATTTTCAAATATCTGTCAACTTTATGGTCATTATAGTTTGGAAATGTGATTGATATATCTCTATTTATGGGTTTATGGATACATATGTTTATAAATATATTTTTATAGATCTAGATCTCTATTTAAAGTTGAAGTCATTAAAGTAAGAAAACCAAAGATATGCCAAAAGGCCATGAACAATTATAGATATAAATTTAATTAAAAATTAAAATTTCTAAGCTTTATACTAGCTTTATAAATTTCAGAATATCTGAATTTACATAGAATTTTCTGACATGTTGATCACTTGTGTTTATTTTTCTTTTAATATATTATTTCTGTAAAATGTTAATTAAAAGGGAATGCAGTGGTGTCTTTTGAAAGAAGAGGATGTCATTCCCCGTATCAGGGCAATGGAAGGCCGTAGAGGAAGACCACCAAATCCAGATAGACAGCGAGCAAGAGAGGAATCCAGGATGAGACGTCGGAAGGGTCGGCCTCCAAACGTGGGAAGTGCTGAGTTTCTAGACAACACAGATGCCAAATTGCTAAGAAAACTGCAAGCTCAAGGTAAGAGATAGAATGACACTGTAATGATCATACTAATATGTCTACGCATTTCTTATGTTTTTGAATATGAATGATACTGCTCTCACTTTCTGAAAAGTAGATATTTGTGTTAGAATAAAAATGAGAAAATAAGGAATCTCACTGGTAACTGGAGTTCTTTGATTAGGTAAGCTCCTTTCAAGAGCCATACTCATAAACACATCAGATCTTGTGTGTTTAGAATTACAAAGGTGGGGGATAAGCTTTCAAGGCTTGCACAGAAAGGGAATCACCCAGCACTTGGCACATGCCTTAAGGTGGTGCCAACCTTCTGGAAATTCTCATTTTAACAGCTCCCGATTCCTTGAGGTGGTACAAGGGAATAACTCCAAAATATGTGGATCTGTGGAGTAAATTTTCAGTCAGAGAACTCCAATTACTGGTAAGTAACCCCAGTCTTTTTAGTTTGGGTTCTTTGTAGTCTGGATATATCACATATATTTTCAAAATGGCCAACTAATAGATTTAAATCATAATTTATTTTAAGATCACCAGAAAGTATTACTTTTCAAGCACAAAGTGCTCATAATAACCTCAAATGTATTGTAACTGAAAGCTACACATAAATTATCAACATGAAGTTACCATGCTATGTCTGACACAGAAAGCTGACTAAAATAAAAGAGTTCTGTATGAGTTTGAGTAACTAGGTACAAATGTGAAGCCTCTTAAGGCTGTCTGAATATACATCAAAAGAGATGTATTGGTGTCTTATATTCACAAGCATATATAAAAACATATAAATCAATATAAAATAAAGGCTTAATAATAAAAATTGACTTGAAAGACTAACAGGATTTTACTTCTTTGCATGGTTTTTCTTTTTCCGGAAGAAAATCTTGACTTATTTCTCTTTATTGTAAACACTATCGTAATATTGACTTCTTTGGAGCTGTTTTGTTTTTATTATAAAATAAACACCCACAACAAAACTCAAAGAATAGAATGCTTTACAGATAAGACACTTGCTCTCACTCACTTTAAAATAAAAGACACTCATGAGCGGCATCATTATTAACAGTTTTTTATAAATCCATCCAGAAATGTGTACACACACTCCTACATACACACACACAGTCATGTGACACAATATATGTGTACATATACATATGTAATATATTGTATCATATATATCTTTTCATTTGTAAAATAGATGGGCTTATGTACATCCTATTCAACTTGCTTAATTTATCCACTTAATTTATTCCACCTAATTTATCTCGAACATATTTCTATATCTGCACTTAAAAATCAACCTTAGGCTTTTACTAGCTGAATAGTAAAGTGATGCCACATATGGCTCTACCATATACTTCAGTTAATCAGTCTCTTTTGATGACTATTTGAGCTGCTTCCCTATCATTGCTACCACAAATGGTCCTGCAATAAACACATATTACACATTTATTCATATCCTTCTATAGGTATGGCTATTTCATAGTATAAAATTGTAGAGATAGAATCTTTGAATCAAAGGGTATGTGCATTTTCAGTTTTGGAAGCTAGCAGGCAAATATTGTCTCCAAAAAGGTTGCGCTGATTCATAGTTCCACTGATGGCATGTAAATTAACTATCTGGCATGTAACTTAATGTCATATAAGTTTTTCTCTCTTGTATGTTAATGAATTTTTTTAGTTTGCTTGTTTATGTGTATATGTATGTATGTATGTATGTAATCTCTATACCCAATGTTAGCCTCAAACTCATGACCCCAAGGTCAGGAGTCACATGCTATTCTGACTGAGCCAGTCAGGAGCCCCAAGAGTGAAAATTTTTTATGTTATTTTATTTGGTTTCTGTTATGATTTTTATCTCCCCTAAATAGTTATTAGTGAAGGTTGATAAAAAGTTAATATATTAAGAGATACAGCTATAAATGATGGGTTTTTAAAATTAACATTGTCAATAAACCACTGACTCTTCTGATGAATGTATAATAGTGATGAGTGTGCATTATTTGCATAAAATAAGAAAGCTTGAAATTAACGGATACCCAAAGCATGGGCTCTTCATGCATGTCTTGAATATCTACTACAAATACTATTAATACTTAGTATCTAAAATGGCAGCTTTATATATGGAAAATTAACTAAATTTTATTTTAACAAAATAAAAGGCAATTATTTAACTTTTACCCAAATGTTTTTTTCTCCCTTGAGATTTCAAATTGGTTTGTATTCTGTTACATAAGTCTCCCTTGTTGTATTATGTTGCATTTTAAATTCTGTTACCTTTCACAAGATTATGTATATGTTTTTTCCTCAACATGTATATAAATGTCAAATATTTAAAAGTAAATTATTAATATTTACCAGCATATATGGTAAAATATGCTTTTTTTTTCTTGGGAAGAAAGAAATGAATCACTTTATCACTCCTTTTATTTCTGAAAGGCTTCTACATTAACAGGTTGAGAGGGTTATTTGAAGGTATTCTAGAAGTTTCTGTCATATTATCCTACTAGGCCTCACCTAGACTGAAATACTGGACTTAATTTGAAGTAAAGTTCAGAACAGCAAAATAAATGCAAATTTTGAGTGTACACCCAAGCATTATGACATGAGAGTTCTCTAATTTCTCTAGAAAATAAAGATAAGAATCTGGCAGTTTTGATATGAAAAGGACTATTGACCTAATAAATAAACCTGCCAAAACTATTAATACTTTAAATTTTCTAAGATATGAAATAGTACCTCTCCCTTTCATATGTCATAGAATCTGAGATGCCATAGTCATTGCAATGTACCATTATTTCAAGATGTACCACTACAAAAGAAAAGTACTGCCAATTGTCACACATATTCTGATTTTAGACTGTGTTTAAAAATTGCATCTTAGAACCAAAGAAAATGTGGTGTATCTAAAATATCCCTAATTCTGTGTGAAAATAAACTATTTCAAAAGTAAACTTTTATCTTTAAATTAAATGGATAGGTAATTTCTTAATCCATAAAAGATCTTTTTCAAATTAACATTTCAAAAGTTATTGATGAGTTATTGGAGGATTGGAGATATATTTTAGCATCATCTTCTATTAACCCTTCCAGTTTACTAGATAAAGTTAGACCCTTTACATCCCCTCCCCTTTTTTAAAGTCTTATTAATAGAAAATCAGCCATAGTAACCAATGTCACTTCTGCTGTTACAGGACAGAGGGTTAAGTTCTTATCTAAAATCTCAAGGCACTCAACTTTTCTTAAAGGTTTTTAGAACTAGGATCATATAGACTGTGAAGTCAGAAAGACTTGGGTTTATATCTTGGCTTTGTTATTTAACCTTTGTGAGCCTTAGTTATTTCTCTTGTAAACTGGGCATAATGTTGCCTATCTCATAAGATTGTTATGAAGATTAAATAAGTTTATGTAAATTTAATACAGCAGTTCAATAAATGGTGGAAAAAATTAGTAGAACTCAAGTAATTAATATTCATTATTCAATATGATATATAGATTTCTTAAAACTCATCTGCTACAAAGTTTAAAATAATGTCTAATGTAAGGTGGTATTTTATGAGTGATACTATGATACAGCACTATTTATTTATTTATTATTTATTTATTTAATTTTTTTTTAACGTTTATTTATTTTTGAGACAGAGAGAGACAGAGCATGAACCGGGGAGGGTCAGAGAGAGAGAGGGAGACACAGAATCTGAAACAGGCTCCAGGCTCTGAGCTGTCAGCACAGAGACCGACACGGGCCCGAACTCACGAACCGTGAGATCATGACCTGAGCCGAAGTCGGACGCTCAACCGACTGAGCCACCCAGGCGCCCCATACAGCGCTCTTATAGTTAAAAATATGCTGACAAGGTTTGCCAGCAGAAGAAAGCATGACATGCTTTCCATGTCAGTTACCTGTTGCCATAGTAATGTTGGAAAACAACCAACCACACAATTTCAGTGATTTATAACACTAAGCATTAATTGTTGCGCAGATCAAAGCAGCTGGAGGTAAGTTAGGCAGCTCTGCTGATCTTGGCTGGGTGTTTTCACACACGTGAAGTCATCTGACTCCATGTGTCCCAACCTTCAGCAGCCTCGCCCAATCATGTCTTTATAGTAAAGGGCAAGCAAGGCACAAGCGAAGAAATAGAAAGAGTACAAGTATATTTTCAACCTTCTTTGTGTATCACAACTGCTAACATCCTATTAGCTAGTGAAGATCACATGTCTGAACTCAGAATCAAGGGACAAGAAGATAAATATATGTCACCTCTTGATGAGAGGAACTGCAAAGTCACATTGCAGATGACATGGAAGAGGGAAGAATGAATAGTTGGGGCCACTCATCATGTCAGTCTATCCCAGTTTCATGCATTTGTCCTTAAAAATTATGAGAACTAAGTTGTCTTTAAAACCCCTTGACATTCTGTACTCTTTATTTAGGAGATTTAGACCCTCTCCTTCATAAATGAAAATGTCACTGGATTCAGAAACTACCATTTATATAGCTGATTGTGATACTGAGTTTTGGAGGCTTTGCATTTGTTCTATTTTAAGTCCTTTTTCCTTTTCATGTATTTTGTTATTTTTAAGACCAAAGCTAAAGCACTATTTTTGCATACTAGCTACTGCTTTCCTACGAAGTGGGGATTACACAAAATGTGAAAAAAAAAAAAAACCCAAAAACCGATGGCTCAGATTACCCTTTGTGAAGAGAATTAAAAGAAGTATCATTTTTGTGTAGTTCTGTGTGTGGGATCTTCTTTGGTGAAATAATTTAGCAATTTATAGGGGAAATAAACATGAAATTTGCTGCCACACCATTCTCTCAGTTGGTATCTAACCTTAGGCGATTTTCTTAAAAATTATGTCCTTTCATGATGATACCAGTTTCACACAGTCATTGTTTCTAGGTTAACAGTTATGTCAAGTTGTTAATAATATTCTTGAAATGTTGTGTTTTTCAGAAATAGCCAGACAAGCAGCGCAAATAAAGCTTTTGAGAAAACTTCAAAAGCAGGAACAGGCTCGGGTTGCCAAAGAAGCTAAAAAACAACAAGGTAGGTGATTTAAATGAAAACATAAACATCAAGAGTGAGTGTTGGGGAATTCATAAGAAGTTTCTCCTCTTTGTTTCCTTGCTGATGATATCTGTGCTTCGGTTTTCACCACAGCAATAATGGCTGCTGAGGAGAAGAGAAAGCAAAAAGAACAAATAAAGATTATGAAACAACAGGTACGTTTATGCATTAGAACTGACTTTTAAAGCACAAGTGTTATATTGAGGCTTTATTGGCATATGTAGATATGTACATTATTTTCATCTTGATTTCTGAAATAACCACATTTCACATTAATATTATGGATCTTACTTAGAAAGTTGTCATCTTGCATTAATTAAAATTCACCTCATTTTTGAACCAAGTCTCAAACTTCCAAGTTTTTAAAGCTTACCAAATAGTAGATTTGTATAAGTATTTTTAATATCCTGATAGACTTTGAATATAGGTTGACATCTGAACAGCTTTCAAACTTTTAAAATTAATTATCAATAAATGAAGGCTATTGCTTAAATGTTTAGATTTTAGTAAGAGAAGCTTCTTCTTCTGAAATACATAAAATATACATAGAAAGTTAAATTCAAGTTTATAGAATAAGGTTTGTCTCCACTGCTTCTGAATGCTTAAATATTCTTACTGCAAAAAAAAAAAACAAACACAAAAACAAAAACAAAAAAAAAACCAGAACCAAGAATGCACTATTTCAACATATCCAACATTCTATCTTCTATCTATAATCTGTCTCCCCTATGTAGTTTTCAAAATTAAGCACAGGTAGGTGAAATGATTTTTAAATTTTTATAAGTGAATTAAGAATTCATGCAATGGCATGACAAGATATTGAGCATTTAAGATGTGAGGGTGTGAGCTACTCTCCCATCTCCATGTATTCGTATAATCATTAAAGCAGAAAGGAAATGAGGGAACTACTATTCATTTAATATTTTGAACAGCAAGTAGTTTTTTCTGAGTGTGAAATGAAGTGAATTGTGTTATTATATAAATAGCTGCTAAATAAATGGCTTGGGTTGGATGTGATGTGGGATTCGAGACAGTTGATGTGGAATGGGGAGTCAGAACTTAGTCTGTAGTCAGGCAGCCAAGAGTTGAATATGGGCTCTGCTGCATAATATTTTTGTCATCTTAGATGAATTATCCTCTTTGTCTCTATTTCCTCCATGGTAAAAGGAAATAACCTCATTATCTAATGATTAAACGAGATCTTGGAATGTAACGTATATACCACAATGCCTGGCACAAACAGATGTTCACTTTTTAAGAGACAGATATTAAACACCAAACTATATGGTATACTCCTCACTGTAATTTAATGTGGTCAATTGTAAACTCAGATTCATTCCTTAGTTTGTTGATTGTGACTGCTAAAGGCACTGTATATATATTTATCAAAATAACATAAATATTTATTATATATTCCATGTATATGTAAAAATAGTCTATATTTTATTTTAAATGAAATACTAATTTTTTACAGCTTATCCTATTTCCTAATGCCTAGAGACGCACCAGATTTCATCAGCCTCTGAAGTTCAGTTTTGTGTTCCTAAGCTCTTAAAGTGGCTACACCTTAAGCCTACATGGTTTTTGCTGCTCATCAAAAAAGCATTGGGGTCCCAAGGTTCCAGCAACATGAATACAAATGAACTAATCTTAGATATTCATCAAGATATTTGTCTGAGGCTAGTCTTTTAATACCACTTATTCGTTGTTGCCAACAAAGTGAATCAAAGTCTAGCATGGGTTTACTCACATAGTCACAATGCCTATTTTAAAGTCAGCATTAGATCTAGGATTAAATGGTATCACATGCTTCTTATCGTCTGGATTCTTTATTCCACCTAGTAGGCCCCAATATATCAGCATATAGTCCTCAAAGCAATTTTCAAGAGACTTGCAGAAGCATTATTATGAAGCAGAAGGAGCAAAAGCATTGGAATCTAACCAGGTCTCTATATTTAGTATTTGATGTTAGGCAAAATATTTACCCTCCAGCAATTTCAATTTTCTCTTAGGTTAAAAAAAAAAAAAGATAACCGCAACTCCTGTGTTTTTGTTTTTGTTTTTTTAACATATTTTTACATTTATTTATTTTTGAAAGACAGAGCGAGAGAGGGTGACAAATAATTCGAATCAGGATCCAGACTCTGAGTTGTCAGCCCAGAGCCCAATGTGGGGCTCGAACCCATGAACCGTGAGATCATGACCTGAGCGGAAGTCAGATGCTTAACTGACCAAGTCACCCAGGCGCCCCTGTTGTTTTTTGTTTGTTTTTGTGTTTTTAAAAAAAAATTTTTTAATGTTTATTCATTTTTGAGACAGAGAGACAGAGCATGAATGGGGGAGGGTCAGAGAGAGGGAGACACAGAATCCAAAACAGGCTCCGGGCTCTGAGCTGTCAGCACAGAGCCTGACGCAGGGCTCAAACTCACGGACCGCGAGATCATGACCTGAGCCAAAGTCAGACGCCCAACCGACTGAGCCACCCAGGCGCCCCATGTGTTTTTTTTTTTTTAATGATCATTAAGATATTTTAAGTAAAGTGCCCAGTTCAGTGATTGGGTACTCAATATTATAAGGTGAACTTGTATTATAATAATTTATAAACAAGGTTTATCTCTGCTAATGCTAATGACAGCACTACCAAATATATGTACATATATATGAATCACTTGGACAGCTAAGATAAAGCTCTGAGTTGAACTTAAGCCCAAGATTCCATACCTATCTCTGTGCCTAAGAAAATAATAAATCACTTTTGCTGACTTGAGAATATACAATTTTATAACCTTATGATTAACAAGAGCAGGAAAATTAAATCACAAGTGTGCTTTACTTAGGTCTCAAGTTCTAAACTAAATAAATATATCAAGTGTGGATCAAGTACAGCCTTCTCTAAGACTGGAATGAAATAAAACATACTCTTGGGTTTTTAGGTTTGGCAAGCTACAATTAATATTCAATACCAAGTAGGATCACCAAAAACAAAATTATGGAATGTGATCAGTCTTCTAAAATCAGAACAGTAATTTCAGAAATCTCCTTTTCCTGCAGTAGAGAGCCCTGCAGGGAATCAATAACATTAGTATGAGGAAAAAAAGGAGTAAGTTTAAAAACATGTTAAAGCAGCCATTCACAACTATGTGGATGGAACTAGAGGGTATTATGCTAAGCGAAATTAGAGAAAGACAAAAATCATATGACTTCACTCATTTGAGGGGTTTAAGAGACAAAACAGGTGAACATAAGGGAAGGGTAACAAAAATAATATAAAAACAGGGAAGGGGACAAAACAGAAGAGACTCATAAATATGGAGAACAAACTGAGGGTTACTGGAGGGGTTGTGGGAGGGGGGATGGGCTAAATGGGTAAGGTGCATTAAGGAATCTATTCCTGAAATCATTGTTGCACTATATGCTAACTAACTTGGACATAAGTTAAATAAATAAATTAAATAAAAATTAAAAAAAAAAGAAATTTAATAAAAAAACAACATGTTAAAGCATAGCTTCAAAAGGTACACTAGCATCAGGAGATTGGAGTAGGTATTGTAACAGAAAGCAGTGTAAAATGGGTTGGTTCTAGAAATCCTAGGAACAGTGCAATTTGCAAGCAGGACAATTGGGGTTGGTGGGGTTTTTTTTTTGTTTTTTTGGGTTTTTTTAAACTACGTATTCTTATCAGGGCCAATTTGGGAATTTCAAAGGGATTTATGAACATGAAATTGTTAACAATGTGCTTATAGCATATGGCATCATTTTAAATCAGCTGTAAAATTCTTATCAAAATTTACATGATCACTGAATTCTAAAACAATAATAGAACATTAAATTTAGACAATGTGAATACCTAGTATGTTGTGTGAATTATTCCTTACAATGTTAAATTGTAGTTGACCCATTTTAAAATAATGTTAGATTACTTCTGAATTTAGCTTATTGTAATGTGATGTTATCATGTTATTCACTATGTGAAATAAGAAATTATGGTATGGAAAAAATTGTTAATCTATTGCAATTGTATAGCACTATACACTTTTTTAAGAATTGTAATTGTGTCATGACATAGTGAGTAAAGGGTAAGCACTTCTCCCTGTTTATACAAGAGTAGTTATATGTTCAAGATCATGTAATGAATGACAGTAACTCAGAACCAGCTTTAAATTTTCTGATTCCTGATGTATTATTTTTTCTGATCATTCTGACCTATATTTATTTCAAAGTAGGTATTACTTATGCTTGCAAACAGGCTAAATGAGTTTAATTACCTTGGTTTACCTGGCTTCTATATACTTAGTTAGAATTTGTATTTTATAAATTGTTTTGAGAAATTTTGTAAAATCCTATTAAGACATGAATATATATATATATATATATATATGAATATATATATATATATATATATACATACATACACATACATTTGTGATGCTAAGCTAAATCATTAAGTTTTAGATCCAGCATGGGCAACCTTTGGTAAATGTGTACTTACCTTAAATTAATTTCATTCCGCTTAAATGTGTTCATCTACATATTTATTGTCTTAAATTATAACTTTTTCTACAGGAAAAAATTAAAAGAATACAACAAATCAGAATGGAAAAAGAACTTCGAGCCCAGCAAATTCTAGAGGTAGAGCTCTTAAATTTGATATAATATATCTTAAAGTTTGCAAAAATAAAAATTTTACCCACATATTCTCTCACTCATACAAATTAATACATTCATCAGAAATTCTCTTTAAAAGTAACGCAGAGTAAGATCTTATCTGAACCTTATTTAAGTAGCAAGCTGATCTAATCCTAATTAGTCTAATAAAAACCCAGAAAATAAAACAAATTAAAGAGGAAACCTCTGAGCAGACAATATAGTTGTCATAAAGTTCATGTGCTAAAACTCATATTCTTTACTTTTAGAAAACTCATTAGGACATATAGTTAGATATTTATTTTTAATTTAGAAATAAAACATTACAAAAGTAAAAGTAAATTTTAAATGTAGAAACAGTTTAACTAGCTTGATTTTCTGGTTTCTAATATATCCTTCCCCTGAAGCTACTGGAATAGGGCTAAAGACATATGTTGGCAACAGCAGAAGTAATAGCCAAAAGACAGCAAGGGAAAAATGCAGAAAAACTCCAACCCGCATATATAGGAATTAAAAAACCTAGCAACAGCATGTAATTTTTAGTTGAATAGCAAGCAATTTTCAACACCTTAATGGCCAAAATACATTACTCTATTGAACTGTGTAGTATAATAACTGATGTTCAGAACAATTGTCCTGAGTCATCAAGAAAAAGCTAAATTATGTTTAGTGGTACTATGTCTAAACAGGCATAGGTCTCAAAATTATTTTCATCCATAAGTGTAAAAATAAACTTTTAATGTTTAAAATTATTATAACCTCTCAGCTATTCAGAAAACTATTGCTATGTAAAACAATTCTGAGGACCCCAGATAATTGAGGTTTTCTGTTTGTTTTTTTCCATCCAGAAATATACAGATATTTCCTTACCGCCTTCAAGTTAATTTTAAAACCTCCCAAATAGTAAATATGCTTATCTTAAAGTAAACTGATAATAACTACTGGATAGTTATAAAACTACAAGATAGTTAAAGACTTTAAGATTGTGAAGTTCAAATTTGATGACACAATCTTAATAATCAAAATATGCTTCATGAAATACGTTTCCATCCTATTTAAAAAAAAAAACCTTTAATTAACCACATGGCACAGCTAGGGAAAATGAGATTTAATGTGTCATTTAAATCATCTGAGGAACAGATTTATCTCAAATTTCAAGTGTTGAAGAAATTTCAAATAAAGTGGACAGACGTGCATTTTTATGTTACTGATTCATTCATTAAGTAACTTTTTTATCAGTTAAAATCCACCCCATTTTCTAAACTTTCTACAGCAATCATGTTTTACTTTTAAAAACTATAAAAAAGGCAATACATGCTACAAAATGGTTTTTTCCGTGTTTAAGTGTTAAGTTAAAATAACATCAATGCTTAGTTATTTCAGACTTTTAACAGAGTTTGAAGAGGAAAAGCTGACATACTTTTATACATTTTAAAACTTTTGTATATCTTAATGCTAATTATACATTAAAAATGAGATTAGTATGTTAAATGTAATGTTAACTGGTGGGGGGTATGTAATTGTCTACATATATGTTACATATTGTTTTGTACCTGTGAGGCATGTAGCTCCATTTTTAAGTCTGAGATTATTTTCAAGTTGTAGTGGTGCTGTTGCATGACTTTGAGACCTGTTTTGCATGCACAGGCTAAAAAGAAAAAGAAGGAAGAAGCAGCAAATGCCAAATTATTGGAGGCCGAAAAACGAATAAAGGTTAGTTTAGATGAGAACCAGAGTTTTTATTTTTCAAAAATAAAAACTATACGCTATTACACCAGTATTAATTATACAAAAATAATAGCTCTCCTCAAAATAATTATCTTAAAATGTTTAGCACAGATACAATATGTGTATAATGTGTGCTTTTATTGTATGTATATTGTATGTATATGTTTTTTTATTTCCTTATACAGGTTTTATGTGATGCTTTGAGCTCTTACTTAAGTAGCAAACATTAAATCAGAAATGCAGACTATTACATAATACCTGTATATAGTTTTGCTGAATCAGAATGATCTTCCCAAAGCTATTTTGTGTTGTTGATGTTTATGTTTTAAATTGTGTTCCAGATCTGATTCTCTACTTAGATTACACGTTTATCTTGGTTAATATCCAGCAACTATTTTAACTATTAAAAAGTGAGAAGCCTACAGAAATAAAAATCTAATTTTAGCAACTGTTACTTACCAATAATAAAATTAGCCATTGTTAATTACTATAATGTTTTGGTTTAGATTTTCTGTTGTGAAGCATTAGAGAGGTGAACGCCGCCCCCCCCCCACAACCCTCCCCAAGACACACATACAAACATACACATTCCACCCCTCACCTTCCACTTTTTCTCATAATTGATTACTGAAAGGACTGCTGAGTGAAATGAGGCCCTACTGGTTCCAGGAGCTGACACAATTATATCTTATAAAGCCGGGGAACTATTTGTTACCTTTTCTACATGGACTCTGTTACTTTTTTCTTTAGAAAAAAGATATTAACATCATGTAGATTTTTACCTCTATAAGAATATTTAAATTGATGATATTCATAGAATTGTTTGCATTAAGCCTGACCCCCTTGGGGTAGTGCCCTGCATTATAGCTGAGCATGAAAATCTGAAACTGATCTCTTAGTCTCTTGTTACTTTCATTCATAGATAGTGTATAGAAATGATATAGATGCTTTTAATTATAGAGTTTATTTGGGAATTTATGTTCCGAATGGACAGAGTTCTAATCAGCTGGATTTGAAGGTTGCACTACATAATGTATTAAAGTAATTTTAAAAGTCCACGTGCCAGTTGTATCTTATATGATCTGACCATCTAGCTAATCAATTCAGTGAATGTGCTATTGAAATGTGCTATTAGGTTATTGTATTTTAAGTTTAAATGGCTACTAAATAATATCCTTGCTACTGTCATACAATCTTTCTGTATTATGTAGAACCATATGAAATTGCCACCATATAAGTAAAAAATGATTAAATATTTGCAATTTCATATGGCTTGACCTAAGGGAGGACTATAGAACCTCAGAAGAGAAACTTTTAATATTTGTACTGTGTTCTAAATCTTCCCTAAAAATTGCATATTAAAAGTTTCTTATTTTTAAGGAAAAAGAAATGAGAAGACAACAAGCCGTTCTTCTAAAGCATCAGGTCTGTATACATACAGTTATGCAATTGTCAAAATGTACATTTTATGATTTTTCTTAAATCTGATTTGGGGACAATCTTCAAAATATTTTCTTAAAAATTTCCAATTTAATTCCTGCTTAAGTTTTTCCTTCATCTTACAGTTTATTGCCTTGCTTTGGTATTGGTGTCTTTTGGGGGGTTAAAAATTGGTTTCATGACTCTGTGATTTCTGTTTCATAATGTTGTGCCAACTCTTTCTACCAGGAGTTGGAGAGGCATAGACTAGATATGGTATGGGTATGTTTATTTTTGTACATCTAACACCGCATTGTGATTTGGTTGTGATATGGTTGTCATAGCAATGCATAAAGTGTAGCACTGGCTGCTGTCATATTACATACTGCTGCATGGCTTTACAGCACAGTGCATTGCATACATCTGCTTGTCTGTCTATAAAGAAGTATGATACATCTCCAGGATTTTTAATTGATTTGTGCAAGCCTTATATAAGGCTGCTGTCTAAAAATTTACATTACTGATGTCACAATGAAAGTTGGATCACTATACAATTAGATGTGATAATGACCCATATTCTCCCATCAATTCTAGATGCAAAACTGCCATTGAATACAATGGGAATTTTGAGTTAGGTTGATGAGAGAATATGAAATATATTCCGGTTTGATAGACAAATTTTAGAAATAATTTTAGAAACATCCCTTTGGGGGGACCAAATACTTTTAAACAAAAAGAAATGATTAGATATATAACTATCTGATTTTTTATTTTAAAATAAAATGAGATTATCAAACAAAACTAGTGCTTACCTTGTTTTCATACTTTGCCTTTTAGATTCCATTTATTAGCCCATGGTGCAGCTTTTATGGTCTTACCTAGCGCATCAGGTGGCAGACATCAGTAACCAGGAATACCCCATTTCATTGGTGCTTGTATATGAACCACGACTAGTTTAACTAAATTGGTATAAAAGCTTTAAAAAACTCTTTCTAATTTGTCGGTGGCTTATTGAATTTACAAAATGATAGCGTACTTGAAATAAAAATAACTAATTCTAAAACCATGAAGCGAAAGTGATTATAAATTTCTGCCTGATCTAAAAATTTAAGAACAATACAGCCTTTAGTTTAATTGGCCTCTAGTACATATTTGTGGCTTTTCTAATAGCAGATGTAAGGTAACTGACCTGTTCCAGCCAACCATTATGCTTTTTGTTCTGCCAGCTTTTGAAGGAGCATCACAACTGACCATAAGTAAATCTTGTATGCTTCTGTTTACACTGTCTCCATGTTCATTGCTTTACCTTTTTGCTTTTGATTGTTCTTGTATTTGCTTTCTAAACCTGAACTAAAACATGCACAGACTGGCCATTCTTGTCTTATATTTAGTATTTACTGTGACTTGTCTATAAATGCTAAACATGCTATACTGAGTTTTGTTTTGTTTTGTTTTGTTTTTCCATTTCAAAATCAAACCATTAACTAGAGTTATTTTCCTAATTTTATCTGGCCTAATAGGAACGGGAGAGAAGACGACAACATATGATGCTTATGAAAGCTATGGAAGCTCGTAAAAAAGCAGAAGTAAGTTCATGTTTCCAGAAAAATATTATCTAAGAAAAAAACCTATTTTTTCCTAAAGTAATGGTCTTTCTAAATGTGAGTTTTTCAGGACATAGGTTTGTCGCGATTTAATGGCTTTCATAAGCAAACCAAATGTTAAATAATAACTGTTAGGACATGAAAGAACGTAGGCAGGATTCCGATGTATGTGTTCATTTCCTCAGCTGAGATTTTAATTATCTTTTTTTAATGTAGTGACCGGCATTCGTTTGGATAAAAGTAGTTATTTAATACTGTAACTAGAGTTTCACAAAATTAATATTACAGCATGCCTAAACAAGTCCTAACGCAAACCCTAGTCAGATCAACCGTGGACTTCTGCTTTCAGAATTATTCTTTACTCTTCTATGTGTAAAATTGGACCTAAGTACTTTCCTTATTTTTTTATTTAAAAAAAAATTTTTTTTAACGTTTATTTATTTTTGAGACAGAGAGAGACAGAGCATGAACGGGGGAGGGTCAGAGAGAGAGGGAGACACAGAATCTGAAACAGGCTCCAGGCTCTGAGCAGTCAGCACAGAGCCCGACGCGGGGCTCGAACTCACATACCGCGAGATCGTGACCTGAGCCGAAGTCGGATGCTTAACCAACTGAGCCACCCAGGCGCCCCACTTTCCTTATTTTTTTAAAGTTTTATTTATTTAAGTAATCTCTACAACCATGGTGGGGCTCGAACTCATGACCCCAGGATCAAGAGTCACACGCTCCTCTGACTGAACCAGCCAGGTGCCCCCAAGTACTTTCCTTAAAATAGACTTTTAACAGACAATTCAGAATAAGAAAAGTATTGAAATAAGTCAAGATGAGCTTATTTAGAACATAACAGAAATCAGTTAAAGGTTAAAATATATATTACAAAGGAATGCATTGTATATTAAAGTAGTTAAATAGAGGTATGGCCACTATATCCAGGGCTTTGGAGTATGAGAGACTCCAATTTCCCATGCCAACTCTGAACCAACTTGCTTTACCTCTTGAGGCTGTTCTTTAAAATTGAGATAATGATACCTACCTCCTAGGATTATAAGATTATCGAGTGAGATAAGCATTTAATAAATGACAATTAATGAAAATGACACTGTTTGATCTAGAAGTTGAGAGGCCTGTATTTCAGTATTTTGTCCTCAGCTCTGGCTTAAACTATCATTATAGATTTCTAATATAGAGAGGCAACATGCCAAGAATAATATACCAAGAATAATATATATTACTTTATAAATATAAAGTACTAATATAAAGCACAATAATGCAAGAAACCTGCCTTCCCTTGTTTTCATTCTTGGTTTCCTCAGTACTCTCTAATGTATTCTCTACAGAGCAGCCAGAGTAATCTTTTCAGAAAGGAAACCAGGTTACATCTTAACACTCTCCAGTGGCTTCTCAGTGCCATTGTAATAAAGTCCAAATTCCTCACCATGACAAAGCAGTCCCACATGTTCTGACCTCTCATTCCAACGTTACCTCAGACAGTTTGTCTCTTAAGTACTGTATTTCAATCAGTTTTGTTTTTTATTATTTTAGACAAAGGGTTTTTACCATTGCTGTTCTTGCACCAAATATTTGAGTGGTTCTTATTTGCTGTTTATTTATTTATTTATTTTTAATTTACATTTATTTATTTTTGAGAAACAGAGTGAGACAAAGCATGAGTGGGGGAGGGGCAGAGAGAGAAGGAGGCACAGAATCTGAAGCAGGCTCCAGGCTCTGAGCAAGCGGTCAGCAAAGAGCCTGATGTGGGGCTCGAACCCACGAACTGTGAGATCATGACCTGAGCCTAAGTTCTCATGACCTGAGCCGAAGTCGGACGCTCAACTGACTGAGCCACCCAGGCCCTCCTCATTTGCTGTTTAGTTATAGATCAAATGTTAACATGTCAAAGAGGCCTTCCTAGAACACCTAATGTTGCCTTTTTTATACCCCATTTCTGGACCTCCGTTCCATCATCTTACTTATTTTGCACTTGTTTATGGTCTGTTTCCTCCCAGGAGGGTAAGATCTGTGAGGACAGGAATCTTGTCTGTCTTGTCTGCCACTGTATATATTTGTATATGTTTGGAGCTTAGAAAATTATAGTTGAATGAATGAATGAATGAAATAAAAATGAAAGTAGCAGTTAAAGAAAACAAATTGACGATAAAAAAATCATTAAAGAATGAATACATTATTATGTTTTCTGTCAATATAATTCTCTTTATGTAATAACAGTAAAATCTTTTATTTTACTCTAGGTGATTTTCCTTCTTAAAGCTAAACATCCAAAGAACCATTATTTAAAATAGCAATAGAATAACATATATCACAAATAGTCCTTTATTGGAATATATGAGAGAATCCCATAGGTAAAACTGAGCTCCTAAAATGTTGTTATCCTGGGGCACGTGGGTGGCTCACTCAGTTAAGCCTCTGACATTGGCTCAGGTCGTGATCTTGCACTCTGAGTTTGAGCGCCACATCAGGCTCTGTGCTGACAGCTCAGAGCCTGGAGCCTGCTTCAGATTCTGTGTCTCCTCTCTCTGCCCTTCCACCTCTCATGCTCTGTCTCTGTCTCTGTCTCTCTCAAAAATAAATAAACATTAGAAAAATTTTTTAAAAATGTTGTTAGCCTCTGATAACTAGATAATTTTACCAGTTATTCTGATTTGTTCCTCTACTGAATGGTACCTATAGATCTGTGATCAACTAAATATTTTTTTTAATTTCTTAAACTATTATTTTGTGGACAGCATTAGATTAGATACTGCAGGAAAAACAAAATAAATATTAATGATTTTTTTTAGCACATCAGAGAGATAAAACTTTACAGTGTTAACAGTTAAGCATTAACTAGACATATGTTTTTACTGGCAATCCAAATCTTCGTCAAATCTTTATAAGAACTTGCCACCTCAGTGAATATTAACAAAATATTCTTATAGGCACTTGTCTATTTCCTTATTATTACTTAACATGCAAAAGATGTAACTTTAATGCCAATAATGGTCATATCTTGTCTTCATATTCTGTCTCCTATTACCTATATATTTTTTTCCATTTTTAACTATTAAAAGAACAAACTTTTTACAAAGTTAAAGTCATATGATACCTAGGCAGGGCCAACTAAAAATTCTCAACTGGAGGGCATCTTGATGGCTCTATCAGGTGAGCGTCCAACTCTTGATTTTAGCTCAGGTCACAATCCCAGGGTCATGGGATCGAGCCTGCCTTGGGCTTTGTGCGAGCAAGGAGCCTGCTTAAGACTGTGTCTCTCTCTCTCTCTGCCCCTCTCCCCTGCTTGTAATCTGTCTCTCTAAAATAAAAATATAAATAAGTAAGTAAGTAAGTAAATAAAAAAATAAATAAATAATATTTAAGGAAATCTTAAAAAAAAATTCTGAACTGGCCAATATGTAACCCTTGATTCTAACATTTAATTATTACATTTAACATTTAATTATTGTGAAGAAATAAAAATATAGAGGATAAACAAAATTGCAAATGCTATGATTAATGTTTAAAGACTTGAGGTTAAAAAAATGAATTACTTTCACCTTGTTAGTTAAAAATCTATAACATCTGAAATTATTCCAAGAAATTCCCTATATCCATCAAAGTAATAAGGTAACACAAACATCACTTTTATGTTTCTCTGTGTACACTACAATGATCTTACTTTTAGATTTAGTATTAACTCAATAAATTTTTACTGAAGTAATCCCAATTTCTATAGATTTTCCTTAATATACATCTGCAATTAGTAAGAATATTCAGACTTCTGTAAATTATCTTACTTGTTATTACTCTCTTATTAATTTTAAAGGGTCATGAGCATATCATCATAGTTTATAAATATTTTTATAAGAAAATGTAAGAAAGAATAGTCTCATGAATGAAAAAGGTTTATTTCTTAGTATAATTCAAGTATCATATGAGACCCATCTGCTTTCATTATTACTAAGCACCAGAAAGAGGTTGATTTAAGCAATGTGACAAAGTAGCTCAAAATCTCCTGTTTCATTTATTAAAACTTCAAATTATACCAGTCACAAATTTATAAATATTTTACTCATATTAACTGAATAATCAACCATAGTAATTATTAGTGTCTTTTGTATGTCTCCCTCCAAGGATCAATAAACTACAAAAGGTTGTTAAACATATAGCTATCACAGAATGACTGTGTCAGCACTTTAAGAAACAAAACCATAAAATAGAAGAGAATAGTTCAGGTTTCAGAAGTTACCTAATAAACAATTTAAAAGCAGAAAACAATGTATAACCCCTCCCTACCCCCTCCCCACCCATGATTCAAGTCATGAGACTATTTTATAATCCTATATTTATATTAATCATGAGTTAGTGAAAAATGAAAATAAAAAGTAGAATTGTATATGCAGGTGGGTTTGTTTAAGCAAACCCATTTTTCAGTTGAAGACATTGTAAATATATGGTATAAGTATATATTGTACTTATACAATGTACTTATAATGCACTTTAATTTTAACTAATGTGAAATGATTTTATGTTAACTGCACAATAAAATACTAAATGTCATATAACAAATTTAATTTTTGAGAAATTATTATCAACTTAATTTAGATATATTAAAATCTGATTATCTGACTCAAGAATTATTAACAATTTTGACTTTAACTTAGGAGACATTTGTATAACAGAAACTATTCTATACAGTAGATACATAATCTAAAGTAAGTACAGACTTTTATGTAATACTGTGGTGGATTTTGAGAAAATACAATAACTGGGAGGTTTTATTCTTTTTAAATATCATTATATGACACATATAAAGTAAAATTATTATTAAAGTATAAAATGTAAGAGTCTCTTCAGTCATATGATTCATAAGTTTTCCATTTGCTTAAACATAATTTTCATAATATTTTAAATGTAAAAATAGTCCCCTTTAAAAAAAAATTACCCTGATTGTTCTACTCACATTCCATGTTACCATAAAACAATATTCTTTTTAATCTTTATATCTGTCTTCTATAAATGGCTTATGTTATTAATCTTATTTATACTTGTATTCTTCCTGCACCCTGAGGTAAACCTGTGTCTCTTAAATTATATTTATATCTTTGAAACTTAAGTGCAAGTTGCTGTCAAAAGAAATGTATTCTCCCAATTATGCCCAGAACAAACACCTAAGAGACCCAGTAGCATCGTAAAATGCAAAAAACATAGGCATCTTTGCAACATGATCTCTTAAAAATGTCCTATTTTGCAATCTGATAAGTTGTAAAAGTTTACAATAGCAGGTCATTCTACCACATCCATTGTTTGGTTTTTAAACTTCTATAATACTAAAATAGAATAAATTTATTTCATACATTTATTGTTGTGCTACAGATTTCTGTAAATACTGTCATTTATGCCTTGAGAGTCCATAAAGTAATCTTTTTATGTGAGTAAAAAACTGATTTTGAAATTTTCACCCTATGTATTTTGGGCTATTTAGGATAATCAAAATTTAATGCATTTGCTATGAAAAGGTGTTTCAACTTTGAAATGAAATTTAAAGGACTTCTTAACTAAGATATCAGTAATATTTTGATACAGAAAATTCCATTACTCTAAGATGAACAAATTAATATTTTATTATACATTGTTTATATTCCAAGAATTCATTTACTTCAAGAATGTCTACGTCTAGGGGCACCTGGCTATTCGGTTAAGCATCTGACTTCGGCTCAGGTCAAGATCTCACGGCTTGTGAGTTCAAGCCCCTCATCGAGTTCTGTGCCTGGAGCCTGCTTCAGATTCTGTGTCTCCCTCTCTCTCTGCCCCTCCCCTGCTCACACTCTGTCTCTCTCTCAAAAATAAATAGACATTAAAAAAAAAAAAGAATTTCTACATCTAGAAAACTAGAGGGGGTAGGAGGATGAAGGCCAAAAAAAATTAAGAGAAACCATTCTAATGTTTATCGTCATTGACAGTCAATCTAAAATATAGTCAGGAGCTATATTTTTTAGTCATTTGTAGGCAATCTCAGTTATTTCCCTAAAGTCTAACCAATGTTAATGTAAAATATGTTTTACCATTCCTTTCATATTGTGATAGGTGTATTAAGTCTTCTCTGCTAGGTCAAATGGTTTGTTGTGAAACGTCCTTGCAAAATCAGAAAGTTCCATTGTGAAATCCTAGTATTTGACATAGCAACAAAACATAATATTATATTATGAAAAGGCTTAGGTGAAAAGTTGGTAAATATTTCTCTTTCAAACAGTATATCAGTTCTAGAAGAGAGAATACTGCACAAGTTTAAACATCTTTAAATTTGGCCTAAAATAGCACACCCACTTTAAACTTTAGTTTCTGGAAAAAAGTATCAGATGATAAGAAATCTATTTAATTTTGATATGGGGAAGGTGTATTTGCAAGCACATCCAATCATAATGTATGCAATTAAAATGATTAAGAAATTAATAATTTTGGAGTAGATGTGGGAAATATGTCTTAGATATTTTGAAATTTGCAAATATAAGTAGAATATTATTAGTTTGTATTAAAATCTGCTTTTGTGTATAATTGAAAATAGAAGACATCAATTATGTTTGTCCACAGAATGAAATATAAAAAGTAGAGGAAAAAATTGACTATCAAATATGTTTAATGACTAGTACAAATGTTAACATCATTATTTATATGGCATTTGTGGAATTAATCATTCAGCAAATTAATCAATGTTTAAATAATTTTTATTTGCTAAGGCACACTGAATATTTCTGTTAAAGACATATGACAACTATTGTAGATGGAAATAAGAACAATATTGAGACCAGTGGGAGAGGAAAGTTGAACTCATACAGGCTTGATAGGGAGAAAGATAAAATCATTAAAAACTTCATTGAAGTGTCTGGCAGATTGTACTCCTGGGAACTGAATAGGTCCATAAAGAAATAGGTGAATAAGTTTGTTCCTCTGACCTCTAGAAGCTTACACTAAAGCGGAAAAGATCAACTTTAGACAAGTAATTGTCACACAGTGCAATAAATGCTAAGTTATATGGGAGCCCCCCAAAAGAGAAATATTAAAATGCCTGAAGTAGTTATGAGGAGAATAAAAACCAGGCTTTATTTCTGTGTTAAGGAAGAGAAGTTCTATATTACAGGCAGAGGAGATGGCCTATACAAAGGTACAGTGTTGTAACTCAAAATGACCTGTGGGACAGAGAGGAGGAAGGTGCAAAGAGGGAGTTAGTTTTCACCATATGTATGCACCTACCTTGGCTTTGTTGCTTTTCTCCTTCTTCTCCTTCTCCTCCTCCTCCTCCTCTTCTCTTTACTTCTCCCCTTCCTCCCTGTCCTCCTCCTTGTCCTTTTTCTTCATCATCATCCTCCTCCCCCTCCTCCTCCTCCAAATAATGCCTCAATCTGGTTACATTATCTTCTCAACACAGGTGTATCACACAATGTAACCAGAGCATGGGAAATGAACTGGGAATCATGACATAGGAGACCAAAACTTGTGTGGGACTAGATCTGACTGTCTTTATAAACCATTTTAAATATTAGTTGATTATTGAGGGGACCCAGAAGCTCTAGTTCTTTGAAAGTTATCTTGTATCTGAACCACAGGATTTATATTAGTCTTATACAGTTCATTAAGGTTCATTAAATAAATTAGTGAGTAAATTCACCAAATTCGTTGCATTTAGAAACTTCATCTTTCCTGAGAAGTATCCCTAATACTTCAAGATAAGAATGGATACCTGTCTTTAAGTAATAAAGGTCCTACAAATTTCTAACATTTCTTGGAAAGCTCTGTTTTATCTTAAAAATTGATGTCATTTTACTCTCTATTCCATATTATAGCCATGCTTTTAACTGGAAAAAATACTGCCTATCACTAGCTAAAACTGGTATTCAAGAATGTCAGGCATATTTACCTCATGACAGGAAATGCGCTTTAACTCATTGTTGATGTATCATTGAAGTGTTACAAACTCCCAGATTGCCACCAATGTGAAGTTGGCACAACAAAGAGAGCATTAGTGTCACACATGCCCTTTCTCTCTTTTTGAAAAGAAATGGTGACCATTTTCAACAGTTTTTAGTGAATTTTAGTCTCAATTTTTAGTTTTGTAATTACTGTTATGAACATCATTAAGATTCTTAATGATTAGAATTCTGGGTTAGTCCTATATAGTAGAAAATTTTACACCAGCCACTTTGAAATCTATGAGACATTTGTTTTTTCTGTTGGTGATTATAATTCATTATTCTGTTGAGTGACCAAAAAGTTTTCCCTTCCCTGGAAAAATTCTTAGAGCAACATTTCATGTGTTTATAAATTGAAAATCCAACTCTGGGAAAAAATTGTTCTACCAATGATAATTTGATTTGAAAAATCTATACTGCATTGTGGGAATGTTGCATCTTAATTGTGTATATTTTATGTCATTAGACCCTCAGAAACTTTTAGTTATAATCAATAAGATTAGTTGTAGCGCTTTTTTGGTGTCAATAATCTCACAGAGTAGCTTCCTTAACATTTTCCTTCCAAATGCCTGCTTGAACCAGTAACCCAGAAATTTAGAGGCAGTATAAAAATGAGCAGTGACGTGAGCATATCATATAAAAAGGCTCTCATGACCCAGCCTCTGGCTCTGTATCATGATACTCAGCACCTGTTCAACCTGCAACCTACACTCCACCCTGGAAACTACTAGCAATTTCTCAGATACACTGTGCTTTCTCTACTCTGCCTGGAATATATCCTCTCCAGTCCTCTCTGTCCCCCACCTACCCCTATTCCTTGTGGCATAGCACTCAATGTGCTGTCTTAGCCATGATAAGGGAAACAGAGATAGCTAGAATATGGGCAAAAATGCTACTATAGAATAAGAAGCAATAAGTGCAATGTTAAAATTATAGGTTGGGCTATGAGAATTAAGTTAAATTGATAATAGAGAAGAGGTGGTAGTGTTTAACTAGGATTCAGATCCACTAGGTGGGAGTAATGACCTTCCTGATTGGAGCGCACCAATATAAGAAGGTAAGGAAACAAGATGTTCATCAGGAATAGCAAATAGTTGGACTAAATCCACATAAACTACAAAAATGGGAGATAAGATTGAAAAAGAAGAGTTTTAATTCAAAAGTAAAGAGTTGGACTTTATTTTGTTAAAAATTAAAAACAAAATTGAAAGATTTTTAATCAAGAAAGAGACATGACCTGCTTTACAAAAGTAAACCCATCATTAATGTGTCAAATGTGTGAGATAGTAGGTTAGAACCGCCTGATGATTCTACTGTTATTTCTCCTCTAAATAAGAATTGTATTTGAGGCATGGCAATAAAATAATGACACTAATACTATTAAAGAAAATATCGTGACTTCTTCCAGCAGAGTGTCATCTCCTACAACAGGGAGACAGGACAGTTATTTCCATATTATTGTCATTACTGAAAATATTTTTTGAATGCTTTTGGCATTGCCTTCAGAATCCATTTTACATTCCCTTAAGTGTTGTTTATAGTGGCAAATAATATTTTGATTTTGTTACAGGTGCTATCTTAAGACTAGCTAATGCACTTTGAAAGAACTGCTTTTGCAATTCAAGCATGTTGCTTCTGCTTTCATGCTGTAAATCCTCCCTTGCTTCCTAGAGCTACACAAAAACTTGTATTAATACTAACTAACCGTATTTTTTATTTATTTAGCCATGTGCATTTTATATATCTGCTCTTATTAATAAGTATTTCATTCTCTTATTGTAACCTGGGGAAGGATTGAATAAATTCTGAATAATGGAATAATCTGAGTTAAACTAGTATCGATAATATAAACATACACACACACACACACATAGTCATAAGACTATTTGAAATTCAAAAGGTGAAAACACTAAAAAGCAAAATAAGTCATTGTTTCTATGTAGTTCAAAGTCTATTCCTAAATCTCTTAGGGGAATTCTGTTTGTGGAAATAATAACACTTTGTTAACTTTTTAAATGTTAACTGGAGATTTTTCAGACACATCCAGTGATTAAAGAGACTTTTGGACATGATTTTATTTTTAAGGAAAAAGAACGGCTGAAGCAAGAAAAACGTGATGAGAAAAGATTAAATAAAGAGCGTAAACTGGAGCAACGAAGATTAGAATTAGAAATGGCAAAGGAATTAAAGAAGCCTAATGAAGACATGTGCTTAGCAGACCAAAAGGTAATTTATTACGTAACCATTTCATTAATAAATTTAATTTTTCTGTATCTCACCTGATTCCTTTGCCAGAGTTGCCATTATGAAAGCCTTTTGTTTTTAACCAGAGCCGTACATTTCCATGTCTAGGTCAATCTGTGTTTCCTGGATGGCCACCAATAAACCTCTCTAGAGCTCCTATGCTAATAATGGTACTTCTTAGTACGTAAATGGAACACTGTAAATCTTTTTATTTTTATTTTTGTCGGTTTATGTATTTTGAGAGAGAGAGAGAGCATGTACCAGGGAGGGGCAGAGAGAGGGAGAGAGAGAATCCCTGAGGTGGGCTTGAACTCACAAACCATGAGATCATGACCTGATCCCAAACCAAGAATTGGACACTTAACCCACCGAGTCACCCAGGCTCCTAAGGTTTAGGGAAACCTTTTTAAATTTAAGTAGAAATACTGAAGAAATCCGTAAAGATGAATTATAGAAGTAGATAGGATTTCTATGTGTCATTTGATTCTTTCCAGGCATTTAGGTACAGAAATCTCTAACTCCTCACCACGCCCCTATAGATATTTACATAAACTAAGGTTTATAATCTATAATCTCCTTCAATGCTTTAGTAATTATAGCTAACTTTTGAGTATGTTTGCTACATGCCAGGCAGTGTGCTAAGTGCTTTATAAATTCTCTCATTTAATCCTCACCATAGTCCTGTGGAACTGGTATTTATTATGGCCATTTACAGATGGGAAAACTGAGACACAAAGAGGTTAAGGAACTTGCCCAAGATCAAACTTGCTAATAAATGGCAACTTGGATTCAGTCTCTAGTTTGTTCAATTCCAGAGTTCATACTGTTTATTACACTGAAAGCCAGGAAGTATATCCAGCCAAAATACCTCATATGTGTTTTCTCCTCTATCATGCTTCACAGACATGTAATGTGGCTAAAATATATTCATATATATATATAGTAAAGTAAACATATATAAGTAAACATGTGGAAAGAGCAAAATAATCTTGGTATCGGGCATGATTTCACATGTTTATGAATAGAGATCCATTTTGTTTGACTATAGCTAAGAAGATGGTATTTCTAGAGAATTATATCGATACTGCATATCATCTCTACAATATTATCTTAATACTATTATACTTGATCAATAGCATCTATATTTATTTATATGCCATAGTCATCTGATATACAAATAATGATTGTCTCTTGATTTGTGCAGGCTCTCTTCTCAAGTGCTTAAAGTGGGGCGCCTGGGTGCCTCAGTCAGTTAAGTGACCGACTTTGGCTCAGGTCATGATCTCACGGTTCATGAGTTTGGCCCCTGTGCTGACAGCTCAGAGCCTGGAGCCTGCTTTGGATTCTGTGCCTCCCTCTCTCTCTGCCTGTCCTCCACTAGCACTGTGTCTCTCTCTCAAAGATAAATAAATATTAAAAAAAAAAACTAAAAACAAAAACAAAATAAAGTGCTTAAAGCAAACTTTTAACACTCTAGTGAGGATTTAATTGTATTAATATTCTATTTATTTACTTAGCATAAATGCTTGTAAATAAAAGTGAAAGTATACATATTAGGTTTACTCAGTTGGATGTTGAAAATTTCCTAAGCCCAGAATGGGAATATACAGTAGTTAACAGATTTAATAAGCTTCATAGTGAGTAAATATTTTTTAACATCAAACGAGCTTTATCTTTCTGCATCTTTCTTTTTATTTAAATCCATATGCACTGTATCAAATATATGTTCATTTTAAGCCTTACTTTTGTTAGCTTTGTCATATACATTTTTAGAATCATATGGAAATGTGTGTGTATGATAAGGTTCAAGAAAAAAGTCTCTGAATTAAATGTTTCTTTTTTTTTAAGTTTATTTTTATTTGTTCTGAGAGAGAAAGAGAGCAAGTGGGGGGAGGGGCAGAGAGAGAGAGAGAGAGAGAGAGAGAGAGAGAGAGAATCCCAGGTAGGCTCAATGCTTTCAGCACAGAGCCTGATGTGGGGCTCAAACCCATCAATCATGAGATCATGACCTAAGCCATGATCAAGAGTAAGTTGCTTAACCGACTGAGCCACCCAGGCACCCCCAAATTGTTCCTTATGTTATCTAATTTTTGCTCCAGCTATATAAACTATGTTTTATAAATATGTAAGTTAATTAAAGTTAGTGTTCTCTTTTGCAGAAATCTAAGTTCATGTTGAGTTCAACCAAAATTTATTGTTGGTTACTTGCAATCAAGAACCTATCTATACTTAATACCATGGGGTTGTAGAAATGCCCCCAGGGGATTTAAAATCCAGAGGGAAAATCACTGGTATAATACAGGAAAAAGAAAGATAGCAACGTGTTTTACCTCAGAAGATATAAAACCATGGCTTTTAAATTATTTATTATTTATTTTATTTTATTTTATTTTATTTTATTTTATTTTCAGCCTTTGCCAGATTTGCCTCGTATTCCAGGACTTGTTCTCTCTGGAAGTACATTTTCAGACTGTCTCATGGTGGTGCAGTTCTTACGAAACTTTGGTAAAGTTTTGGGCTTTGATGTGAATATTGATGTTCCAAACCTGAGTGTTCTTCAAGAGGGATTGCTAAATATAGGGGACAGCATGGGTGAAGTACAAGACTTGCTTGTGAGGCTCCTCTCAGCTGCTGTATGTGATCCAGGTCTAATTACAGGATACAAGGTAAAAAAAAACAAAATATAAATTTTTTAAAAATTTGTACTATCCGTGAATTGTTAGCTGGTGTTAGCATATTAGCAGAAGGTTGTATAGACTGATCCAGTTTTTTTCCACATGTCTCACCGAGTTAAATGTAGATTTGCTTCAGGCTAAATTGGTACAAACCTAGAAAAATCTGATTCACAGAACCTAAGGAATATAGATCATTCCCAAATTCCTCTTTTTCGCTAGCTGACAGCAAAAACCAAGTTGACTTAAGGAAATACCCATGTGATATTAAACAAAACAGGATTCATAATTCATAAAGCAATTAGAACTTATGCGTGCTTTCCAAAACTATACTGTGTTCTCTCTGAATCACTGTGAATAACTCAGGCTAATCAAAGCATCTACAGACCAGCACATGAAAACTCTGTAGTGCTCAGTGGATACCCAATACATTAACATTTATCTTAATTTCAACTAAGATACACATTTGATATGTTGTATAGTGAGAAACTCCCAGATGTGCCTGTTAATTACTCCTCCATTTCCCTATCCATTCAGTATAGCAGGCAATAGAACCCGTGACACCACAGTACTAGTGCTCTGGAACCTACTCCCCACAGCGCTACTGATCGAATGTGAATAAAGTCCTCGTCAGTAATATCTATATCATGTGATATCGATATTTTAAAATCTTACTGTTTTTATGTTACAAATGGCTACGATCAATACTGATAAAAATGCCAAACTTTTATAGGCCAAAACAGCTCTTGGAGAACATTTGCTGAATGTTGGTGTGAACCGAGACAATGTTTCCGAGATCTTGCAGATTTTTATGGAAGCCCATTGTGGACAAACTGAGCTTACGGAAAGCCTGAAAACCAAAGCTTTTCAGGCTCATACTCCAGCACAGAAAGCCTCAGTCTTGGCTTTCCTGATCAATGAACTGGCATGCAGTAAGAGTGTGGTGAGGTAAGCATATACCCAGACTTTTCTGTTGGTGATTCTTTTCTGTTTTGAGTTTGTCTAATCACAAATACAAATTTTCTTACAGAAAGTTTGAAATTACAGAGTAACACAAAGAAAACAATTACAGTTAATCTTACCATTCAGAGATAATTACTGCTAATAATATCTTAATGTATTTCTTTGAAGTCTATTAAAAAATTGGGATCATACTGAATATAGTCTTTGTTTATATAATAAACTATATTTATTTTAAACTATATTTAAAAGACTATAAATATAGTCTTTTGTTTATATAATAATTTTGTTAATTATATATGGAAATGTAAAAATGTTTTGTTTTGCTTTTTTATTTTTGCTGTGGTGCCAGAATCCAGCACCAATGAAAGAATCCAGAATTTTTCTTTTTTTGACATCTTTCAATCATGGATGACTACCTGATTTTCCTTAGTAAGGCATTCCTAGAATTACCTGGCTACTTTTTATTTTATTATGTGCTAATTCAATATTAATAATTTTAGTTTATCAATTTATGTGTGCTTTTTTTTAAAGTACTTAACCTCATTCAAGAGTCAAAGTAAGTTCTCCACTCTAGTATTTCAAGATTTGGTGAATGAATCCATGTTCATCTTGTTCTTGCTATTTGTTATTTACAGATTTAAATATGTTAGTTTTAGTCTTTTACCTTTGTATGAAAAGGATCAATCAAAATATTTTGGAGCCATGCATTTCTACCATTATTGGACATCTTAAGTTTTCTCTATGTCTCTAAGCTATGATAATATATTAATATAATTTTCAATTATTTTTGCTATTCATAGGCAATCATTATTTTTACTAACGAAAAACTATCAATTTGCTTATTACCAAATCAAATTATCAAAGTGTCACATAATTGATTAATTTATGTCTTCTAATGAATTTTTGCATTGACAGTGAAATTGACAAGAACATTGATTATATGTCAAACCTGAGGAGAGATAAATGGGTAGTAGAAGGTAAACTTCGCAAGTAAGTCCTGTTTTATTAAAATTAGTTTACTGGTTTTCATTTGTACAAATTCCCCTGTAAAACATAGAAATTGCAAAGATAGACTTTTAACTTCATCTAAGAATTAGAAAAGTTACAGCTTAATTAAGATGAGATGTGAAATTAATGAAACTCAGGGTCAGAATTTACAATGGACAAGAGATATAATGAGATTCATTAAGCTCATATTCTTCAAACTTAGAAGACAGTCCATTTATCTTTATTTCAAAGAAGTCAAACAATCACATTTTCTAAGATTGTTGTTGCCATCCGGTTGCTTTTGTCATAAATAGAATCTGTTTGGAACTACTTCTTTTTAAAAATTGCCTTCTAATTAAAGTTTGCTTTTACAGAGCGTCTAACATATCCAAATGTATTCAGCATTAAAACCTAATTAGCCTCCTGCCAGGAAATTATGCAACTTCTATGTTAAAAGGGTAGTTTCTTTGCAGTAATTTGAATTGAAATTTATTCAGTCTGATAGTATGAGATCAGGAATTATCACTTGGCCATTGCTAGAGTTAATCTTTTCAGCCTTCTAAGTTTTATTTTTTTAAATGTGTTCTAATTCCAAAGGGATATCCTGAATAATTCTTGAAAGTTAATATATTCTATAATTTCAGGAAACATATTTGTTAAATTTCCTTAATTCCAATTTTCACTGTCATTGATTTATTCCTTACTGGCAAAAATACCTTATGGTATTTTTATTTAAAATTCATGTTTTTTAAAAAATACAGAGAGAAGGCTTTTCTTCCATATCATCATTTTTTTTTTCATATTTAAAGGCTCAGAATCATTCATGCTAAGAAAACAGGCAAAAGAGACACGTCAGGTGGCATTGATCTTGGAGAAGAACAGCATCCATTGGGCACCCCCACACCAGGACGCAAACGAAGAAGGAAGGGAGGAGACAGTGATTTTGATGATGATGATGATGATGATAGTGATGAACAAGCTGATGAAGATGATGAGGATGAAGAAGATAAAGAAGACAAAAAAGGAAAGAAGACTGATACCTGTGAAGATGAGGTAATCAAATTAGGTTGATTTTAAACTCAACTAATATTGCACAACATATTGGGACAATAACACAGAATTTGGAGTCCAATGGATTTGTGTTCAAACTCCATTTTGACAATTACCAGCCTCAGTTTCTTCCTCTGAAAACTGTATGTTACAATATTCACCTCACACAGTTTTTTGTGATAATCAGGTCGCTATTGAATACAGTGCCTACACATAGAAGGCACTTATACTGAATAAAAGAAGTGAGGTTTTTCTTTTTATATAATGATTTGAGCATTCTCCAGAGAACTAGGTGGATTCTTAATTTCAGGTATTCTCTTTTATCTATTAGCATCATATCTTACATTTGTAAAATTCTTCATGCCTTAAAAGTGTTGTCAGGTTTAGTGAGATTGATATATTTCTTAAATACCAGTTTATTATGTGCCTAGCTCTGGCCACTTTTGACCAAAGATGATTAAGACACTGAAAATCCCCTCTCATTTTATGCTCTCATTGAGGAAGATTTGCAATAACCAAATGTAATGTGTTAAGTGTTCACTGATTTGATAGCAGTATTGACAATGTACTATACAGTACAAAGGAAGGGCATTTAACCTTTGGAGGACTAAATTCTCACAAAGGCTTTGTGGACTCATTAGCTGAGGCTACAAAGTGGGCTCCATATTGCCTGGGGAAGAATCTGTAGAAATGTTCCAGGCAGAGAGAACAGCATGAGGCACAGAAGCCTGAAACCACAACATGCTTTTTTGCTTTAAGGGAATTATAAGTGCTTCAATGGTACTAGACAGGCTCCTATCCAATAGCTGTGAACCAGGCTTTTATACTTTTTTTGGTGATAGGAACCATTGAAGGGTTATAAGTGAAGCAGTTGCATAGTCAGACTTGAGTTTTAAGTGACTATATATAGTGGAATATAGATATAGATTTGGGTAGGGCAAGATCAGAGGTGGGAAGATCAGTCAGGAGATATTGCCATAGTTTAGATGAATTGTGAGGGGGTCTGAAACTAGACCAATGGTAGTTGGGATGAAGAAGGAGGAAAGGACTCAATGAATACTCAGTGGGAAGAATGAGTAGTATTTGAAGATGGGCTGTGTAGATTGACAGAGGGGAAGGATTGATTCCCAACTATCTGGTTTGGGAGACTGCATGATATTGTTGCCATTAACTGAGAGAAATCAGGAGAAGCAGAGTAAATAGATGATAGAGGAGGAGGGGAGGAAGTACAGATAGTTGAAGATAGGAAATGATGGTAGGCTTATTTTAGATATGTTGAATTGGAGGTGCCTATGCAGAACTTGAGAAGTCAGTTGGATTTAAGAATCTGAAGCCCAGGGGTACCTGAATGGCTCAGTCAGTTGAGCATCAGACTCTTCATTTCAGCTCAGGTCATGATCTCACAGTTTGTGGGTTTGAGTCCCATGTCATGAGGAGCCTGCTTGGGATTCTCTCTCTCTGTCTGTCTCTCTCTCTCTCTCTCTCTCTCTCTCTCTCTCTCTCTCTGTGAAATACATAAACTTAAAAAACCTGAAGCCTGAAGAAGTTAGTCTTTAAAATATAGATCTGGGAGTTATTAGCATTTAAACAATAATTTAAAGTCATAAGGTAGATAAGTTTTCACAGGAGGATTGATTTAGTGAAAAGAGTAGTGGACTGAGGTTGGAACCCCAGGGAACGTCAATATTTAAGATCTCACAAGGCTTTTTGCTGAAGAAGGAGTAGTCAGTGAGGTAGAAGACTTCTAAAGGGGGTCAAGGATCCCCAAGACCACCTCCAGAATCTGTGATTCAGAAGGAGAGCTCACAGAACTCAGAATCTAGTCATGCTATGCCTATGAATTCTTACAGCAAAAGGAACAAAGCACAACCAGCAAAGAAAAAAGACCATATGGGCCAAAATCCAGAGAAAACCAGGCTCAAGTTTCTAAAAGTCTTTTCCTAGGGGAGTGACACAGAATGGGCTTAATTCTTCCAGCAATAAGTTGGGACATATGAGAAATATGTTATATACTAGGGCAGCCCATTAGAGACTTGATGCCCAGTGTTTTTAACGAGGCCTGTCACATGGGCACCCCCTGCATAGCATGTGCCAAAATTCCAGACTCACAGAAGAAAAGTATGACCCACATTGTTATATCAGTTTAGTGAGCCAGTCTTATCAGAATGAAGGAAACCCTTCAAAATCCAAGTTCCCAGACACCAAGGGCCAAACTTGTGAGCATCCTTTCAAAGGATAGCAGGCAGACCCATAATGTTAACTCTTTTCTAGTCATGTAGTAATAAAAGCCCAGAAAATTAAGCATTTCAAAAAGGAAGGAGTGATAAACAGTGTTAAGGCAGCAGGAATCTAGTGCTGTTAGGACTGAGAGTGTTCTCTGGATTTGGTAACATAGATGCCATTGGTAACCAAAGCCAGCACAGTTTCATTAGAGGAATGGGAGCAGAAGCCAGGCTGTGACTGAGAAAAATTAGAAAGTGAGAAAGTGAATATGACTGCTTTAAGCATTGTGACTTAGCAGAAAGGGTAGTTCCTAAGACCAAGGATTTTTCAGATGTGAAAGACGTGAGATAATTTTTGGTTGAAGGGAAGGAGTCAGTAAAATGGGATGGGGGGTTGAAGAATAAAGAGAAGAAAATATTTAATGGTGTAAGGTCCCTAATGATTTTGGAGGGGATTCAGTCAAGGTGGATGGGCTAGCTTTGAAGAGTTGCCTACAGAAAAGAAGGCAAGGCCATAGAGGGGTGTGTGTGTGTGTGTGTGTGTGTGTGTGTGTGTGTGTGTGTGTGTGTTTAAGGGAAACTACCATAAGCCACAGAAATGGACATGTATAAGAGGAAGATACAGGTTGAGGTTTACCTTTTACCAGTAAGGAATGCTAGAAATATTGATAAGGCTGCAGAATGGCACTCAAAAAAGAATTTACCGTCAACCATTCCTTCTGCCCTCAATGTCAGGAGTATTTAGCTAAGAAAGTCTAGAAAGAACTGTTTTCCTTTTCCTGCATCAACTAAGTACTGCTGGAGAATTAAAGAAAAAAGACTTAGAGGGTTGAATTTATTGATGGAATGTGTGAAAATAATGTCTAATCAAGACCAATGATAAATTACTGAATCAAAATTTTGACTGCATCTGGATAATGTGGAGGAATTAACAAGATGATATGCTATACAGTTCCCTTAAGTAAAAACAGCATACATGCAAAATGTTTTCATAAATTCTTCTCCATCTTATATTTAAACCAAAATGATAAAAATCACTAGAATAAGCTTTACTTCTTTGAGTACCAATCCGGAAAAGAGACTGCATTGAGATTCCTTGCATAAATCAATTATTTCATAATGTTGTAGTTTTGAAACCACTCGATCGTATGTTTCATGCTGTGACAAATAATGTGAAGGGTATATAATTTGGATATCAGAATTGTAATTACTCAAACAAAAGATACCATTTATAACCAATCTGCTTCATTTGCCAGGTGGAGCTGTCTCCATAGCAGGAATTAAAACTTTCTGACCAATATTAATCACCTTTTCATAGAATTAGTATCACTCTTCAGCACTTAATGGTATAAATTGCTTTACAATGTTAACTCTCATAAATTTTAAAATTCTCTAGTGGGATTTCAGTGTATTCTACTGGGTAGTTATCCCACTAAATTAGAGTTTATTTACAGAAATTATTTGTTTTGTCTAGCTTTCTTTTCTCACATGGAAAATTAACAAACTATACATTTCTTTTTTCTTTAAAGGGGGATTTAAAAATCATTATTAATTATTTAAAAATCATCATTAATGTTTTTTAGACCAGATGTATTATTTAAAGTAGTACTTTATTTTTTTATGAGTGTTGAATTATAGAGTTAATTAGATAGTAAGTTTTCATTGATCAAAACCCTGGAAAATGTATATCTTGTTATTCATGTGAGAAAACAGTTTAAAAGCTTTTAAAAATAATAAATATTTTAGGACCTAAGAAGCCAAATTAGCATTTCCTTTAAATGATTTGAGAGCTATTCTTCATATTGAAGAACTGGCAGCCACTTATCAATTTCCTATTTAATAAAAGTTTAACTATTTAAGTGAATCTGACTGATAGGTACATTATTCCTCCAAAAACATATGTGGCCTCTTATTTAAAGTATAGTTCATGTCAGTAGTTATACTCCTTAGAGGATTAATTGCAGAGGCCCACATGACCTCTTTCAGTTAGAAAATCCTGCCCTTGACTAAGTCATAGAAAATCCTGCCTTTTGTCTCAGCTATGATTCCCTTTTCTCACTCTTGATTCCTTCAACACATGGAATATCCCTACTACTTAGATTTGTGTTGAAACCTTTGTGAACTTTAACCTCACATTTTAGGATGTAAGGTTATGTGGACAATTAACCTTCAGTATACAGGGACAAATAATGGCCCTCTCTTTGGATAAAAAACCATGGAGAACCATGGCAGGGATAGATTCTGTGTTCTTAATTTTGTCATTGCCTTTCTCTCTGGTCTTTCAAGTTCCTTCGTGTCTCTTAAAATTATAAGGACTATTAGCCAAAAGCTCCTTTAAGTAAAACTTCAGTAGACAGTTTACTCCCTTTTCATCATAGGAAGAGTCTTAGAAATAGCAGTTAATTTGGCTGACAGATAGCTACTTCGATGTCTTATTTCAAATACCTATTGATTGAATTGTATTTTTACATAAACACATTATCGAACATTTATCCTCTGGTCAAAAGATTGATTTAGAATTATATATTGGGGCGCCTGGGTGGCGCAGTCGGTTAAGCATCTGACTTCAGCCAGGTCACGATCTCGCGGTCCGTGAGTTCGAGCCCCACATCAGGCTCTGGGCTGATGGCTCAGAGCCTGGAGCCTGTTTCCGATTCTGTGTCTCCCTCTCTCTCTGCCCCTCCCCCGTTCATGCTCTGTCTCTCTCTGTCCCAAAAATAAATAAACGTTGAAAAAAAAAATAGAATTATATAGATATGTAAATATGTCTCTGAGAGTCAAGATATAAGGATTTTAGGTTTCTTTTAATCCCAAATAGAAATCCTGTTACTATTAGCACAATTAATATGCCTAAATGCTTCTATAATTTGGTTCACTTGATTTGGATAAGGGGTGGATAAATGATGGGTAATGGTAAAACTAACGTGATTTTCCTTTCACTTCCTTGTATTGGGGAGATAACCATACTGGTCTAGAAATATCTGTTCATGAGTGGTTGGTGATGGTGTACCTTTGTAAAAATGCTTGTAGAAAGTGAATATCAAAGTGGTTTTTTTTTTGTCCTAAGATGTATCTGCATCTTCTCATTAAAGTACAATTTTCAGAAAGAAGGAAAGTAACTATATTTATTTATTAGATGCCAGGAACTATGCCAGTTGTTTCAGATCTGTTTCTTGTTTAGTTCTCACAAAAATCCCAGATCACGGATAATGTTATCATCAATTTACAGATTACACAATAGTCTTTGAAGAGTTAAGTACTTGGCCTACATGAAGTAGTGCAGCTGAGATTCAAAGAAGCACATATACCTTCTATTATTTCATGCTTTTCCTCTCAAACATATAATTTGGGGCAAGTTTTCCTATATTTATTTTCTAGAATGAAAGAAATTCATAGTCACATATATACTTCCCATTTATGAAATTATAGTAGAGATTATTTTTCTTCTAAAAGCTCAGTGTGTTCAAAATGTAACATGCCTTCTTTGCTCTAAAAATGACTTGATTAATGGTACTAAGATTTTTGCAGTCCCCAGATGTAAAGCCTGAACATCATAGTTTACTCCTTCCTTCATCTCCCTCACCCTTCTCTGCCTCCTATCCATGACTTGTCAGGACTTAGCAGTGTTAATTATGTAATGTCTCTTATATCCATTTGCTTTTCTCCTTTTCTATTTCCTTGACCCTAGCAAGGCCCACATTCTCCTTCCCTCTTGAATCATTGCAAGAATCTACTAATGAGATTTAACAGTTCTAGTCCTTTCCCTGCTCTAGGCCATCTCATAACTGTTATCAGATTAATCTTTATAAAACGTAGTTCTGATATTTAATGGCCCTTGAGGGATATCATTGTCCATTGACAAGCATTTACAGCTCTGACAGGTTAGCCCTAAACTCATCCTTTCCTCATCTCCCACCTTATCTCTTGATGGGCCTTTGAGGTCATGATATGCCAGACTTTTTCTGGAATGCCCTGCCCTTTTTTCTCTGATCAGTCAATTCCTAAGTATTCTTCAGTAGCTGATTAAAACACAACTTCTTCATTCTTTCTCGTTGCCAAGTAGTATTCCATTGTGTATATAAACCACAATTTCTTTATCCATTCATCAGTTGATGAACATTTAGGCTCTTTCCATAATCTGGCTATTGTTGAAAGTGCTGCTGTAAACATTGGGGTACAAGTGCCCCTATGCATCAGCACTCCTGTATTCCTTTTGTAGCAACGTGGATGGAACTGGAGAGTGTTATGCTAAGTGAAATAAGTCATACAGAGAAAGACAGATACCATATGTTTTCACTCTTATGTGGATCCTGAGAAACTTAACAGAAGACCATGGGGGAGGGGAAGGAAACAAACAAACAAAAAAGTTAGAGAGGGAGAGAGCCAAAGCATAAGAAACTCTTAAAAACTGAGAATAAACTGAGGGTTGATGGGGGTTGGGAGGGAGGGGAGGGTGGGTGATGGGCATTGAGGAGGGCACCTATTGGGATGAGCACTGAATGTTGTATGGAAACCAATTTGACAATAAATTTCATATAAAAAAAAAACACAACTTCTTAGTATAGATTCTAAGTATAGATTCTTAGTATAGATTCCCACTAGAATAAATCTCTCCCTCCCCTGAACTCCATGACTCTTAATCTCTACCTGTCTTGAGAGCCTTATAGCTCCCTACTATTTGGTGGTTTTCATTTTTTAGTGTTAATGTTTTATTTGTCTCCCTACCAGATTATTAATTTATAAAGAACAACAACTGAATCTTACTCATTTCCATATGCAGATTATAGTACCTTGCATATAGAAGACTTTCATTATATATTTGCTGACTGATTGATTAAATAAATCTTAAAAACAGGTAAATGATATGTATTTTGTTATGTATAGGATGAAGGTGACCAAGCAGCAAGTGTTGAAGAGCTAGAAAAACAGATTGAAAAACTGAGTAAAGTAAGCACTTTTCAGATTACAGTTAACATCTTTTTTGCAGTGTTTTAAAGATCCACCTTGTATGGGATTAGTTTTTCTGGCTGCTAACATAAAATAAGTTTTTTATAAATAAGTAAAATGAGGAGCTCTAGAAACATTCTCACAATTAAACCTTAAAAGTTTAATAACAAGGTTAAAAGCCTAAACTTAACCAGGGCCTATATTCTTCAGCTCTTCATCTAAATACAAAATAGCATAAATGCATTGTTTTATTTCTTGAAAGTAATTGTTTTTAAAATTCAATCAAATGTCATGGTAACAGTTTCAGCATCTTATGTTTTATTCTACATTACTATATTTGTGGATTATATTTGCACTGGATTTATAAATTACATATTTACATACTTATGATTTTAAAAATTCAATTGAAAATTGAATTTCAGTAGTATTAGTGAAGTTTCGAATGGACTTCTGTAAAAAAGATGTATTTTTAAAAGTATTAGTATTATGAGATTAATGTTATGAGATACCTGTATATTATATCAATGATAGATTCATCCCAAATTTATCCCAAAATTTAGCAATTTGTTGCTTAGGTTTACAGTATGAGTATAGAAATAAGCAAATACAGATACGGTCAATTACATATGTTGTGAGAGTTATTTGTTATACACTATATACTCAATAGAACTGAGCCAGTTTGTTCTGGCCAGTAAAATAGTTGATCACATTGTTTACTACCAAGCTTAAGATTTGCTTTACTATAAGATAACTGGTAAAATAAAACATCTTTTTAATCCATGGTAACAAGACTATTCCAATTACTTTCAAAATAATTACTAACTATATTAAGTGTTACTGAAATTGAAGTCAGGCATAGAATATTTAGCTCTTTTGCTGTCTGTTCCCAGTAGTGAAATTTATCTGCTTAGTAAAGGCATACTAAGTGTAAAGTCACTTTTATATTAATTTTTAAAGCACTTGACACCCATAGCTTAATTATATGCATCATTTTTTAACAGCAACAGAGTCAGTACAGAAGGAAGCTCTTTGACGCTTCTCACTCTTTGCGTTCGATGATGTTTGGCCAGGATCGTTACAGACGCCGGTACTGGATTCTTCCCCAATGTGGGGGGATTTTTGTAGAAGGCATGGAGAGTGGTGAAGGTAGGAACTATTAATCTGTTACAAAATAATATCAAAAACCATACTTTGAAAAACCGTGTTACTTCTTCACTATAGTTTGTGCTTCCACAATCATATTTGCTTTATGGGTAAACAGTGTAAAACCTTGATTCCCCTTCCTTTTGAACTCATGCCTCTTTCACTGATAAATATTTCCTCTGTGTTCATGATTTCTCTTCTGTCACTCTTTCTGACATCACACATAAACTGTTCTTTTCTTACTTAGTGGACAAAGATCTTTCCCTGTATTTTCCTTTATAGCTACTTTTCCATTTTTTCTCCCTTCCCATTGTCAAATTTTTTAATATGTGGTTTATTCTTTAACCTTTGCAAAAAGCGTCCATCCTGCCAGTATCCCTGGAAATAACTCGCTTAAAGTAAGGCCCTTATCATAATCTCATTCATCTTGAAATCTTGTTCATGTCTGAAATTTATGATCACTTCCTTCTCCATTAAACCTTTTTCTTTCTTGAGTTTTGTGTTAAACTACACAATCCTTGATTTTTATTTTTTATTTTTTATTTTACTTACTTACTTATTTATTTAGTTAGTTATTTTATTTTATTTTTTTTTACCTTTAGGCTATTTTCTTGCTGTCTCCACTTGTGTTATATTAACTAACTCAGTACCCAGTGCATTTATGTGCTGGATAAATGGTCTTGAAGTGAACTTTTCAGAACTATATGTTTGAGTGTTTCCAAATGTTTAAATTCTGATGGCACTGAGAGTATTATGCCAGTGCTTACAAGTTTCAGGATATAGCTATGGTTCCATGGTGATGCATGCAGGCCAAAACTTCTTTTAACACATTTTTTTTTGAATACCCATTTAATGCCAGGCATTTATAGGTACTGCAGGAGGTTGAAAGATAGATAAAACAAAATCCATGCATTGTAATACTTTAACAGTCCAGTGGAAAGAGGGGTTTGATTAATCACAGCGATGTCCAGACCCAAAATTTTATAAAGTAGTTGTTTTTAGCAACAACTTTTTAAAATAAAAATCTTTTGCAGGAGGGCAGTTAATAATGTGTGTAAAGTACTTAAAGTTGTGGCTGGCATTTAAGCATTGTTGGCATATAGTAAGCAGTGTTTTACACAGTAATATATTTCCTATGGCTTCAAATTACATGAAGTAAGAGTATAAAATCATGTATTGGAATTATATATGAAAGTTACCCCTTGCCTTTCCAGGGCAGGAGTTGCTAATGGTATCAGGGAGGGTACATGGAAGCTTCAATTGCATTGTACTTGTTTTTAAAAATTGATGTAGATGGGTCAGCCTGTTGATTCAACAGAACAGTGTGATGGGTTCCTTTTTTAACTGTTCACATAAAATATTTTAAAATAAAAATATTTTAAGCATGGAAAAAATAGTAATAAATAAGTAAGTGGGACTACATTGGTCTAAAAAGTTATTGCACTGCAAAGGAAACCATCAGCAAAATGAACAGGTAATCTACTGAGTGGGAGAAGATATTTATAAATCATGTATCTGATAAGGTACCAATAACCAAAATATGTAAAGAACTCATGTGACTCAAAGCAGAAAAATGACCTGATTTAAAAATGGGCAGAAGATCTGAAGAGACATTTTTTCCAGAGAAAACATACAGATGTCCAAAAGGCATATGAAAAGTGCTCAACCTCACTAATCATCAGAGAAATGCAAATCAAAACCACAATGAGATCTCACCTCACACCTGTTAGAACGGCTAGTATCAAGAAGACAAGAAATAACAGATGTTGGTGACAATGTGAAAAAAAGGGAACCTTATGCACTATTGGTAGAGACGTAAATTGGTGCAGCCACAATGGAAGAGAATATGAGGGGTCTTCAAAAAATTAAAAATGGAACTACCATATGATGTAGCAATTCCACTTCTGGGTATTTATCCAAAGAAAATGAAAACACTAACTCAAAAAGGTATATCCACCCCCATTTCACTGCAGCATTATTCACAGTAGCCAAGGTATAGAAACAACCTAAGTGTCCATCAATGAATGAATGGATAAAGATGGTAGGGTCTACACACATACATACACACACACACACACACACACACACACCTCATGTAGAATATTACCCAGCCATAAAAAAGAATAAAATCTTGCTATTTGCCACAAGATAGATAAAACCTTGAGGACATTATGCTAAGTGGAATAAATCAGAGAAAGACAAATACCATATGATCTGTCTTATATGTGTAATCTAAAAAAATAATAAAAGGAAAAGAAAACCAAGGTTATAGATACGAAGAACAGACTGGTGGTTGCCAGAGGTTAGGGGGAGGGGTGGAAGAAGTGAGTTTACTGAGATTTTATTTTTGTTTTTGTTTTTGTTTAAATAAATTGTTTAAAATTTTACAAATCTTATGCAGAACCCCAATATCTAACAAAACCAGAATTGTTCTGGTTGATGTATTTGGGGAACTCCTAGCCTTTACAGTTAGACCTATATCCTATATACTTGTTTTTCATTCCAGGGGTGGCCCCAAAGGCAACTCTAAGAAAAGTTAGGACTTTGCAAACCAGAGAGTGAATGAAGTTGGAGGTAGTCAAAGGAATAAACACAAAGTGCTTTAAAATACTCAAACCAGGAAAATGTTATATAGCCTACTTTAATAATTTACAATTTTTGGCATACGTGGCCATTTCTGGCACTAGACTGTGAGGTCTTGAAGGCAGAGAGTAATATAGGCAGGGGAATTATGCTAAAATAAATAATCTGGAGCAAAGTACACATTGGATTGAGGAGAAAGGGGGCAGAGAAATCAGTCGTGGGATCACTCTAGTAGCCTAGAAAAAAAGTAGGGAGGCCCTAAGCTCAAGTACAAACAAGAAACATGGGAAGACCATGATATCTTTTTTTTTAATGTTTATTTCTTTTTGAGAGAGAGAGAGTGATAGGGAGGGGCAGAAAGAGAGGAGGACAGAGGATCCCAAGACAGCTCCGTGCTGACAGCAGGGAGCCCAATGTGGGGCTTGAACTCACAAACCGTGAAATCATGACCTGAACTGAAGTCCAATGCTTAACCACCCGGGTGCCCCCAGAGTGTGATATCTTGAAGGTAGAATTGCTATAAGAAAGATTGAATGTGATGTAAGAAAAATGAAATCAGAGAAAAATTGGATGAATTAATCCTTAATAGAAAAATTGTGATATTGGGGTGCCTCGGTGGCTCAGTCCATTGAGTGTCTGACTTCGATTCATGTCATGATCTCGCAGTTCTTGGGCTCAGGCCCTGCATTGGGCTCTGTGCCGACAGCTTGGAGCCTGGAGCTGCTTTGGATTCTGTGTGTCCCTCTCTCTCTCTGCCACTTCCCCACTCTCACTCTGACTCTCTCTCTCAAAAATAAATAATAAACATTTAAAAATTAAAAAAAAAATTGTGATATTTTAAACTGAATCAGAAAAGTCAAGAGGAGGATCTTGTTAAGTATGAAATTAAGTAAAAGTTTTAGTATAGAAATCTATTTTTTTATTTAAGTATAATTAACATAGTGTTTTTAGTTTCAGGTGTACAATATAATGATTCAACAATTCTATAAATTACTCAGTGCCCATTAAAATAAGTGTACCCTTAATCCCCTTTATTTCATCCATCCCCCAACCCACCTCCACTCTGGCAACCACCAGTTTGTTCTTTGTATTTAAGAGTCTAGGTTTGTTTGTTTGTCTGTTTTTTTCTTTGTTCTTTTTTTTTTTTTTTTTTGATTCTTAAATTCCACATATGAGTGAAACCCTATGGAATTTGTCTTTCTCTGACTTATTTCACCTAGCATTGTACCTTCTAGGCCCACCCATGTTGTTACAAATGGCAAATTTTCATTCTTTTTTAATTTTAATTGTAATGTTTTTTTTGAGAGAGAGACAGAGCACAAGCAGGGGAGGAGCAGAGAGAGAAAGAGAGAGACACACAGAATCTGAAGCAGGCTCCAGGCTTTGAGCTGTCAGCACAGAGCCTGATGTGGGGCTCAAACTCATGAACCGTGAGATCATGACCTGAGCCAAAGTCAGACACTTAACTCAACTGAGCCAACCAGGCGCCCTAGATTTCATTCTTTTTTATGGCTGAGTAATATTCCTGTGTGTGTGTGTGTGTGTGTGTGTGTGTGTGTGTGTGCGTGCGCGCGCACATGCATGTGCACATGCGTATGTATGCATAGCTCATCTTCTTGTCCATCCACATCTTCTTGTCCATTCATCTATTGAAGGACACTTGGATTGCTTCCATATCTAGGCTATTAAAAATAATGCTTCATGTAAAAGAATGAAACCGGACCACTTTCTTAGACCATACATGAAAATAAATTCAAAATGGATTAAAGACCTAACTGTGAGACTGGAAACCATTAAAATCCTAAAGGAGAACACAGGCACTAACCTCTTTGACATCAGCTTTGACATCAGCTTTGGCAACTTCTTACTAGATATGTCTCCTGAGGCAAGGGAAACAAAAGCAAAAGTAAACTATTGGGACTTCTTCAAAATAAAAAGCTGCATGGTGAAGGAAACAATCAACAAAACTAAAAGGCAACCTACAGAATGGAGAAGATGTTTGCAAATGACAGATCTGATAAAGGATTATTATACAAAATATATAAAGAACTTATAAAGCTCAACACTCAAAAAACAAATAATCCAATTTAAAAATAGGCAGAAGACATAAATAGACATTTTTCCAAAGAATACATACAGATGGCAGATAATGAAAAGATGCTCAGCATCACTCATCATTAGAGAAATGCAAATCAAAACTACAATGAGCTACCACCTCACACCTGTCAGAATGGCTAAAATTAACAAGAAACAACAAGTATTGGCAAGGATGTGGACAAAGGGGAACCCTCTTACACTGTTGCTGGGAATGCAAACTGGTACAGCCACTGTTAAAAACAGTATGGAGGTTCCTCAGAAAGTTAAAAATAAAACCACTGTGCAATCCAACAACTGCACTACTAGATATTTACCCAAAGAATACAAAAATACTAATTCGAAGGGATACATGTACCCTGATGTTTATAGCAGCATTATCTACAATAACTAATTTATGGAAAGAGTCCAGGTGCCCATCAACTGATATATATATCACTTCTTTATACATACACACACACACAAAATGGAATATTAGTCATAAGAAAGAATGAAATCTTGCCATTTGCAATGATATGGATGGAGCTAGAGAGTATTATGCTGAGCAAAATAAGTCAGAGAAAGACAAATACCATATGATTTCACTCTTATGTGGAATTTAAGAAACAAAACAAACGACCATGGGGGGGGGGGGTGGGGAGAGAAGCGAACTAAGAAACAAACTCTTAACTATAGAAAACAAACTGATGGTTACCAGAGGGAGGCAGTTAGGGAGGTGGGCTTAACTAGGTGATGGGGATTTAGGTGTGCACTTGTGATGAGCACCAGCTGTTGTACGTAAGTGTTGAATCACTAAATTATACACGTGAAACTAATATTACACTGTATGTTAACTAACTGGAATTTTTAAAAAAAAACTTTAAAAAATGCTGCAATAATCATAAAGGTGCATATATCTTTAGAGATTTAATTTAAAATTATAAAATTACAGAAAAAAATATTATAAAATTGTGAGTCACTGAGGTGCACAGCCTTGGTGAAGCTTAAGAGCAATAAAGTGCCCCATGACTGACTTGACCTTAGCTACAAGAATCAAATGAGAACCTTAAAAAATCACAAAACCTGAGCCCTACCCCAGACCAATTACATATTGTTCGATTTGACTAAGGTCCACATTAATCTCAGTCACCTGAGCTTGTAAAGTTGAAGTTATCTAGGATGTCCACTTTCCCTTCAAAATGTCTAAAGTCAGTCTCTGCAACACTGCTGAAATCAGTTCTTTCTTAATATATATGTGGATTATTACAGCTGCCCCCAACTTCTCTCTGTACAATCTCTTCCTTCCATTACATTCTGTCATCATATCATGTCTCTGCTTCAAAACCTCGAAGGACTTCCTACTGCTTATAAGATGATGTAATAAGTCTTTATATAACCTGGCATACAAGCATTCATGGCCTTCTATAAATCTGACTTCAAAATGTCTTCATACTGTTCCCCAATATGAATTTACATAGACCAATCTACTCACCACTGCTTAACACATGTGCATTCTTCCTACTTTGCATACTTTGTTTTGCTGAGTTCTGTTCAATATAATGCTAATTTGCCTTTTCTTTAATCATTTTAAATTTCACCTTTCTTGATCCAGCTCAAGTTCTAGCCTTTTTATAAATTCTTCTCCAGCTTATCTGTGAACTCCTAGAAAACCAAATAATTGTATCATTATCTTGGCAATTGATATACATTCAGTTTATTTATATTATTTAAGTTTTATAGCCCTTATATGTACAACTTTTGATTCTACGTAGTGTAAAACATTGTACTTTATATATCACAGGCACATTAAAAATACTTTAAGAAAGTAAGTAATTAAATGTCTTTATCAGGTTTATAAGAATAGCTTACAGGAAACTTTTTAATTTGAGGCCTCTCAAATTAAATAACATTTATTGAATTTATAGTTACTGGACCTCAGTTTCTGTTCAGGTCCCACAATTTAACCTCTCTGGACTCTGATTTTTCTTTCTACAAGAGAATTGTAATAGGCTCTGTATAAATTCTTTGGTTATTATCATGTCAAATAATGAATTTAAAAGAGCTACAAAGTGATATATAAATATTAATCATACTTTATACTATTATTTGTGGTCATTGCATAGTACAGCGGAAAAGGAGGAATAAATTTTCACTTAAAGGTTTTCTCATAAATGTTTTATTAATTCGCTGATAAATGTGCATCTGCTATATTATTCTAAGTGCTATGAAACTTACAAAATAAATAACAGATGTAGATTCCTTCTCTTTATCTTACAGCTAATTAAAGTAGAAAAAACCCTTTATGATTTTAATCAAGTGTTTAATCTGCACTTGTATTGTGCCTTGTACTAAGTACTATGGAGATACAAAAGAATCAATTAACCTGTCTCCAGAAAGAGCTCACAACCTAATTGGAAAGATATACCATATATGAAGACAAAGAACAAAAGCATATTAATATGTAATATAGACAAGTACTATATCTGGGAGGCAAGGCTGATAAAGATGAATAAGTACCAACTAGTAGAAACGACCATAAAATATTGGATATTAAAAGTTAATACAGGGGACACCTGGCTGGCTCAGTCAGTAGAGTACATGACTTTTAATCTCAGGGTTGTGAGTTCAAGCCCCATGTTGGGCATGGAGCCCACTTTAAAACAAAAGTTAATACAATATTAACAATATGCAATATTCTATTCCTCTCATTTGTCACTTTTTAAAAGTTACCTAAAAACACCATCTATTCTTAATAAAGTTAGATTTAACAACATTCATCTATTTAAAAGTATAAATGCACAAGCTTTAAAAAATAAATGTCCAAGTTTTTTTAAAAATCCCTAAAATTATCTTTATCCTCAATATTATAACAAAAAAGAAATCAGATCTGGGATTACCTCCAAAGAAAATTATTAATTAAATTCAGGGTGTTCGTGCAAGATAACCCACACCATGAGTGAAACTCATGGTGCTAATAACAAAGTTTATCAGTATGGTAACTCAAGAGTAGAGCACATAACAAAGCACACAGGATCTTCTAAGCCCCCATGTTTGTTCCACAAGAGTGTCGTCCAGTTGCAGCCTAGACAGGCAACAAGAACACCCAAAGAGAGAGATGCCTTCTTTCACACTCTATTTTTTTAGCTTAGTCCAAGAGGAGGTAGAAAACCCTTTGTTTCTCTAAGGAATAACATATTGTGTGTGTGTGTGTGTGTGTGTGTGTGTGTGTGTGTGTGTGTGTATAAAACATTTATATAGGTCCTATATATATAGGAATTCTGTACCTGGGAACAGCAATAGGGAATATGACTACAAAGGGCAGGTTCCACATACTGAGGGCCTTGGGAACAGTGCCAACATCAGCCAAAGGCCCTACTGTCCATCTGCAAACCAGCTCAGTGACTAATCTGGCTTTCTGTTGGGCCTCTGGGAAGAGAGAAGGAAGAGAGCCCCTGTAGCCATTTAGCTAAAACTGAGGGTTTATTCCCCTTCAGTCTACCCTCTGACCCTTGTGACTCAGTAGGTATATGCCTTCACTAGGTGGAACAGTTATCAGTTGGATTTTAAATGGTGCCTTCTGAAGGAGAAATCAGATAAGCCAGAGAAATTCCAAAACAAACAATATTGCACAACATCAATTACCCTGAGCAATCTGCCTATAGTATATTCAACAAATGGTCCAAAGCTATGCATTTATAATATTACTCGGGTCAAGGAATCAGTGCTATTTTTGTTCAGTGATAACAGCCCAAGCCTTCTCAGTGGTAGTGTCCCTCAGTGTAGATGATTTGGGGTCATACCCTCAGCTTCATGGGTGCCTATTCAAGGAAGGAGCCCTTGTGCAAAGTAATGAAAGCTTGTATCCCTACATACCTGCCATCTTGCAGGTAGGTTTGATGCTGACCCTAGAGATCACAGCTGGGAAAGTTGCCAGTGCCTTTTAGATTTTGAGTCATATAACACCACACTCTAACCAAATGAGCTACCAGCCAGTTAGTGCCATTATAAAAGGTCTCATAGTTATTCCCAAAGTATGTAGACAGTGTTATGTCCAGATAGGAAGCAGGAAGGCCTTGCTTTTCACATAAGAAAACAAGTTCCCCCGGATCACAGAGAGTGCCAGCCAGTCTGGTTCAATGCTACATTTTGTATCTATGTGGCATTTATGTTTCCCTGGGGTTAGCACACTGCCAGTGTGCTGTTAGCCAGACTCAACTGTAGGTCTGAAGTGGGGAAGAGTGCTACCAGGTGGTCCTGATGGATCACTGGGAGCTGAGATGTCAGGATATGAGTGTCCTTCTGCCTCTAAGAAGATAAAGGGAGTTTTACACAGCATAATTAGTAAGGACAGAATTATGGATAGCCCGAACAAATGAGGACTCTGGAGTAATGAGTAATTCCTATGACACTGTCTGGGAGTGGAATGCACAGAATGTCCTCCATAATTAAGAAGGTTGAGGATGACAAATACAACATCCTGATAGCTTTGAAATAAGTGTCATTGTGTGGGATAGCTGTAGAGGATTATTCAGTATAGTTTGTTAATATCTGTAAGAAAGGCAACAGGAGAATTATTCATGCTATATTCACCCTCTTACCTTCTGTGGTCAGTTATGTTTATGCCCGTGCCAAGTCCATCATTATCTTCAGTGGTGATCTATATGGACTGTCCTTTTTTTCTGGAACAGTAAGTTCCACACAAAACCAGGAGGTGCCATTTTCCCACCAAAGATGTCCTCCAGGCAGAATATATTGTATGGGTAAAAGGACTACAGCAAAATCTCCTGGCTGTAGAGTGAGTGCACAACAAAAATTTAAAACTGTTGTAACAAAGAGACAATAAAAATTACCATTCCTCTGGGTGTAACTTGCAAATGTCATCTGAAAAGTAGGAGAATATTGACATTTGTGTCCATCCATTCATCTGTAATATGAACAACAGTAACTTCCCAGCCACCTGTTGAAAGGTGCCAAAAAAGGAGAGAAATTTTGAGGTATAAAAACTCAGGGTCCTGGCATACCAAGTATATTCTCCATTTCTGCTCTTCAAATCCAATATGCCAAGGAACTTCACCACAGTGTAAGGACCTTTATGAGGTATGAGAAGTGCTCAAAGTATAAACGGAAGAGGACAGCCAGACTGGACAATGTACAGAGGTCACTATGGAGGGGTGTTGGTGCACCCATCTTTTAGAATATCATTCCAGCATTCTGTACTGCCTGTAGAGAAGAGGGAACACGGACAAGCCAGCCACTCAACACTATGTTGGCAAGCTTTGGCAACAACTGTGAAAGGCATTCCAATTGTTTGTATTATTTCTGGAAATCTTACTATGTGATAAATATGCTTCAGTCTTAATAGTATTATATGGTCCACACATGGAGAGACACAGTATCTCTATATCCAGAAAAGGTGTATATACCATTCAGTAGCTAGAGGAAATGAGATATTCAAAAGTTAACAAATGTCATCAGAGTGTCTTGACTTCAGTCATAGACACTTACAATGCTAGTGTCAAACAGCGTCGTTAAATAGTGTAATGGTGTTGTTCAGTACCCCTATCTGAATCTATTCTTGCATGAGAAATGCAATCTTTCTCCTCCAGGTATGTAGCACTCTTGTACAGCCATGGCAGGCCTGGTCAGTGCATCTGGGTATTGACAACATGCCTGGCCAACAGTTACCAAAACTGCCAGTAGAAGTCACAACAAATATGTCCCACTGATATGTGGACATGCTTGTGCAGGACTTCAATAACACAGTATTTTCATGCCAGTTATGCAGTCTGATAAAGGAACAATTGGAGTTCACACAAAAAGGTCCAAAAGCCTTTACATTGATTGCGATTCTGGGCTTTGAGTCATAGGTAACACCAACTCGCAGCCGCAATATGGGAACTTGTTTGCCCAGGCTGTTTTGCATTCTAGAACAGTAGACACTTGGGCCCTCATTTCTAGCAAGCCCATAAATATTTGAGGCTCTTCTTTCTAGCATAGTGAACTGAGAAGTGTGGTTAGCAGTCCTTTAGAGGGGGACCCAGGGATAGAGCCCAGCCCTGGTCCTTCTTAAGTTTGAAAGAGCCCAGATCAGGGAACAAAGAAAGCCTGGCTTCTGGAGTTGAATCAATTTCATAAAGTAGAGCTGATGACTGTGAATGTTCCAACCCATAATCCCGTTTCAAGAGTTGAGATGATACAGGGTATTTCCCTTGGTTCTATTCTCCAAATCCTTTCCTGAAGAGTCTAGAGACTGTGAGATCTTACCAGATGGTGAATGTGGTGAGGCTCAACCACTTAATGTCTGAGGGATAGTCCTCTGCAGGGACTCTCTTCACCTAATCTTCTGGCAACTCCCCCTCTCCTAACAACTCCTCAAGCCAGTGGCCATTGGACCTTCTGTGTCTCATCCCATGGGTCTCTTTTCCACCTTCTCAGATTTTTGAAGTGGATAACACTTCCATACTCTAAAATTATACAACACATCACCTCTGTCTTATCATTGCTTCTCTCTATGAGCAATACCAGAAGTCTAGCCTATCTTCTTCCTTTGTACTTTTTTTCTTTTTATTTTGTATAGAAACCTGTGCCACATTTTAGGCTCTCACTTTCCATTTCCTTCCCTGAAATGAGGCTTGTATGACCCAAAAGAACTATTTCATTTCTAACATTGCCTCCCAGGTGAAGGAGTAAAATCAAAGCCGTTATCCACATACATGGACCTGTTCTGATTCAGTCATTTAACATTCTTTATACCAAGGGCATGTTGTCAGGCCCATCCCCTCCCAAGCCCTGGGTTTTCTTAGAATTATGGTAACGTAGCTAGTGTCTACATCTGCTGTGGATCAAGTCCAGTTCACATAAAGAGCCTTGGGAAAATCACCCCAACAGGGATCTATTTTACCAAAGCTACCAAGCATCCAGTTTGAAAATGGTGACAATGCCTGTCCCAGCACTACGAGTTAATCCAGACTGCTTATTGTGTAGCAAGGGCATTCCCCCTACTCCACTTGTTTTAACACCACTATTGTCCCTTCATCATGCAAACAAGCAAGCCAAGCCTCTAAGGATCCTTCCAAGTGTTTATGGTAGTTTGAGAACCCAGCTCTTACTTTGTTTATTGATGGATTTCCTTCTGCTGGGATTCCCATTCAGGTTCCTATGGAGCATGCCTCACAATAACTGGCTTCATATCATAGGGGATAGTTCACATCATAACAGGGGAGTTAACATAATAGTGGGAGTTTGCCCCACTTTCTCTTCTAAAGGGGCTCCTATCACTCTTTCTAGTTCACTCTCCCACTTAGGGCTCATGAAAATCTCTAAGCTGGTAAGGAAGGAAGGACAGAACTGAATTTCAAACCACCTTATCACCACTAGTCCCCCTCTTTAGTATACACTGTAGTGCTTCTTTCATCCTTGGGCATAGCTACTGAGACCTTCCTAAGTCCACCAAGTGAATTACCACTGACCCCAAGGAGAAATTCTTCCACCCCTGCATGCTTCCCTTCCAAATATCCATGACATTAAACTTTGTTGGACACCAAGTGTTGTACAAGATGCACAGTTACAAAACCACTAATGACACACATAGTGCTAATAGCAGCAAAGTTTATTAGTAAAGGCAACTTACAAGCAGAGAAGGAACAGTACAAAAGATCTCCCAGCTCCCATAGTGGTTCCATAGGACTTGGATTTGTGACAAAAGCACTCCAAGAGATAAAATACTATATCCTATGGCTTGCTCTGTATTTATGGGTTAGCGTGAGAAAGGGTAGAAAGCACTTTGTTTCTCTAACAGTAAATGTATCAAGGGAACTTCGGGTCTAGGAACAGTGCTTGGGGGTATACACACCAAAAAGCAAAGTCTACACATGTAGGACCCTGAGAACAGTGTTGATATTAGCTGCTAAAAGGCTGTAGTGTCCTGCTGTCCCTCAGCAAAGTGGGAAGGAAAAAAGCCCCCATGGCCACCCAGCTAAACCCAAAGATGTGTGTGTGTGTGTGTGTGTGTGTGTGTGTGTAGGGGTATGTTAGATTATAGATAATTTATTTGGTATTGCAACAAAAATGAAACAAGTTTGTTGTTAATTATATGTATATACTATGATGTGAATGTTACTCTTCTATTTTGTATTAGGATATGATTACAGCATTTGATCTAGAAGTGTAAATAAAACATAATTCCTGTTATGGATATGTGGGGGACTCTTATATGAAGGGAAAGGGTATTATGGTATCAATCATCTTTTTTTTTAATTCCTGAATCAGACTGGGAAGGAACAATCCTAGAGAGACAAATGATGAGAATCTGCTTCCTTTAGTCTTCTCCACAGTAATAATAGCAAGAAATCTCCTGGATGCTTGGTTATGGGAGCTCTCTCAACATGCAGACAACTAAAAATCAGTGAGAGTACTTCTGGGGAAAAGTGCCTTTGAGCCCTGGGAGAAAGCCACTGCACAGGGACCTGTATTCTAAATGCCAGTGTTTTTACTTTTCTTATGTTCTCTATCTGTGTTTTACTTACAGTGTAGTAAAATTTATTTGAAAATTATAGTTTGCTTCAGCCTAACTAAAGAGAGCAAAGGAAAATTTTTTCACTTGACCTCAGAGTGGTGGATACCTAGTGTCCAATGACAACTGTTAGGTGAACTGAGAAGGTTCAGCGTGATTCTGATAAAATTCAAGAAGACATCGTCTCTTTCCAGTAGAAAGCATGTTATTTGTTTAGGATTTGTTTTAATGCAAAATGGTATTTTCTTGGTTATAATGCACTAGCGTTTACTACCAGGGAAATGAATCAAGTGAACAGCATTCCCTGTTTCATCTCTTGCCTTCAGTCTGTTTTGAAGATATTTATTAATACTTATTGACACATGTCAGAAAAGTAAGAACTGGAAGGAACCAGGGGGGTTGTATGAGATAGGAGATAGAAAATTATTTAAAATTTAAAAATCTCTTTATGCTAAACATCCTGTGTAAATTAAATAATTTACATTAAAATAATTTTACATTTTAATAAGAGGTTTAACTGTTCATAATTAAGTAATTTGAATACAAAAGTTGAAGACAACGATGAATGGGCTATTCAAATGTATCATCAGCTCCATCTACTTTATTAGATATAAATGGGACATCATCTACTAGTCTCAAGCCAGTAAAAATTGGTTGGTTGGTTGGTTTTTTGGTTTGGCTAATCTGTTTGTTTTGGGACATATGACAGCAGTCGTTTAAGATACTAGTTCTCAGAATAAATCAAGAACAAGTAGTAGTACTTACTAAACAATAACTTGAATAAAGCACAGTGACACTTTCCACATGTGCCTAATTAGGGTGATAAAGTAGGGTTTTCTTAGAATAAATGTGTACAAAGTGCATAGAGATTATATGAGGCATAAGATTTTTTGTTACCTGCCTTTTAGATTTTCTGTATCCGTTGGTGTTAAACAATTTGATTGTATGTCTTGATGTAGTTGTCTTCATGTTTCTTTTCCTGGGAGTTTGCTGAGTTTCGTGGGTCTGTGTTTTATAGTTTTCACCAAATTTGGAATTTTTTCAGCCATTATTGTTTCTTTTTTTTTTAATATAATTTATTGTCAAATTGGCTAACATACAGTGTGTAAAGTGTGCTCTTGGTTTTGGGGTAGATTCTCGTGATTCATCACTTACATACAACACCCAATGCTCATCCCAACAAGTGCCCTCCTCAATACCCATCACCCATTTTCCCCTTCTCCCACCCCCGCCATCAACCCTCAGTTTGTTCTCTGTATTTAAGAGTCTCTTATGGTTTGCCTCCCTCCCTTTCTGTTTGTAACTATTTTTTCCCCTTCCCTTCCCCCATCGTCTTCTGTTAAGTTTCTCAAGATCCACGTATGAGTGAAAACATATGATATCTGTCTTTCTCTGACTGACTTATTTCACTCAGCATAATACCTTCCAGTTCCATCCACGTTGCTGCAAATGGCATGATTTCATTCTCTCTCATTGCCAAGTAGTATTCCATTGTATATATAAACCACTTCTTCTTTACCCATTCATCAGTTGATGGACATTTAAGCTCTTACCATAATTTGGCTATTGTTGAAAGTGCTGCTATAAACATTGGGGTACATGTGCCCCTATGAATCAGCACTCCTGTATCCTTTGGATAAACCTAGCAGTGCTATTGCTGGGTCATAGGGTAGTTCTATTTTTAATTTTTTGAGTAACCTCCACACTGTTTTCCAGAGCGTCAGCCATTATTTTTTCAAATTTAATGTCCTTGTCTGCTAATTCTATTGTCTTATTAGTTTGGGGTCAGTTTTTATGATTGATTTTTTTCTAATTATGCATCGTGTTTTCCTGTTTCTTTGCATGCCTTCTAATTTTGATTGGATGCCTGACATTGTGAATTTTATCTCATTTGGTACTGGATATTTTTTAATTCCCACAAACATTTTTGAGCTTTGTTTAACTGAAATATTGTTAAGGTACTTGGGAAAAGTTTGATCCTTTCAGGTCTTGCTTTTAAAATTTGTTAGGCAGGACTAGAACAGTGTTTATTCTAGGGCTAATTATCCCCTAACTACTGAAGCAAGATCCTTGAGTATTCTACCTGATGCCTGTGAGTTTTGAGGTTTCCAAGCCTGGCTGGTAGGAATAGGTCCATTCCCAACATGTGTGAGTATCTAGCACTTTCACCTCTAATCTTTTTCCGGTGGTTCTTTCCTTGGTCTCAGGTGCATTCCTGACACATAGGCACTTATCATTATTTAGCTGAACACTCAAGGGGTCTGTCCACTCATCTGTGGAGTTCTCTCTCCAGGCAGCTCTCTCCTCTCCAGTTCTCCTTCCTGAGCACTCTAGCCATTTGGGTCTCCCCTGGACTCTCAGTTCCATCTCCTCATCTCAGGAGTCTTCCAGCTGTGTCTGGATTTCTCTCTCTGTGATGTAGCCTGGAAACTATCCCAAGGCAGTAAACTAGGGCAGTCATAGGACTTGCTGCTTTTGGTTTCTCTCATTGTCACCTGATGTCCAGTTTCTTACAAACTGTTGTTTCATATATTTTGTCTGTTTTTTGGTTGTTTCATGCAAGGAGGTAAATCTAGTCCCTATGACTCCTGATTGGCCAGAAGCCTAAGTCTGAGTTATAGACTTTTAATTTGGGGTAGAAATGAATTTCAAGAGAAGCATAGAAGAGCTATTTCAGACATTAATAGAATTGGTTAAATAAGTCATGATATACCTAGATAATAGAATATTATGCAGCTGATCAAGTATAATTATGTGTTCTGCCATTGAAAGCTGTTGAAGGTATATATATAGTGAAAACATTAAATTCATTATTTCATCATTCAAAAAATATTTATTGAGTTTCCATTTGATAGCAGCCATCATGTTAGGCATTTGGGATCCAATAATAAGCAAGATAGACATTGCTCTACCTTTAAGCAAACTTGTTGATTTAAATTCTAGTTTGTGGGTGAGGGGGTGTAGAATAGAAAATAAACACATTATTGTGTCTAATGGTAAATTCTGCAAAGTAAATATACAGAATGATATTCTAAGGTGAATGGGATGGGGCCCCTACTTTAGATAAGGTGATCAGAGGGTGGCTCAGTTGGTTAAGTGCCAGACTTCATCTCAGATCATGATCTCACGGTTCATGGGTTCGAGCCCTGCGTCAGGCTCTGCTGACAGCTCAGAGCCTGGAGCCTGCTTCGGATTCTGTGTCTCCCCCTCTCTCTCTGCCCCTCCCCCACTCCTGCGCGCGCGCGCTCTCTCTCTCTCTCTCTCTCTCTCTCAATAAATAAACATTTTTAAAAAATTAGATAGAGAAAACTTCACTGAGAAAATGACACTTAGTTTGAAATATGAGGGTAAAGTTACAACAGTATTCTACGCAGAGGAAATAGCAAGTGTAAAGGCCTCAAGAAAGGTCAGAACTTAGCATGTTTGAGAAGCAAAAAAAGGGAGAAAGGAAGAACAAGGACAATAGTGGTCAGAGGTTGTGGAGTTTTTCAGGAACTAGATCATACACTGTTGTAGGCCTTGTGTAGGAGTTTGGGTTTTATTCTAAGTTGCAGAAAAGTGAAGAGTAGTATCTCATTTATGTAATAGTGTAAAATGATGGTCACATGTATGCATGTAAGATCAGAAGGATCTACAGGCATAATTGGTTAACCATGGTTACCTATGAAGAGTAGAAATAGGGATTGAGGGAGTAGGACAGAAACGGTTTTACCTTATACCTCTCATTACTAAATATTTTACCTTGAGCACATATTACTTCTCAAATAAACTAGTATATTTATATTTTTAGTGTTTTTTTTAATTATTTTTGAGAGAGAGAGAGAGACACAGTGTGAGTGGGAGATGGTGACTGGGGAGAGGCAGAGAGAGAGGGAGACACAGTATCTGAAGCAGGCTCCAGGATCTGAGCTGTCAGCGCAGAGCCTAATGTGGGGCTCAAACTCATGAACTGCAAGATATGACCAGAGCCAAAGTCGGACACTTAACCAACTAAGCCACCCAGGTGCCCCTGTATTTATATTTTTAAAAGAGTGTTTATGAATTATTTTTTTAAAACATTGGTCAAACATATGAACCAGAAGTCCACAAAGGAGAAATACCAATAAACCTATGAAAAGATAATCTTATGTAGTGATCATTAAAAAAGTACAATTTGGACTTTTACCCCCCCAGATATTGGAAAAGACAAAAAATATGAATAGTATTCAGTTTATTTGAGGACTAAGGGAAATACATGCTTTTGTGTACTTCTGGTGTTAATGTGTATCAATTTAGACTTTCTAGAGGGGAGTAAGACAATTATACTTCAAAAATTCTGAAAAGTACCTATCTCAACATTCAGTAAGGTTTTTTCTAGAAATTTATGCTAAGGAAGTAAATCAGAAAAAAAAATTTTAAAGTACAATGATACAGATACTAGATCATTCACCATTTACAGCATTGTTTATAATAGAATAATTAGACCCTAATAATAGCTATCAGTAGAAGATTGATTATTTAAATTAATTGCATTCCATTGAAGATAGCCATTAAAATTTATGGTGCAGTTATATATTTATTGATATATCAGGATGTTTACGGAGTATTATTCAGTAAAACATGTAGGTTAGAATATTATAATAGGATTTCCTTTTTTTCTTTTCACTTTATAGGCTTAGGTGTATATGTGTTTGCATATAGAACTCCTAGAAGGATTTACAAAAAAATGTTAATAGTAATTTTTGTCATGTATTAGGGCTTTTAATATGTTAATATTTTAATTTTTTGTAATGATTAGTTACAAAATTACATTAATTTTCCAATGAGCAAACAAATCTAGCCTATAAAGAAAGGGGAAAAATGGAGAATATTAGTAATCTAGAAGTTTGTTTAGATATTTATGCATATAACTTGATAAATAGTAGTAAAATTCAATTAAAATACTGGTTTGATAGAATAACTGACCTTCATACTTTTCAATTTTATAGGACTAGAAGAAATTGCAAAAGAAAGAGAAAAACTAAAAAAGGTAGAAAGTATCCAGATCAAAGAAGAAATATTTGAGACTTCTGAAGATACTTTAAATTGCTCAAATCCAGATCTTTGTGAGCAAAAGGAAGATCCTAAAGAAAAAGATAACACAAACTTGTTTCTTCAGAAACCTGGCTCTTTTTCAAAGTTAAGCAAGCTTTTAGAAGTAGCTAAAATGTCTCCTGAGTCAGACATAATAACCCCCAAACCAAATAGCAGTGCAAACGGGTGTACATTGTCTTATCAAAACAGTGGAAAACATTCATTGGCCAGCATTCAATCAACAGCAACACAAAGCAACATGGAGAAGACAGACTCTAATAATCCATTCAGTCCTGGTTCAAGTGGTCCAGGGAAGTTCTACAGCCCTCTACCCAATGACCAGCTGTTAAAAACACTGACTGAAAAGAATAGACAGTGGTTCAGCCTTTTGCCAAGAACCCCTTGTGATGACAGTTCACTCACCCATACTGATGCATCAGCTGCTTCTGTGGTGACTCCTCAGTCTCAGCCACCATCCCAGTCCCCCTCCCCTGCTCCGGCTCCCCTCTTGGGGTCATCTTCTGCTCAGAATCCTGTTGGCCTAAATCCATTTGCTGTATCACCTCTTCAGGTTTGTACTGGTCATTTTTATGTTGCTTTCTTTAATCTTTGACCCCATGAAGATGGGGAATCCATTGAATATTTGTATGATCACTGCCACCGTTTGAAAACTGGGAAAAGTCAGAATTGCTATTACCAAGCTTCATTACAAACCTTTGCACTTCTAGTCTAATGCAGAGGCGTATTTAATAACTTTGTTTTCAGAATTTAAAAAATAATTTAAGATGCTAAACATTTTTCCTAACTTTTTAGATTATTCTACTTATGAAATGTTTTGTTTTTTTTGTAGATGAAAAGTGGAGTATCTATGATGGGACTCCAGTTTTGTGGATGGCCCACTGGGGTGCTTACCTCCAATATTCCATTTACGTCACCTTTACCTAGTCTGGGATCGGGATTAGGATTATCTGAAGGAAATGGTAATTCGTTCTTGACTCCCAATGTTGCTTCAAGTAAAAGTGAATCTCCAGTCCCACAGAATGAAAAAGTCTCTTCAACTCAACCTGCAGCTGTTGAAGTAGCAAAACCAGTAGATTTTCCTAGTCCAAAACCTATTCCAGAAGGTGGGTACATTGAGATGGTGTTTAGTCACTTACATTATTTCACTGTTAATAGAATCCTGTATTATAACTGAATCTTTGATGGTTATATATGTAGTTATAAATCTTTTGATTTGCATTGTGCCATTAATTTGTATTCAAGATATTTGTAAAAGTTCTACATATTCATCTTGACTTAGAAATGCAGTTTGGTTGGTGGAGAATTATTGACCCAGAGGACCTAAAAGCTTTGCTCAAAGTGCTGCATCTCAGAGGAATAAGAGAAAAGGCATTACAGAAACAAATTCAGAAACACTTGGATTATATTACCCAAGCTTGCATCAAGAATAAGGATGGTATGTATCTAAAAGAAATTTCTGCTCTTTTGCTTACTTATGAAGATTTTACTAATTCTTTTACCTTAGGATATATTTTAGTATGTCTTAATTTATTACTAAAAGGCATCTTTTTTTCCTGTTTTACTCAACAAACAGTAACTATTTACATTCCTTGAAGTGGTATTACTTACAATTTTTTACAACCTGCAGACATATTGTGTTGTTTCTTAAAAAAGAATATTCCTGCTTTTAAAAATAAGCTGCCTGCATATGCACAGGTGCATTTGTGTGTGTTTGATTACATGCATGAGTTCCCATGGAATTTTGTTTACTTTCCGAGAGAAATCACTGAGGAGTAAAGTAGATTTTAAAATTAATTTCTTTTCAAATGTAGTTGCTATTATTGAATTAAATGAAAATGAAGAAAACCAGGTAACTCGAGATATTGTGGAGAACTGGTCAGTAGAAGAACAAGCAATGGAAATGGATTTGAGTATTCTTCAACAGGTAGAAGATCTAGAAAGGAGAGTTGCATCAGCAAGTTTGCAAGTAAAGGTAAAATTGGCTTGGAATAAAATCTGTTTTTAGGATAATGGAAGGTAACTAACATTGATTGTATGCCTGATATATGCCAGTTCCTGTGTTGAATGTTTTCATTTTATCTCATTTAAGTCTCCATACAATCCTGAATTAATTTCTCCCATCGCACAGGTAAGAAAACAGGCTCAGAGTAAGTAACCTGCCAGTAGTCTTAGAGTAAGTGGCTACATGTGGGTTCAAACCAAGTCATTCTGTCAGTCTAACTCCAGATCATATGCCCTTTTTATTAAACCTCACTGCGTCCTTCATGACAATCAAAAATCTCATTTCTGGTATGCAGTTCTTTACTGCAAGCAGACTTTCACGGTTTTACCCGTGATAATATAATGCTCTATTAAACTCCTACTGTAGTGTTTCATATAGGACCAGGAAGAACCTCTATACAAGCCATGTTCTGTGTCAGACTTTCACTCTATATAATGTAAAATTGGAGAATGTAGCTATATCTGAATGTATTTTATATTATGGTACTCAGACACGTATAACCTACATATTATGTAAGCTTTTAATATATGTATTTATCTACTGGGCATTACTATGTCACAAACAACGATCAGAACTGGTTTCCAGTGGAAAGGCAAAAGAAAAGCTTTATCTCTGTGTAAGACTTTTTTGGTTTTGTAAAGAGTATAAAGGTCCTCTCAATTGATAATAAGGTGAGGTCTCTGAGGATATAAATGGATTGATGATGAATAAGTGTGAGACATACACCTGAAAAGGTTTGGAAAATGTAGTTTCCATGTAATTCGATTTGATATTTCATGTTTTATCCGGAATGAGAAGCTTATGCCATAATACTATCCAATCCGATAATTAAAATATTTCTTCAAAATTACTTTAATGCTGGCATTCAGAAACTTTCAGGGATCTCCAAAAAATACCATTTTCCAGAGCCAATAAAATATCCTTTTCTTGCCACAAACATAACTACCATAACTACTTTGGGAAGCAAAAATTTATCATTTACTGTAACCATTGTCCTAGCCAACTATATGAATCTTCTTCCTGGTACTGTAATACAATATAAAACTGACTCATTTATCTGGAATCTTCAACAAATGAACTCTTCTACACAAATTAACTTTCTGGAGAAATTATAATTATTCCTTTTAGTGGCATAATTTTTTAACATGTTTGTTAGGTCACTTACGTTATGCCTTACACTACCTTCTTAAATTGAGAGTAATGAGTTTGATTTAAATTATATTGGTGACATAGTATCTTCAGTATGAAGACCAATTATTAGATAATGATTCCCTCAGGAAATGTGAAGAGGTTTTACCCCTACATTAAATGATCCTAGTGTGCCTTGCTTTTTAAATGACAATATCTGCTTTCTATAGTCTGTTTTCTCTCATGGTCAGTTGTTACTACTTGCTGGTTTAAATTTGATTGGCTCTAAAATCACGAAAACAAAAACAAAATAAATAGATAAATTTGGTTCTAATAGCCCTATTTTCCTCCAACTTCCCTCCCTCTATCTAATTTGCCAGTTCTGATTGGCTATTGGTTGGAAAAGCATATCATCATGCTTTTCTAACTTATGTATAAAGTCAGAACATGGACCTGAAACATTTTCCTGGAGGCACACTCAGGTTTTAGTGCACTGACCCTTTCACATTATTGGCTGCTTAGATGTGTTTGGCTGTGTTTTCAGTAGCTAAGTGGAAATTTTTTCTTAAGTTTACTTATTTATTTGGAGAGAGAGCGGGAGAGCACGCGCAAGTGGGGGAGTGGTGGACAGAGAGAATCCCAAACAGACTCCCACTGCCAGCAGGAGCCCAAGGGCTGGAACTCCTCAATCGTGAGATCATGACCTGAGCCCAAGTCAGACACTTAACCGACTGAGCCACCCAGGCGCCCTGGAATTTTTTTTTTTTTAAGTGGGATATAGGGTTCCTTTCAAACTATAAGAATGAGGCCATTTGAGGAGCACCTGGGTGGCTCAGTCGGTTGAACGTCCGGCCTCGGCTCAGGTCATGATCTCGCAGTCTGTGAGTTTGAGGCCTGTGTCGGGCTCTGTGCTGACAGCTCAGAGCCTGGAGCCTGCTTTGGATTCTGTGTCCCCATCTCTCTCTGGTCTTCCCCCACCCTTGCTCTGTCTCTCTCTGTCTCAGAAATAAATAAACATTAAAAAAAATTAAAGAATGAGGACATTTGACACGAGTTGTACCTAGTGCACTTATGTGTACTATTCATAATTTCACCCTTTCTAAATATAAATGTCCTTTCTAAATATAATGAGGAAGGGGCGCCTGGGTGGCTCAGTTGGTTAAGCGTCCGACTTCAGCTCAGGTCACGATCTCGCGGTCCGTGAGTTCGAGCCCCACGTCGGGCTCTGGGCTGATGGCTCAGAGCCTGGAGCCTGCTTCTGATTCTGTGTCTCCCTCTCTCTCTGCCCCTCCCCTGTTCATGCTCTGTCTCTCTCTGTCTCAAAAATAAATAAAACGTTAAAAAAAATTTTAAATATAATGAGGAAGAATTCATCCCAATATATAAGACAAGGTAATTATCTCTAAAGAGATTTAATAAAAAGGATAGTGTTCATTTTGTTTTTTATTTACTATGTACCCATTCCACATTAGTCAGTGGACATCACAAAATGGGATAAAAGGTGGTTTCTGCCCTCAGAAAGCTTGTCATATAATAGGGAGACAAGAGATGTATACATCTCTGCAGAATCTAGTAACTGATTACAGGGAAGTATACAGTCATACATGAATTTAGTAAAAGAATATATGACTTCTGGTGGTGATATGGGAGCGATCAGGGAAGATTTCATGTAGAAGTTGAGTTGGAACTTGAGATGAGGAAGCTTTTGACAGTCCCGGAATAGGGAATGCCATACCAGGAAAAGTGAACAGCATGAATGGAGCACAAGGATCAGGAAGCTCAGAACATATTTGTGGAGTGACAGGTCATGGATTTTGACTGCAGTGGGGGATGCATAAATGGGAACATGAAAGAAAGGGTAGCTCGAGGTACTTGAATGTCGTGGTAAAAATTTGGGGAATAGTTAAATAGTAGGGAATCTTTGAAGGACTTAGAGCTAGAAGGTTGATACAAGCAAGCTGAATTGTAAGATCATTTATTCAATTGACATCTCTATATTAAGTGCCGTCTGTTTGCCTTCACTATGCTGGAGATAAAGTGACTAAAAGCAGACATGGCCCCTGCCCTCATAGTGTAAAATTGGGACTATCACAAGGCTATGGAGTATTTTGTGGTTCTGTGAGAGCCTGTAATGGGGAGACTTCACTTCCTAAAGGACATCAGGGAAGAATTCCCTGAGGAACTAAATTTTAACATGAGAGCTACAGGATGAGTAGAGTTAGGTAGGTAAAGAGAAGAGGGAGAAGCCATACAGACAAATGTAACAGCTTCGGCAAAGCTTGTGTGGCTGAAGCAAAAATGGTAAGTACAAGGATCTGTATGGAAGAGTGGTGGAAGGAATGAAAATGGAAAGAAAGAGCAAAGTTTAGAGACTACTGAGAGCTTTTCATTTAAGTGGTCCCACGAAATCAATAAGCATGTATTCTCAAGTCCTTTGGAATATTTGCTGATTTTCATTATACCTTTCATATCAAAAGTTACTAAATTTTCTTCTTCAATCCTTCCTTACACCTGATTCTTTTAATTTTCTGTTTTTGTCTCTACCTAGCATTAGGAAACACAAGGTAAAAATTTTCAGTAAAGATCCTTGAGATCAGCTGGTGTCTGCTGCTGTATTTTAAGTACAGGTAATTCACCCATCAGGCATTTTAAGAGGAAACCATAATAACATTATTCTCTTGATATATAGGGTTGGATGTGTCCAGAGCCTGCATCAGAAAGGGAGGACTTGGTATATTTTGAACATAAGTCATTTTCTAAGTTGTGCAAGGAGCATGATGGAGAATTTACTGGCGAAGAAGAAAGCAGTGCACATGCACTAGAACGGAAGAGTGACAACCCCCTAGATATAGCTGTAACCAGGCTGGCTGATTTGGAGCGGAACATTGAGAGAAGGTATCTGAAGAGCCCCTTAAGTACCACCATTCAGATCAAACTGGATAATGTGGGCACAGTTACTGTCCCTGCTCCTGCACCATCCATTAGTGGTGATGGTGACGGGTAGGTTATTGAGATTAACTTGAAAAATTATTGTGCTTCTTTGCTAATTGGAGCCTATTTTCTATTGCCTGTTATCTATGTATCTTCTTGTATGTCTGTGATCCATATGGATCATGCTATTTGCATGGTGCTTTGTAAAAACATTTTTTTTTGTTATGTGCGTTGATAATCCTGCAAAGTGATCTTACATTTACCTGGTTGTGACTAAGCTTTGAGGCACGTAGCCACAGTCTGTGCACTACATCAAATTTAGTTGCTTAAACCTTATTCTTATTGGCTGTTACATGTTTTTGTCATTGCTTGGCTTTCAGTGTGATGATTGTTTCACATTCAGTGACCATAAATATGGATATGACCTACTTAATTTTTCTATATTTCAATGCAGAATTGAAGAGGATATTGCTCCAGGGCTCAGGGTATGGAGAAGGGCATTGTCAGAAGCTCGCAGTGCTGCACAGGTAGCTCTGTGCATTCAGCAGTTACAGAAATCAATAGCATGGGAAAAATCAATTATGAAAGTTGTAAGTGTTTTCATTTAAGAAATACTATAACTAGTTTACTTTGTCCTGTTTTTCCCAACCTCTAAATCTTTCTTAACTGTACATTACTTATTGTCAAAATAATGTATGCTTTACTTGACACTTTGCTTAATTCTTAAATACTGTATTAGTGTGATAACTTTTTTCCTTCTTTTGAGCTCTCTGAAGGAACCTACCAAATGTGTTCTCTTATTTTTTTTAAATCTTGATTCGCATTCCATTGAATATCGTTTATAACTCTGACTGAAGTTGTTTTCTGTATTCTGTCAACATAATAGCTGTTAATCTAAATATTTTGAAGACCCTTTCACACGTGTGAACATTCCAGTTGCTAACATTATCTGCTACAGACATTCACGGCATTCTTTTTTTAATATTTTTTTAAAAAAATTTTAATGTTTGTTTTTGAGAGAGACAGACAAAGCATGAGTGGGGGAGGGGCAGAGAGAGAGGGAGACACAAAATGTGAAGCAGGCTCCAGGCTCTGAGCTGTCGGCACAAAGCCCAACGCAGAGCTCAAACTCACAAACCGTGAGATCATGACCTGAGCTAAAGTCGGACGCTTAACTAACTGAGCCACCCAGGCACAGCCATTCATTGCATTCTTAAAATGTCTTTATATTTCTATCAATTTTCTTTTTCTTCTTTTGTAATGCTGAGAAATGCTTAGATTAGTAAATACAGGATAAGCAAGAGCTCTTAGTTTGTGCACTTGATGTTGTATATTGGACATGGGATATAGCTGATGAGAAGAATAGATGTTTTATTTTTTCCACTCACAGTTAAAAACTAGTTTTTCACCTCTTTGTTCAAGCCCAAGTAGTTATTATCCTGTAGTGGCCTCTACTTTGTACCAGGCACCAAATACAGTATACTCAAAATGAAAGCTATATTCCATATATCTTCCAGGGAGGTACTTATTTTAAGTCATGTTCATGTCCCTCTTGTTTCTTATATATCGTATATAGAAATATTTATAATATGTGAAATTTTATGGCTTAATTTATCATTTGCTTTTGAATTACAGATTAGCTTTAAAATCCAAACATTTGAGATATGTTTTTATTAATGACTTCGAAAGAAAAGAAGTGATCCTGAAATAATTTAGCATTCCTGCCCTCATTTTCATCTCTAAGTTTAGACTACTTAATTCATTCCTACAAATAAATATGGTTTTTCTTTACTTCTGTGAAGAAAAAAATGTGTTTTTTTTCTTCTGTGGTTTTTCCCTTCTTCATAAAATATCCATGGAATAATGAATCTGCAGTTTTCACAATCTTCTCAAATTTAGGTCTTTTCCAATCCATATTATGATTTACCATAAATTTTAAGGCATTGTTTTGTTCATCTGGTAGCATTTTTACCAGGTAAAAAGAATTTTTCTTCTAGAATTTAATATTAAAACCAGTTTTAAAATCACCTTGGAGAAATCTATTCAGTGAAATCTAGGCTGTAATGATTAAAAACAATTGAATTCCTACATCAAACCATTATTTTTCTCACATGCACCATAATAGTCATTGCAGTGTGGTCAGTTTTGTTGTAATTTATATATAGAAACCCAGAGCTTGTTACCAAAATCTGCCTTTACATTAGTATACTTACTGCAATTAAAAGCTTTATGTCATTTTTAGCAAATTCGTAAACTGTTTTGCATGTTATTAATATACATTTATTATTTAATTTCGTGTTATAATCTTCATTTTTTAATATTTAATAATACATTATTTTCTATGAAACTATCTTTGAAAGAAGGCATAGTTTCATTCTCAAAGATTAATGAGCACTTTTTAACCGTTAACTAGTAATGTAATAGTGCCTATACTAATCCTCATAACAAGTCCTAACAAAATTAAAGTATTCAGTTACCCTTAGATATTCCTCATTTGTCAGAGATCAGGCTTACCAAGGAAAGAAGAAGCTATCATAATCTGCCTCTAGATAATTCTCTGTCCACAGTTTGCTTTGTATTGTTGGTAATGTTAAGCATACGCAATATCTACTGTTTATGCTCTACATTTGCTGTAGCATATTATGAGCCACTGCTGTGATTTTTCAAGTGTTATAAGCTTGATACCTGCCATCCATTCTTAATAAGTATCAGAAAAATAATTTTATTTTTCAATCATAAATGTGAGATGTAAGACGCACTTTATAGTATTTTTAGTTATCTGTTATAGAAACAGAATTTACTTAATGTTCGTGAATCTGACGTTTTAATTTTACTGTTATAGGGATTTAAATATAACCTTCCAAATGTTATTTCACAATGAATGTTTTTACAGTGGAAGTTTTAAAGCTGTAGTTTAAATTTGGAGAAATAATACCATGCTGAGGTATTTAGTGATACGGTGTTAGGAAAGGTCATAAAATAAATACTTACTGTTGGAATGTTAACCTCTGCTGTTTTTGCTCCTAGCACACATGCCAATTTTAGTGTTATGTATTTTACATATATTTGATAGATTTTTAAGCTGAATAGTGTGTATCTGCAATTTGATAAAATTTTTAAGCTATCATTATTGTACATATTGAGTTATATAACACTATTTTAGACTTTCCAGTTTAAGGTTTACTGTTATATTGAAAATTTTAAAAATAAGTTTGAGCAGTTAAGCTATTTTGTTTTTAAGAGTATAAATATATAACTTTAAATTGGTATGCTTTAAAGTTTAAATGTTTCCATTTTTTAAAATATTGATTACAAGACATTTACTACAAGACATTTACTACTGTGACTGAGAATATAAACTAAAGGTCAAAATACAGTTTATAAAGCCATCTTGAAAGTTTTTCTTATCTGACTTTGTTTCTTTCCCTTTGTGAAACTTGTTATACAGAATATGCATGCATGGGGGGGAAACTCTCCTTATATTTTTAAAGTTCTTAATGACATTAGAAACTTTTTCACAGAGAAGTAATTTTATTTTGTTCTACAAAATAAATCATAACTAATTAAATTATTTGATTTAATTTATTGTATCACTTTTCTCCTCTTTACATTTTGTGGGATCCATTTTCTGCACTTGTGACACATTTGTTTGATTTGGGTTGAATTCCAAAGTTTCCTGGTTTGGACACATTTTTTAATCAATCACAAAAAATAGATGGATAACTTAGTCAATATATAGGGTCATCTTTTTATTACCATATGTAATTTTGATACTAATACAAGTTTCCTAATTTTTATCTTAAAAATTACTCTAACTCTTACTTATTTCTTTCTCAGGATATCATGAGGATACTAAGATAAGCAAAAGATGAAATACATTAAAAATTAAAACACCATGTATTAAAGCTACTCATTGCTTTATGTGCTCTAATGTCATGTTAATTATTTCATATGTTAATGTGTACATGCTTCTGAAGTGTGTGCAGGCATTCAACCTCTAGCTTTGTTCTTTGCAGTGTACCCGAAATGTGCATTTACCCCAATTGAACTGCTCACCCGTCATGTGGTCCATATCTGTGTAATGAGAGATACATAGATGTGTATGGCTACTGTATATTTGTTAGCAAGCGGAATGTTTGTTACTAATATAAATTAGGAATTATGGTGTGTTTAATATCCCAATAACTCTTCTTCATAGCAGAGTTAATTTTAAATGATTTCTCATGTATTATAGTACTGCCAGATCTGTCGAAAGGGAGATAATGAAGAACTGCTCCTCCTTTGTGATGGTTGTGACAAAGGCTGTCACACATACTGCCATAGACCCAAGATTACAACCATACCAGATGGGGACTGGTTTTGTCCAGCTTGCATTGCTAAGGTAAGACTGATCTAACACTAAATTTTTTAATTGCCAAATCAAAATGCAGAGTCGTATGGAGATTTTTTAAAGATATAATTCATAAGTCATAAAAATCACCTTTTTAAAGTATACAATTTGGTGGTTTTTATAATATTCACAAAGTTGTACAACCATTGGCACTATTTAATTCCACAGCATTTTCACAACCCTAAAAAAAGTATATCTTTGTACCCATGAGCAGTCACTCCCCATTCCTCCTCTCCCCTTAGCCTTTGGCAACCACTAGTCTACTTTCTGTCTCCGTGGATTTACCTATTGTGGTCATTACAATATACTGCCTTTTGTGCCTGACTTCTTGCATTAGCACAATATTTTCGGGGTTCATTCATGTTCTAGCATGTATTAGTACTTCCTTTTTATAGTCAAATGATAATCCATTATATGGATATACCACGTTTTGTTTATCCATTCTTCAGTTAGTGAACATTTGGGTTGTTGCCATGGTTTGGCTACCATGAATAATGCTGCTGTGAAACATTCATACACAAGTTTTTGTATGAATAAATGTTTTCACTTGGGTATATATCTAAGGAGTTAAATTGCTAGGTCATGGTAACAAGCATATATATTTTAAGTCACTTTCTGGTCACATTTAAATTAGAAACCTGTGGACACTCATACCGATTGATTAAAGAGAAGCAACATGATAATAGAATTAGAAAGTAAGAAGTAAGAAGTATGAAAGGGTCAGTGTGTACTGAGGGCCAGAGTCTTTGTTAGGTGTTTCCTAACTCAGGCTCTCCCTTCCCATGTTTAATCTCTTGACCACTAGCTATCATTAATCATTACCAGTAACTGATGCCTCTCCATAAAGTAAATTCCAAACACGCATCTGTTCACCACCTCCTTTCTCTTCTGTCTACCCCCTTTCTCACTCTAACTCCAACAGTCCTTTGGCCTCCAGTCCGTTTATCTGAAGACCTTTTCACGGTTTATCTGAAGACCCTCTCCCCCTTCAGGTCCTTTCTTTTCTCCTAACCTAGCTTGTAATGTGTCAACATTGCATTATCATAATCACTGTATCCACCTTTATCCCCTTTGCCACTCTCTCACTTAGGAAAACCATGATTCTGGCTAATCCAACTTTGACTTCTCCAGCACCTATACTTTTATATCTGAATGTGGTTGGAATAAACACCCAGCCCTTTAAATTCAAGTCATTAAGAGGGCCTTTAATGGTGCCTGATGATTTACCTCCAGCTCTGTCTCCTCCATCTGTATTTTCAACTGATGACCTTACTTCCATTTCCCTGTGAAAATAGAAGCCGCCAGAAGAAAAGATCGTAAGAATTTGCCACTACATCCACCATCCTTCCTGTATGTGTGCTTACATACTCTCCCTTCTCTCCTGTTGCCATGAACTACTAGTGGCTCTAAGTTGGTTTGAGGAACCCATCCCCTCTCTCTTCCTCCTCCTCCTCCTTCTCCTCCTCCTCCTTCTTCTTCTTCTTCTTCTTCTTCTTCTTCTTCTTCTTCTTCTGAGAGTGAGAGAGAAAGATAATGTAAGCAGGGGAGGGGCAAAGAGAGGTAGAGGGAGAGAATCTGAAGCAGGCTCCATGCTCAGCTTTGAGCCAGTGTGGGGCTCAATCTCATGACCAACTGTGAGATCATGACCGGAGCCAAAATCAAAAGTTGGGTGCTCAACCAACTGAGCCACCCAAGGCACCCCCCCCCTCACTTTCTTAGGAGTATGACCAACAGTTCTCTCTTCTCCTGCACCATCATCAGTTTTTCTTTCTCCCCTGGGTTGTTCTCATCAGCCTACTAAAATTCCATCCAGCCTCCTTCCTTCCATCTTGAGAAAACTAAACAAAAACCCTCTTCTGGCCTTACTTCTTCCTTGTTCCACTGCCTCCATTTTTCCCCTTTTCTTTATAGAAGAACTTGCGGAAAGTTTTCTGTTCTGGTTCTCTCTGATTTTTCTCCTCCAAATCACTCTTGAACTTATTCCAGTAAGATTTGTACTTCCACAGCTTCTCCAGAAGTGCTCTTATTATGACCACAAATGACTTCCACATTGCTCAACTCAGTGATCAGTGCTTTGACCTCATCTAACCTATTAGTTACATTTAATAGAGTGGAGCACTTCCTCTCCTTAAAACCCCGTTTCCACTTGGCTTCTAAGATACCATACTTAACTGGTTGTCTACCTGCCTTTGCTCTTTTTCGGTCCCTTGGTGGTTTTTCTCACCTCCCTGATTTATAAACATTGGACCACATTCTTAGCTTCAGGGTTATCTGTAAAATGGGATAGTATCTAATTTATAGAGGTTTTTGAAGACCAAATATAGTCATGTGTATGAGAGTTTTTATGACTTTAAAGTTTGGTGACATATGTATATAATACTTTATTACGTTTTATTTGTATTATTTATATTTTATTTTTATTATATTTTACTTTTATAATATATAATATCTTTTATTATATGTTTATATTTTATAAAACAGCAGATGGTTCTGCCTGGCATTATATTCGCTAGTAATCACTTTTTAATTTTTCATTACTTGATTATTTTATCCTATCTAGTTAAGTGTAGTTCAATAATAATTTTCACTGGTTGTACATAAATTATGTTTTAGCTTCTTAACTGTCAACTTATAGAAATCTTCTTTAAAGCTTCACGAATTACTAACAAATTGGTGTGTTAATTCTTGTTAATCATCTGGTAGACTATAGGAGGTTTTATTTTCAGTAAATGTGCTTAAATTATATTACTCCATTCAAGCAGTGGTCTAAGAATCCTAAACCCTATGATCTAATCCAAGTGCTTTTATGTAATGCAGATTTCTAAGCCTCTGCTCTCTTTGTTTATTTAATGTAGTGAATTAGATGTTACATTTCTTATAGCAATAAAAATATTACACATTTGATTTTTATGTAAAAAGACTTTTTTAATGTTTATTTATTTTTGGGACAGAGAGGGGTACAGAGGATCTGAAGTGGGCTCCACGCTGACAGGAGAGAGCCCAATGAGGGGCTCAAGCTCACGAACCATGAAATCATGATCTGAGCCGAAGTCAGTTGCTTAACTGACTGAGCCATCCAGGCACCCCGTAAAAAGATTTTTAAAGTTAATGTTATTAATATACATTTATCATTATTTAATTAATTTAATTAATTAAAGATTATCTCTCTCCCTCTCCTCTGCTCACTCGCATGCTGTCTCTCTTTCTAAAATGAAAATGTAATATATAGATATATATGTGTGTGTGTGTATGTGTACACTGTAATGAGGCAAGCTGATAAACATTATTTATTAAAGAAATGTATAAACTTCATTGTCTTTTTGAAACATCACAAAAACCTTTTGATTCTGTGATTTAAGTTTCATGTTTTCCTACCGTAGTTATGAGTTTATTAGAAAAGTATCCCAAGTAATAATTTAGTTCACATAAAGAACTAGAAGTTTTGGCCCGTATTCATGAAATATTGTCCTTGTTAAGTGGCATAATTATTCAATCTAACTTAATTTAATCTTCATTAAATGGACTTTTTCATCATTATATTAAGCATCCTCTTTCTGTTTTCTTATGATTTAAGAGTGCTAGAAGCTCAGGCTATATGAAAACTCAGAATATCAGATATTAGTGAATAAAAATTAATAAACTAAATGGAAAGGAGACTTAGTAAAACATTTTAATTATTTTAGTGACAAGGGGGTAGTGATTCTTTGATATGATATGGGGAAGGTATCAGATTGATAGTTTGCTTTCTTATTTCAGGCAATTAAAATATCTCCTTAGCTATATTTCTAACTTCCTAATAGAGAACCAAATAATTTTAATTGCTTAAGAGCAATTATTTTAAAATGTTAATAGCAGAGTTCATGAAATTGTCAAAGAAATTAATATGAAATACTCCAAAGTAATGTTTTCAGCCAACTGTATTTCAAGAATAGAGCCAACTTTAGATTAAGGCTAGACCAAATATCTGACTCGCGGTCTAAGAATTTTTAACAAGTCTGGGTAGGAGAAAAAATCATTTTTAAAAAGAAGGTTAGCACTATTCTGGAAAACCAAAACAAAATCGTGCATTACCAGTGACTGCCTATCTCTCTCCTAGGATCCATTATATTTATTATAACATTTAACTGTCAAAATACAGACTTGTTTCCCTATTTCTAGATGAAGGACGGGGGCTCATTGTTACATCAATGTGCTCTCTACAGTTGTAGTTACATTGCAGAAGGCCACACTGAGATTTTTGTTCATGTAATTTTAGAGCTAGAATGACCTTACCAATTGTGTGGCTTACTTTTCTAGTTTTACAGATGACGAAATAGGGCCTCACAGACATTTTTGTGCAAATTCCATAGCTAGTCACTGACAGAGCTATAGCTAGAATTCGTAACCTTAAATTTCAAATGTGATCTCTTTTATACTATGTCTATTGTTTTCTGCAAAAACAGACATCTCTCTCTCTCTCTCTCTCTCCCTCTCATTTTTCACCATTGCTTTATTCACACCTGAGAACCACAATTTTATGGAGCTCTCTTTTCATAGCAAATGTTTTTTTTTCTTTATCTTAAAAAAACAGAGATATATCAATTTCCAGTAGATTTAATCGCATATAAAGGACTTTTCCTTTATTTGACACTTTCTGAGCTATTTTTCATGTTTTAGCCTAGCTTTTCAACTACCTCTTCAAGTATCTTATTAATAAGGTCTATATTTTTGTTCATTTTCACCTTTGTTCCTAACTGTGTTCTCAAAGATAGTCCTTTTGTACCTTTAAACTCGTTTGGTTAGTGACTACACTAAAGGAATACTGCTAAGTTCTTTAGTACCAAAGATAGATTACCATAAGATCAACATCTTCGAATTTTAAAAATTCTTAAGATAGATTTTTCATGCTTTATTAGATTTTAACCTTATGGGAAAACAAATTCATAAGTCTCTATTAAAAATAAAATTATCAGCCTTCTAGATCAGAGATAATATTCTTTTTGTCCTGTTAGACTTACATAATTTAAAAAAAATTTTTAATGTTTATTTATTTTTGAGAGAGAGAGGGAGAGAGAGCGTGAGAGGGGGAGAGGCAGAGAGAGAAGGAAGACACAAAATCAAAAGCAGGCTCCAGGCTCCACGCGGTCAGCACAGAGCCTGACACGGGGCCTGAACCCACAAACAGTGAGATCATGACCTGAGCCAAAGTCGGATGCTCAACCAATGGGGTCACCCAGGCGCCGCTAAAATAATAAAAGGTCTGTAGATGGTTATTTTCTTATTTATTTATTTTTTTTTAATTAAAGGCAAGTGGTCAAACTCTAAAAATCAAAAAACTTCATGTCAAAGGAAAAAAGACTAATGAGTCAAAGAAAGGCAAGAAAGGAACTTTAACAGGGGATACTGAAGATGAAGACTCTGCATCTACAAACAGTTCACTGAAAAGAGGAAACAAAGACCTGAAAAAAAGAAAAATAGAGGAAAACACTTCTATTAACTTGTCAAAACAGGAAAGTTCTACTTCTGTTAAGAAACCTAAAAGAGATGACTCCAAAGACCTCGCTCTTTGCAGGTATTAATTATTTCAGACACACGTACTCATTTTTTTTGTTTAGAAACTTTCTACTGTATTAAAGGTGACTTTTGGACAACTTTTGACAGATAGGAAAATGTAAAGTCTACAATATCAGTAAATGTATTTCATCTCTTTTAATAAATGAATTTGTGTTGTTTTTACTTGAAGGATTATAAAAGCTAAGTTTTTAATAAAAATAGATAATTCTAAAGCATAGATACTGACTTCAAACATTATTTTTTTTTTTAGTATGATCCTTACTGAAATGGAAACTCATGAGGATGCGTGGCCTTTTCTACTTCCTGTAAACTTGAAACTCGTTCCTGGTTATAAGAAAGTTATTAAGAAGCCTATGGATTTTTCCACAATTAGAGAGAAATTAAGTAGTGGGCAGTAAGTAAATCATTTCAATTCAATATTTATTGAATGCTTAATATGTGTTGGGTAGTCCTCTAGTGAGCCAAAGACACATTAAATAAAAGCCCTACCTTTGGAGGGGTGCATGTGTATATGTCTGTCTGTATGTGTGTTTGGTTAGACAAGTCAATTAAAATTTTTTGAACAATGGAAAAGCAGTGTGATAAAGCTGCTTTTGACATTGAAGGCCACCTGACCCAGCCTAAGAGGTAAAGAAAAGTAACAGGGAAGTCTCCCAAAGTAAGTAAATAACATAATCGAGAGCTTTTATCATACATCAGCGGAATATTGATAACATCTTGTGTGGATTTAATAAAAATTGACTGTAATATTTTTAGATTGTTACAATGTAGAGATAGAAGGTCATTGGAAATTTTAAATATTAAAAGTTTTCTTGTGAGGTCTTGGAGAATACTAAAAATTTACTTTTTAAAATGTGAAAGAAAACTACTATTTGCTCTTCTCTACCACATTCTCTTTGTGATCCTACCCAAAGAATAAAGTGACTTCCTGGCCACAGTTAATGATATTGGTTAGACTACCTCAAATTCCTACCAGCAAGTAGCAGCTGTTAGTGGAATTGAGTTGGTTCTGAACAGTGGCCCATTTTGCAGCCACAAAAATGAGGCTGTTCACTTCCCAAATAAGCCCGCACAAAAGCATCCCCCATGTAAGTGGCCAGGAGCTGGGAGCTTGTGTGTTCTCTTCTCCATTCTCCTCTGTTCCTCTTACTCCTTCGTACTGGTTTAGCTTAATCTACCCTGTGACCGTAATTTCAGGCAAGGTCACAAAAAATATGGAGAAAGAAGGAATTTTACATTGAAAGAATACCTGCAAGATAGATTTTAATCACATTATTATTGTTGGTGGTGGTGGTGTTGTTATCCTTACAATGCAGTATGTTGTTTAGTTCCTCCTAAATGTTCTTTTGGTGAAAATCACTGTGCTCCATAATTTACATTCAGTGTAGAAGAGTTAAGTAGAATTTAACTCCTAATAATCAGTGTCCTTCTCACATGTATGAAAGGATTTAAGAGACTGATCAAATGAGTAGCTTATTTCTTTGGAGACTGAAATGTCAGCCTTTCAAAAGATTATGTCTGTTTTGTTTTATTTTTTAAAAAATTATAGAAGGGATCTGCCCCAAATCAGAAAACATTTAAAATTATTAAAACTATCGGTTCTAATGTGAACCAAAAAGCAATGGCTGCTGTCTGGATATAAACTAGTTCTTTTGCTTTTTCTTTCAAAACATGAGATGTTTAGGTGGGCAGCATCATGGGCTCTATGGTCAACATGGCCACGACAAGACTTACACAGAAAGACTTGACATGTGTCTCCAATTCCTGGATGGAGGATCAACCTAAGCCTCCAGATCCCCAAAATAAACACCAAGGCAGAGCGTAGACATTACCAAACATTAGCACACCCTTTTGAGAATGAGGCCTGGTGAATGGAGGAAGTCACAGCAGAAGCAGGCAGAGAGAGGGAAACAGTTCTCTATAATCCTGTTCATGATGCCAGCTGTGTGGGAGGCAAAATTTAGTGGATTCAAACCCTTCTAAATCCAAGTTGTTTGATTAAACCCAAACTAATAAGTTGGAACCAAAACTCATAAACATTATTTCAAATGTTTAAACTAGAAATGTATAAAGTAGAGTGGAGGAAGTACCTACTTTAGTGACTCTTTCTGGGTTCCATGTGCTGCTCCATCCTTCTGTAAAGGAAGAGGGACAAGACATAAGAATAGTATTTGTTTCACCTGGATTCTAGTCTCCCCAGCAAAAATCATTAACCTTCTCTTACAGTAAGGAACAGTCTAAAGAGGTAAATATTTCTCAAAGTAACCTTAAAATATTTTATAAAAATTATTCCCACACATGTTGTATGATTCCGTTTATATTAAACTTCCAGAGTAGATAAATCCACAGAGAAAGACATATTAGTGGTTGCCAGAGACAAGATAGGGAGGGATGGGGATTAACTGCTTAATGGATACAGGGTTTCCTTTGGGGATAATGGCAGTGTTTTGGAACTAGATAGAATGGTAATAGTAAATGTCGTGAATGTACTAAATGCCACCTTAAAATGGGTAACTTTATTTTATGTGAATTTGCCTTCATTAAAAAATAATCCCCAGAAGAACAGGAAAATGGGTGAGGTGACATAAGGTCTGAATTAATTTGGTGAGCCCATTGCAGATAGAGAGAAGTTACTCCTTTTATTACGGCACATAGTAGAATGGAAGTGGGAAGGAGGGGAAGACTATACAAGACAGTCCATCAAAGAAATAATTCTACTTTCCCAGGTCTCAGAGCTTCAGTGTGTACTTCATGGGTATTTCTAATAGGTAAATTATTTTAGTATCAAGCTTACCGTAAGCTAGAATTAATTTAAATTTCCAGAAGCCGTCTTGTGAGCTGTATTGGTTTGGCTTCAGTTGGCTTGAAACAAACCACTCTTTTTTTTTTTTTTTTTTTTAACTAATGAGTTTAGGCAGATTCATTCACCTTTCTGTTCTTTTCTCCATGTTCTTACAGAGAAAGAGGATTGGACTTATTCTGCCAAAAAAGAACTTGAAGCCACAGTGCTTCTTATGGAAAGGCAGGGCCTCATAATGTTACCTCTGATGAAGGGATAACACATACTTTTTTTTTTCTGGGGGGGGCTTGTTTTGATTATCACACTCCAGTGCTTTAGCAAAAGAGCACATTTGAAGAGAAAAGAACAGAAATGGGAAATGGGCAGATTTAACACAGAGCAATATATCCTGAGATGTGTGTAAAGGCTACAGGGCAAGTATAACGTTTACAGTGCATAGGAAGTATTTACATTATTACGACTAAATATTTTTTTTATGTTTATTTATTTTTGAGAGAGAGAGGGACAGAGCGTGAGCAGGGGAGGAACAGAGAGAGAGGGAGACACAGAATCTGAAGCAGGCTCCAGGCTCGGAGCTGTCAGCACAGAGCCCCATGTGGGGCTCGAACTCACGAGCTGTGAGATCACGACCTGAACCAAAGTCAAATGCTTAACCAACTGAGCCACCCAGGTGCCCCACAACTAAATATTTTTGAATATGAATGATAGGGTACCACAGTTGGTCAGAGGAACTAATAAATCATTCAAGTGGGATGAGTCTTGGGACGGAGAACTGTGTACAGGTCAGACAGGAAATTGGATGTGGGAAAAATGCTAGTTAGTTGAAATATATCTTGATCTTCAGAGAAATGGTTTTTTTTCCATTTAATCTTTTTAAATCCTACATGGTTCAGAACACATGCAATTTTTTAAATGTTTATCTATAAGAAAGTATAATATGTTTTCTGTCAGTTTAAATGTAGTTATCCTAATCTTTTTTTCTTTCAGTTTTATTTTTCCTTTTACCTTTTATTACATCTTCATTTGTTGATAAAAGAAAGCCACCCTGTAAACACAATCTCTAAATCATGTGTTTTCTTTCAGATATCCAAACCTTGAAACCTTTGCTGTAGATGTCAGGCTTGTTTTTGACAACTGTGAAACATTTAATGAAGATGATTCTGATATAGGCAGAGCTGGCCACAGTATGAGGAAGTATTTTGAAAAAAAGTGGACAGATATTTTCAAAGTGAGCTGAAGTTATAATAACCTCTCTTTTTTTTTCCTTTTAAACAAGGACAAATGAGACCAGCAATGTGAACTGTATTTACATAAATGTGCAAGGCACATACATAATGACTTTTTTTTCCTTAAAATAAGCATCACAAAAAAACAAAAAAAAAAGTATCAGAAGAATGATACCATTTTTAAAGGCTTCACTCCTACAACAACCAAGGCCCTTGGTTATTGGTTTGTGTGATTTATCAGCTAACTTAGGTAGAACAGGGAAGCACACCCAAAGAATTTTCAAAGGAAAGGGTGTTATAGTGCAATAGCAATTAAAATATATCAAATCGCACTGAATATTCAACACCAGAGCTCTAATGTGGGAAATGGTTCTCCTTTCCCTCTCAATAAATATCTATTTTTCATTTTTTTACTTTGTAGTTTATTTTTTAGTGAATGTATTTAATTTTATGAATTATTTATGATTAAACCACATCCAGAATCTTCGTTTTCTGTGAAAAGGAAGAACTAGAAAATTGCTTTAAATCTTGAAAATACAACAAGGAATGTTTTAAAATATAAAACAAAGCCAAGTTAAACTGTTTACACTGATGTGCTATAAAGCACCAAAAATAAACTTTACTGTAGAGTTACAAGTACATTTATATATATATATATATAAATATATATATATATATGTTGCTGCATCACTTGTGTAGTTAAATTGTATTTCAAGACAGTGAAGAAAAATTGACATGTATATACTGTTCATTATTGTTTATATTAAGTCTTGTTTTAAATATGTATTATGTGTATATATTGTTTGGAGACATTATTGTTTATGCCTTAGAAGGATTGTAGCATTTTATTTTAGTCTGAAGGTAATTATAGCTATACAGCTTGTACAGTAATTATCCTCTACCAACACTGTGGCGTCTCCTTGATCTTGGTAGTGCCTGCCTTTGAAACAGGGTGTAGGGGATATTAGTTTTCCATTTTTCTATTTTGTTATATAATTTTAAGCCACCAGGGCCTAAATTAAAGTATAATCATTTGTATCCATGTGGAATAAAATTGTGACAATTTCCTACACACACAGTATTTTTTCATAGAAACATTTCCTTCCCATTTGCCTTGCCTCAGAAATAAATTTAAAAGACATTTGTAACCACTGTGTTTTATCTACTGTGTGTTGTGGTGGCCTGTTGGAGGCAAATAGATCAGAATTTTTTTTGTACCTATGTAAGAGTACTTGAAGTTTTATTTAAAATAAAATGTTGTGAAAAAGGTAGCATTCTTTTTTTTAGGAGTGTTATTTTTCACTACTATGTGTGGCACGGATACAATAAAAGACTTTTACAAACTAGTTTTTTAGTTTTTCTTAATGAGCCTGAAAATGTTCATTTAAATTTGATTTTTTCAAAACCATAAAGGAGGAACAACAGACTGTAGCTCAAAGGACAGTGGGCTGGATGGAGGAGGGTGGTTTTAAGTCAAATGTTGTGACTTTCATCTCTGAACAGCATTTTATTGTTTGTTTTTTTTCATATTTTCAATATGAAAATTTTAGAATACATTTTAAAAGTCTTGTTCTGAATGAGAAATGTCTCTACTGGTAGACATATAACCGAGTTGTCAATAAGCAAAGTTGATCCTATGAATTAGTCTAATAAGTCGTGAACTACCAATTCAAGCAAGCATTCTTGAAATATGATTTGATGCCTTGCTGGGCTCTGAGGAATCAGTGGTGAACGAGACAGGCACAGACCCATCGTGGAGCGTACAGCCTAGTGAAGATGTGGTCCTGAGACGATGTCCTTAGAGAATGGTTTTAATAGTGAAGGAAGAGTAGAAAAGTTTTGAAGAAAATATTACTAACTTTAAAATGCTTCGAAGCCACTGAGTATTTTCCAAAATTTCTAGATTGTTTGTGGAGACTTCTATGAAAATCAGCTGTTGTTATGTAAATATGTCAGTTTTTGTTAACCATATACTGCACTGATGCCTTAAGGGGCTGGTGCTTCATCAAAAAGACTATGTGAAGAAAAGAACAAGGTGGTGCTGTAAATAAAGTGTCTGGTTTCTGTGTTTATTGAACTGCCAGATGCTCCATGGGGAGTCTTCTTCATGGGGGTGTTGTGCCTTAGGGATGATACATGCTTACATTAATTTATATTAGATGGTATATAAGCAGCTTGATAATAATATGTCTGGTGTCTGAGGAGCTCATAAATGAGAAATAAAATACTTAAACACACAAAGTACAATTTTTCAAGAGTGATAATTTTCTTTTAAAAATAAATGTCCCTGAAAAAAAAAAAAGGAAATCTTGGTAAATACTGGCTCCTTTATTTATTTTTTTAATGTTTATTTACTTTTGAGAGAGAGAGAGAGAAAGAGAGAGAGAGAGAGAGTGTACCAGCAGGGGAGGGGCAGAGAGGAGACACAGCATCCAAAGCAGGATCCAAGCTCTGAACTGTCAGCACAGAGCCTGACATAGGGCTCAAACCTGCGACTGTGAGATCATAACCTGAGCTGACATCAACCACTTAACCAACTGAGCCACCCAGGTGTCCAATAGTGGCTCCTTTAGATTAGTATCTTCGTTATTGTTACTCACCAAGGGTAGGCGTTCAAGAAGTGGACATGATTGAAAAAGGGCAATTGGTCTGGGTAACTATTGTTACTATAAAGTTGTGGATCCTTTGTTTTGTGAATGAATCTTGCACTGACAGTACCCTGGGTTGGGTATATCTACAATAAACCAGTATCATTTTTTCACTTTACATATAATAACATTTTCCTTACCCTCTGCTGTCACACAACAAGTATACGCAACATACTTTAAACTAGGCTTTAAACCTGAACACTCTCCACTTTAGTTTTGATGGCTCTGTAAATTATATGTGGCTTCCCCACATATTTAGATTTAGATTATCACTCAAGGAGTAACCAACCAAGAATAACTGAGTGATAGAAACACAGAAAACACAGAAAATAGACATCAGTTTGAAATCTGTAAAGAATAATTCAGTATTTATTTAGTTGTTAACCGTCGTGAAAATTGAACAGTGAAAATTTATCTATGGGTACACGTTGAACTCATAATAACTAACTTACTGTAAATGCAAGGTGATTGTTTTTTCTTGTTTCAACCCCCAAACGAAATTTGTTAAAATCACCAACTTAATCAAAATTATGAGGATCTAATCTGTCCTTGGTACCTTATGCACCCCCTCTGTGTTCCTTCTCTTTTCCATCACCTCCAACCTCATCCCCTTTCAAGAAATTTAAAATCCTATTCATTTAGCCACCCGTAAACACATTCTCAACCAGGAAATTTGGTATCAATCATTTACTCCTCCTGTAGATTTTATTTGTGGGCTCCCTCTCTTCAAAGTCATCTGTATCTTAAATATGTCCATTTGAGAAATGAAAGAAGTTTGTGTTCTGTTAAAAGAATTTCATGCCAACAAGGAGACAGAGTAGGTATTTTTAAGAGAATCAAAATTTCCCTTCCATAGGATTATGACTCATAAAAAAAAATACAACACTGGGAAACTAATAGAGCCTTATCTACTAGGAACTTGGCTCTAGTGAGATCTAGAGATCTCACAAACCTGAGTGGGCTACACTACTATACCTTAACGAAAAAAAAAAGTTAAGCTCAACTGTATACAATGAAGGTAATTTCTCTCCTCGATTCTTGTCACATCCTTCACATTGTTCTTGCAAAGACTTTCTTTTATTTTTCTAGTTCTTCATTCAGCAACTCTTCAATTTCCTTCCCCCCACGTACAAATATTTGATGTGTCTTTCCAATTAGCCTTTTACATATTTATTTAGCTACATGTGTATTTTTACAAATATACAGTGTGCAAAACATAGTGTTTTTTTTTAACTTTATCCGTTGCATTATGCTATAAATTTGTTTTTCTTTTGAGTTACAAAAAGTAATGTGTACATCTAGTTCACTACTTTTGATTGCTGCAAGGTACTCCGTCACAGGCTCATACCATACTTGGTTTCAAATTTTCTAAGAATGAAAATCTAGTATCGCAGTGAATATTGTCATACATATCTTCTATGGGCCTATGTGTGGAAGCCGGTTTCCAAGATGTTTCCAAATGATCTCCACTTTCTGGTATTCATGCTCTTGTATAATCCTTTCCCACATTGTATCAGGGTTAGCCTGGGTGACCAACATAATATGGCAGAGTGATGGCCTGTGCATTCCCAGACTAGGTCATAAAATACATTGCTGCTTCCACCTTGTTTTCTTGGATCACTTGCTCTGGGTAAGCCCAACTATTGTGTTATGAGGATACCCATCTGGAACAGCCGATAGCTAGCACCAGCTTGCAAGCCAAATGACTGCAGCATCTTAGAAGTGGCTCCTACAGCCCGAGTTAAACTTTCAAATGACTGGAGCCCCCCCCCCAACATCTGGACTATAGTTTCATTAAAGACCCTGAGCCAAAACTACCCAACCAGGCTACTTCTGAGTTGTTGCTTTTTTTTAATTAAAGGATAGTTTACATATTAGCATCAATTGTACATCATAGTGATTTATTTTGTATATACTATGAATTGATCTCCATGAGAAATGTAGTTACTGTCTACCACCATATGAAGTTATTACAATATTATTGACTCTGTTCCTATGCTGTACATTATATCCCCATGACTTTATTTTATAACTGGAAGTTTGTACCTCTTGATTCCCCTGCCTATTGCAGCCCCCCTCAAACCCTTCCTATTCTGGTAACGGTGTGTTTCCTGTATCTATGAATCTGTTTTGCTTGTTTTGTTTCTCCACATATAAATGAAATCGTAGGGTATTTGTCTTTGTCTGACTTATTTTATTTACCATAATACCCTCTAGGTTCATCTATGTTGTCACAAATGGCAAGATTTCGTTCCTTTTTTGTGGCTAATACTCTGTTGTGTGTGTGTGTGTGTGTGTGTGTGCGTGCACACAACGTATCGTCTTTGTCCATTCATCTGTTGACAGACATTTAGGTTGCTTCTATATCTTGGCTGTTGTTACAACAAACATAAGGGTGCATACATCTCTTCAAGTTGGTGTTTTTGTTTTCTTCAGATAAGTACCCAGAAATGGAATTGCTGGATCCTGTGGTATTGTTTTAATTTTTTGAGGAAACTCCATACTGTTTTCCATACTGGCTGCACCAATTTATATTCCCAACAGTGTATAAGGGCTCCCTTTTCTCCACATCCTAGCCAATACTTGTTATTTTATGTCTTTTTGATAATAACCAATCTAATCAGTATGAAGTAATATCTCATTTTTGTTTTGATTTGCATTTCCCTGATTAGTATATTGAGCACTTTTTCACATGACTGTTGGCCATCTGTATGTCTCCTTTGGAAAAATTTCTATTCAAATCCTCTGCTCATTTTTTATTTGGGTTGTTTTTTGATATTACATTGTGTGAATTCTTTATATATTTTGGATATTAATCCCTTATTGGATGTATGTCTTGCAAATATCTCCTCCCTTGCAGTAGGTTGCCTTTTCGTTTGTTAGTGGTTTCCTTCACTGTGCAAAAGCTTTTTAATTTGATGTAATCCCATTTGTTTATTTTTGCTTTTGTTGCCTGGAGAATGCTCCAAAAAATATTGCTAAGATTGATGTCAAACAGCTTACTGGCTATGTTTTCTTCTAAGAGTTTTATGGTTTTAGGTCTCACATTTAAGTTGTTAATCCATTTTGTAAATTTTTTTTTGTATATGGCATAAGATAATGGTCCAATTTCATGATTTTTCTTGTAATTGTCTAGTTTTTCCAACACCATGTATCAAAGAGACTGTCTTCTCCCCATTGCATATTCTTGCCTGCCTAGTCATAGATTAATTGATCATATATGCATAGGTTTTATTTCTGGGCTCTCTATTCTATTCCATTGATGTGTTTGTTTTCATGCCAGTAGTATACTGTTTTGATTACTATAGCTTTGTATTATAGTTTGAAATCAGTAAGTGTAATGCCCTCAGCTTTGTTATTCCTTCTCAAGATTGCTTTGGCTATTCCGGGTCTTTGTGGTTCCATACAAATTTTAGGATTGTTTGTTCCTTTTTTGTGAAAAACGCCATTGGTATTTTGATGAGGATTGTACTGAATCTGTAGATTGCTTTGGATACTATGGTCATTTTAACAATATTCTTCCAGTCTATGAGCACAGAATATCTTTGCATTTATTTGTGTCTTTAATCAATGTTTATAGTTTTTGGTGTACAAGTCTTTCACCTTGGTTAAATTTATTCCTAGGTATTTTATTCTTTTTTATGTCATTATAAATGGGATTATTTTCTTAATTTTTGTTCAATAGCTTGTTATTAGTGTATAGAAATGGAACTGATTTCTACATGTTACTGAATTATTACGGAAACTATGAGATAATAAATACTGTTTTAAGTCACTCAGTTTTGAGTAATTTGTTACATAACAGTAGAAAACTAACTGCAATAAGAATTTCTCTAGGATCTATACAAGTTAGGTGTGTGCACACTTTCCACGTTTTTGCCATATTACTCTCCAGATGATTGCACCAGTTTACACACCTACCACCAGTGAAAGAGGACTCTTCTTCCCCATCTTCCAACAAATGTTCAATTTTTGTGTGTATTATTTTTCACTAACAATTTATTATAGATATTGAATTTGAATACCATGTTTTGAAAAGTATCAAGCAATTTATCTAAATCATATTAGTAGCTTCAACTTTGTGTATGTTTGAAGTTTGGTTTTTTTTGTTTTTTTTTTTAATGTAACTGTCATATCTAACCCTATCTGCTTTCTAGGGATGGTAAAAACTGCACCAAATTTTATTTCAACCAAATTTTATTTTCAAATTGATATTCAGGAGATGAAACATTTGCATTTGCTCTAGTTAGTTGGGACAGCTGATAATTGCTAAAGAAAAAGCTCAGGTATATCGAACAGAAAATATTGAAAGTTCTTAGGTATTCCTGGGGCCTGTATATATTTATGAGTTAACTACAGCAAAAGTAGTTCTTGGAGGTGTGGTGGGTAAGGAGTTGGCTACATGCAGGGTTACAGGAAAAGCTAATTTGGATCCTCTGGATCTTCAGTCAAAGAGAATTTTGCACCTTAGTGTTTAAATCAAGAGAGAGGCAGTAGCAAAATTAATATGAGATCTGTTTGTAGTCTCTTTCCCTTGATCATACACGTGAAAATCATTTGGGTTGTTCTCATTGGATGACTAAATAAAAGTGTTGGGTATAAATTGTAGATAGTTCATTCTTGAACTTAAAAAAATTCTAACTTTTTAAATTATTCTAAATGTTTATTTTTGAGACAGAGTGAGCAGGGGAGGGGCAGAGAGAGAGGGAGACAGAGGATCCAAAGTGGGCTCTCTGCTGACAGCAGAGAGCCAGATGCAGGGCTCAAACTCAGGAACCATGAGGTCATGGCCTGAGTTGAAGTCTGAGGCTTACCTAACTGAGACACCTAGGTGCCCCAAAATTAAAAACATTTTTTTAAAATAAGTATCAAGCTTGATTTCTAAGGGTATTCTTTTTTTTAAATTTTTTTTAACGTTTATTTATTTTTGAGACAGAGCATGAATGGGGAAGGGTCAGGGAGAGGGAGACACAGAATCTGAAACAGGCTCCAGGCTCTGAGCTGTCAGCACAGAGCCTGACTCGGAACTCGAACTCACGGACCGCGAGATCATGACCTGAGCCGAAGTCGGCTGCCCAACCAACTGAGCCACCCAGGCGCCCCTATTTCTAAGGGTATTCTTATGCTCCCAGAACAGATTCCTTACCATCCCCTTTAATTAAAAAAAAAAAAAATAGCCCTAATAATCATGGTAGTGGATATCAAAGAATATGGTGAATATTGAGGGGGAATTCAGTAGTGAATGATAGAGGACTAAGGCTTAGAGCCCTTTGGGAATAAATCTTGGGCTCTGAAGTGAAGGAAAGCTCAATAAGTTCATTAGATTACCAAAGGTTAGTGAGACACATGATGTAGGTTTGTATGGGAGACAGTGTGATGCCTTGAGAAGCTATCTATATACGTATTCTAGTAATTCCTCCAATTGTCAAAACATGTTTACAATTTCTTTTTTAATATTGCTTTCAGCATTTGTGATACACTTTTCTGAATATTTTCATTGTCGCAAAGCTAAAATTCTTTTGAATATAGAAGTGACTTTTAAAATAGGTTCTATTCAGCCATTAAAAACTATCACGTAGATCTATATCAATATTGGTAAATGTAAAAGGTGATCATACTATAGAATGTATAGTAATTCTGTTAAAATATATTTAATGCACTTAGTGTGGGGAAAATTCTGAAGGGATGTATAAAAATGTTCACAGTGGTTTCTTCTCTGGTTGGTAGAATCTAAGAAGACTAACATCTCTGTCATCTTCCTTATCCATATATCATAATTATCTTTGCAACAAATGTGCATTATTTTCATTTTCACATTTAAAAAGACACAACCAAGTATGGTAGATTTAGGTGGTAAATACAATGTGAATATACTGAGTAATACCATTTCAGGATTAAAGATTGAGGCATAACATAATTGAGATGTGACTTTCACATCTATTCTCTTAAGTTAAATACATTTCTATTGTATAGGTATTTTCCATGTGGAAAACACTTTAACTATATTCATTTGCTGTCTCCTTATTTCCTTCCAGCATCCACTCTTGTAGGGGAAAGTGGGCCCTTTATCAGCCCCAGGAATGTAAATCTTAATTAGTACACCAAAGTGGCAAGTACACACCTCTTGAAAGTGCTTCACAAATGGGCAAGTGATACAATTCTGGGCAGTGACAGATGAGAGAAAGTCTACTAGGGGACTTCTGGAGAATTTTCCAGAGGACTACTGTCCATAAGGGACATCGTGTCCATCACATTTTCTTCTTATGTAATAAAAAAACATGAATCTGAAACCAAAAATGTGGTGTTTTTTTCAAAAATGCATTTTTAACATCTTTAATTCTCTTAAAGAGCGTTAATAAAAAGACATTAGAAAATAAAGAACTGAGAAAATGACACAGGAGAAATAAGAAAAGTTTTTAATTAAATTATGGTACTTAGAATTTAAAAATCCATAAACAAGAAAAATACTTCTTGTACTAAAGAAGAGGAAAGGGCAAAGTGAAACAACCCTAATACATTCCTGAGTAGTTACTGTGGAACTGGGTAATTTCCTAAGCTCATTTCTCAGCTGGTCCAAACTTCAAGCTAATTTAGGACCCATTCCTATGCCCACCTGTTCTAATCACTCCAGCTCCTATCATGTCTCCCTCCTTTGAGCTCTTGGCTACCCTCAACCATATATTTTTGTACTCACTCACTGATTCTCACCCATTCCATTGCCATTGCAATTGTATTTCGAGAGCATGTATTGCTAACTATTTAATTGCAAAGTTAGTTTTTCTTTAAATATATCATTTTAAAAGTTCTTCTATGTTCCTTAAGTAGCATTATGACAAGGAACAACTAGAAAATAAAGGTAAAATAGGATTATTGCTCACAGTTACATAATTAAAGAAAAATGCATAAAATTTGAATCTTTAAAATTCTAAGTTGAAGTTCCAACTATTTTGAGACTCTGTCCTGTGAGAGAAAATAACCAGTCACTTATGTGATCAATGATCTCTACGAATTGTTACAATGTTTCTCTAGACTATTGGCAAGATACTTTAATATCTCACAAAAGTGCAAACTCATAGACTAGAGAACAGCTACAGCAAGGCTTCCGTCTCTGAACTTGCCTTTCCCTGCAGCTAACCATATTGGCCTCAAGGTCTCTGTGCTGTACTACTGTCATGTGTATACAGGGGACTGTTTTACATATTTTACTTACAGAATATTATAACCAATTTGCTCATCAAATTAGTGAAGATTAAATATTACTCAAGTCTGTCAAGAGTGTGGAGAAACAGACACAACCACATGTTGCCTAAAGTACAAACCATACAGCCCCCCTGAAAAGCAATATGGCAGTATCTATTAGAAATTTTTACACCCTTATGCCCAGGAATTCTATTTCTATTTAACAATTTCCTTAGTAAATGTTCATGAATGTGGATAAAGGTTTATGTACAAAGCCGTCTAATCCAGTACTGTTTATAATCACAAAAATACTGAAACAGGGAAAATGTTAAATAAATTGTTGCTGGAAATGTGAACTATTATACAGAATAATAAGCTACTGGAGAAATTTTAGGCATGGAAAATACTCAGGATATAAGTTTAAGTTTAAAAAGGAAGTTTGCAGGACTTTGTAAAATTATTGATATTTATATGAATGAAAGACTGAAAGGAAATATTATCTCTGGGCTTTTTCTTTTCTTTTTTTTGTTTTTGAAGTGTAGTTGACACACAACATATTAGTTTCAGGGGTACAACACAGTGATTCAACGTTTATATACATCATGAAGTGATCACCGTAAATCTAGCTACCATCTATCACCATACAAAGCTATCACATTTTTACCTATATTTCCGATGCTGTACATTGTATCCCTGTGTCTTATTTTATAACTAGAAGTTGTATCTTTTAATCCCCTCCCTCTATTTTGCCCATCTCCCACCTTCCCCCACTCTCTGGCAACCACCAGCTTGTTTTCTGTACCTGTGAGTTGGTTTCTCTTTTGCTTTTTGGATTCCACATGTAAGTGAAATCATATGGTATATGTCTTTCCCTCTCTGACTTCTTTCACTTAGCAGAATACCCTTTGAGTGGGTAATCTTTGAGTGATGCAATTATTAGCTATTTTTCTTATTTATATTTCCTTTATTTCCTACAAAGAGCTCTATTATTCATACAGTCACAAAGTTGTTTTTAGAAACATACTGTTTTGGCTATACTTTGGCATGTAATTAGGTGTCCAAAATCTCAGTCATGATGCACTCCTTAATTAACAAATCACAGGAGCATCTCAAAATCATGAATTTTGATTGTCCCTTTTCTGTTTGTCTTTCTCATTACAAATAATTTCCAGTGATCTCAATTTCATCTTTAAAATGAGCATTTTAGGGACGACTGGGTGGCTCAGTTGGTTAAGCGTTCGACTTCGCTCAGGTCATGATGTCACGGTCCGCGAGTTCGAGCCCTGCATCGGGCTCTGTGCTGACAGCTCAGAGCCTGGAGCCTGTTTCAGATTCTGTGTCTCCCTCTTTCTCTGCCCCTCCCCTGTTCATACTCTCACTCTCTCTCTGTCTCAAAAATAAATAAACGTTAAAAAAATTTAAAAAAATAAAATGAGCATCTTAGGTGCTAGGTCAAATATATGACTTTGGTTTCCTCATTTTCTTTTTATAATGTTCCCTCATTAAACTCTAAAGTTGCATGGATTAAAAATAAAAGCTATCTCCTGATGGCTGATTATATAAAACAATTCTTAAAGTAGACTGTATTATAGATTACCTCCCTCACATAACTGCAAACTGGGTATGCTTTTATTTTTATTTTTTATTTTTTAAAATTTACATCCAAATTATTAGCATATAGTGCAACAACGATTTCAGGAGTAGATTCCTTAGTGCCCCTTACCCATTTAGCCATTTAGCCCATCCCCCCCCCCCCACAACCCCTCCAGTAACCCTCAGTTTGTTCTCCATATTTAAGAATCTCTTCTGTTTTGTCCTTCTCCCTGTTTTTATATTATTTTTGTTTCCCTTCCCTTATGTTTATCTGTTTTGTCTCTTAAAGTCCTCATATGAGTGAAGTCATATGATTTGTCTTTCTCTGACTAATTTCATTTAGCATAATACCCTCTAGTTCCATCCACGTAGTTGCAAATGGCAAGATTTCATTCTTTTTGATTGCTGAGTAATACTCCATTGTATATATATAGCACATCTTTATCCATTCATGCATCGATGGACATTTGGGCTCTTTCCATACTTTGGCTATTGTTGATAGTGCTGCTATAAACATGGGGGTGCATGTGTCCCTTCGAAACAGCACACCTGTATCCCGTGGATAAATGCCTAGTAGTGTACTTGCTGGGTCGTAGGGTAGTTCTATTTTTAATTTTTTGAGGAACCTCCATACTGTTCTCCAGAGTGGCTGCACCAGCTTGCGTTCCCATGGATATGCTTTTAACTTAAAAACAAAACAAAAAAGTCTGATCAACAGAAAACAAAAGACTTCTCTTAAAAGCTATGTTTTGTAGTATTACTTCAATGATTTACCAGAAGAGAAGCTTCAGTTAGGTTCTAACAGCCTCATAACTCTATTCAATATGTAACTAATCTTCCTTTTAAGGAGGATAGTCTCTGTGTTATAGCAATAGCAATAGCCAGTGTAAGCTGATACAGGACTGGGTAAGTACCATTGCAAAAGGCAGCATGTATTCTGAAACAAGAAGGTGTCCTGTATATGCTGCTTAGTTTGAAACTGATCTAAGTTCCAGGATTGTAGTAGTTTACTTACAATGTGCCCACAGTGTCACTGGCATGAAATTATGTGTTTTGATTGATGTTACTACAATTAAGTTATATAGCAAAATTATATTTATGTGACTAAACTATATTGACTTTTTTTCTTAAAGGTTGCTAATTTGCCAATATATACTGACTAATAACTAGCACAATCATTAGCAGCTTTCAAAGTTTCAACAGTTCACTATATTCCTTAAATATTAGTTTTAAAATCTTTACAAAGAAAATTTAAAAATAAAAGTTGTCTGTATCTTTGATTTTGCATCTGGGAGCCCTATAATGTCACGTACTTATCCTGTACTTGCACTTGGTTAACAAGCGTTAGCATGCTTAGGAACGTTTTTCTGCACAACCTTTTAATCTCAAAAGTGATTGGCAGGCTGACTTTGTAGTCAAGTACACGCGAAACCACGGTTCATTCGTGAGCCCAGGAGACACACTCAAAAAGGTCGGAGGAAATGAACATCGGCTTCAAGGTGATACCAGGATATCCTCAGGGGCCTGTCCAGTGAACAGCAGGAACAGCAGGAATCGCAGGAACCGCAGGCTGCCCTGAAGAGATGTAGGAAACCTGAGCACGAAGACGATGACAGAAAACACCAAGTCATGGACCGCTGAGAGCCGAGCTAGCCTAAACAGAAAAGAGAATCACGGAGGTCAGAGGAGAACAGACAAGACACACGAGAAATGAGGAAGAAGCTTCAAAAACCCTGAACTGCAATAACCAGACAGTTGATACAATCCCACCTTTAAAACCATATTTCAGGCGCTCGTTAGGCCTTGGGACTTCAGTTTCCTCAACTAGGAAAAAAAAAAAAAAAAAAACCTGTAAATAAAGGATCTTCCCCAAACTGAACTCATCTGGAACTGGCGCCAGAAGTAAGGGACGTCCGCAGCGAAGGGAGGGAATGCACGCATGCGCCGCGGCGAGGGGCGGGCCCGGGGGGCGGGGCCCGTTTCCATTCTCTTTGGATTTCCGCGTTTGCCAGCCCCGCCCGCCTCACCTGCGTGTCACGTGGTCCGCGCCGCTCCGTGGGCACCTGAGGGCGGATTCCGCAGGCCCTGGGTCTTCCAGGTGGAAGTGGCCGCATCCGTGGACAGGTTTAGCAGCGACAGAGGCAGGTGGGAGAGCATGGCTAGGGTCAGCCGGCGAAGCCTCCCTACTCGGGGTGTCTGAACCTCTGGTCCTCGGAATCTGGTTCCTAGCGCGCGACAGGGGCCAGCCAGCACCTGGACCGGAGCAGGGCGCGGCCGTGCGACCCGGGCCGGGAGCCGGGCGGGGACTGCGGGCGTTGCGTGGAAGCCGCAGCTGGGCCGAGTCAAAAGCCGCCTTGCGCCCCGGAAGGCCTGACTCCCCGCCGGCCAGCCGGCAGCCCTCCTTCCTGGGTGGCTCAGTCCGCTAAGGCCTGGCAGGCTCTCAGATTAGGGCACACTCTTGGTCCCTACGTGCAGGGGGAGTAAGTCGCGGGCTTTATTTGGGGAGATTTGGGGCATATCCCCGGTTTGCTTTGGATTAGATAGGGATGCGTGTGTTGACACTGGCGAGTTCACCGGCCGGCCCGGGGATGGAACCTCTGGAGTGACAGCTGAGCCCTGAGTGGAGACGCCCACACCCGGAGGCAGGAAGTGGTAGGCTTGAGAGAGCTCTTCCAAACAGGCTGTTCTTTCAAGTGGTAATGTCGCTGTTTGGTCTGGAACTGCAAAGGGAGCTGAGTGCCACAAGGGTGTGGAAGCCAAAGTTTATTTGCAAGATTACCTATGTGTACCTGCACAGTTGGGATTTGGGAGTTCTCCCAGAAATCACCGCATGATCTTGCTTGTTTTCAGTGCGCTAGTACAGGTGACAATCTATCAGGACATAATGTGGTTTGCTTTTTTTTGTTGTTGTTTTTTAAGACTTTATTGAAGTTTATGTTTGGAAAAATGCTGAAGTTTGGGCTATGATAAATATTGGTAAAGCTATGCTCCATATGTTTGTAAAGAATTCTGTAAGTAACATTTTAACAAGGGATCATGAATTACAATCTAAGAGTATGTCAGCGCCGATTATTGTTTCATTTTGCATTATTTTTTCCCCTGCTGAATTTTTTTTTTTTACTATTGGTAGATTTATTTTAAAATTTCTAATAACTTTATATTGTGTTCATATATGATACTTAAAGGTAAAACTCAAGTGGATTTGGGGAAAAAATATGCAATAAGTATTTATTTGAGCATGTTAGGTGCCTGACACTGTTTTGTGTGCTATGGATATAGAAATGAGCAAGATGGACAAGATCTCTACTCCCTTGGAATTTACATTGAGAAATAAGATCCCAAAAGCAAAGGGAAGAGAATTTCAACATGGAAAAACAACTTTATGGAGAGCTAGGACCAAATCCATTTGATCAGGGAGGCTGGAAGGAAATGAGATCTGAGAAGCAGGCAAGAGCCAGATCATATAACATTTTGTAAGCAGTGACAAAGGGCTTGGATTTCATTCTAAATTTGTAAATTTGTTCTTAAGCGCAGTCTGGCTAAGTCCTTATTGCCACTCTTTGGTTTCCTTCTCTTGGTTTCCTTGACTTATTAAATTGTTTCTTCACCTCAGGTGTTCGATATCATTTTATTCTTTATTAAGCAAGATGGTGGACCACGAGAGTTTTCAACACTGCCAGTGAAATTTTGAATGAAACCGTTTGTTAGTTTTTATGAGTGAACCGTGCAGTTAAATGCATCTTAAAGGTAGAGCTTTAGCCTTGCCTCCATCCTCTGCAAGGAGCAGCTGAAACAGTTTCTTAAGAATGGAAAATCTTTTTGAGTTGAGAGTAGCCAATCTGGAATGAGGCATCTTTGAGAAGTAATTAGTTAAGGGAAAGGCTTCAGAGGTGAAATACATACTCAAGGTTTTGGATGTTCAGTATCAAATCAGTTTGAAGTTACACAACAAGGTTCTTTTTCAAGAGTTATGGAACTTTATTGGTGTGCCGGTTGTGACTGTGATCATCATTAGAGTTTATAGTCTTATTGGCATTTTCTGTCCCAATTATTTTTATCTCAAGTATAATAGTTTGTCCTGTAAAAATATGAATGTAGGAGCCATCTCTGAGAAAACTCTTGAATTGATTTTGACTCTTTTATGTGGACTTGAGTTGTATTTATTTGATTCCGACGATGAAGTAATCTTTATTTAAAAATTGCAGGACATTTTACTTCAAATAAGAAACATGGTGAAACTAATCCACACGTTAGCTGATCATGGTGATGATGTCAACTGCTGTGCATTCTCCTCTTCCCTCTTGGCCACTTGCTCTTTGGACAAAACAATTCGCCTGTACTCCCTCAGTGACTTTACTGAACTGCCCCACTCACCATTGAAGCTTCACACCTATGCTGTCCACTGCTGCTGTTTCTCCCCTTCAGGACATATTTTGGCTTCCTGTTCAACAGACGGTACCACTGTCCTATGGAATACTCAAAATGGAGAGCCTTTGGCAGTGATGGAACAGCCCAGTGGTAGCCCCGTGAGGGTTTGCCAGTTTTCCCCAGACTCCACTTGTTTGGTGTCAGGCGCAGCTGATGGAACGGTTGTTTTGTGGAATGCTCAGTCATACAAGTTATATAGGTATGAACGTTTAAATCCTTTCTGCTTTAATATTCAAATTAAAATATTACAACGCTCAGTCGTACAAGTTGTATAGGTATGAATATTTAAATGCTATTAACAAGTCTACCAAAAAAATAAAAATAGAAGGCAGAATATTTTGATGACTTGAAGAAGCAGATAATTTTCAGACACCACAAGGAATAACATTTTGACTTGATTTCCGAAGGACATAAAAACAGATGTGTAAGTGGTTCTTATAGTAGATGTGCTTGGCTCTGAGAGTTTTATATTTCCAATCTTTCTCTTGTAAAATAAGGATTAATCTGTTAGACTTTTATGGATTTTGACTTTAAGAGCTAGACGAAGAAAATGGCCTTTTGAATAAGGTTCAGTAATTTTAGGCTTTATTTTTGTCACTCATGACCCAGGTGTTCTCAATAATAGACTAATGGTAGGTAAGTCTCACCTAAAGAGACACAGCTATTTTCCTGACTAGGATTCTTGCTGGGTGAATAATCAACCCCAACCCCAGATAAAAGAACCTTGTGATTAGTGTAGTGTTGTGTTACATTTAAAAAAACAAGCAAACGAAAAACAACTGAAAACTCCTTTTAGATAAAAATACATCAATTATGTTACACTGGTAATGTTCTGTTGCAACTTGTCAACATGAAAGCTATGTATTTTTATGTACATTGTGGTGAAATACATATAACAAAAAGTTTACCCTTTGAGTATTTTTTTCTTTCTTTTTTAAAAAACATTTATTTTGAGAGAGAGAGTGAGAGAGCTTGCATACACTAGCTGGGGAGGAGCAGAGAGAGAGACAGACAGACAGAATGCCAAGCAGACTCCATGCTGTCAGCGCAGAGCCAAAATCAAGTCACACAGACGTTTACCCGACTGAGCCACCCATAAACTTTTCAATATTACCAAGTAAAATAGCCCAGTATACTTTCTTCTCCCTGCCCCCCAGCATCATTCAAAGCACATGCCAGCTGGTAAACAACTGTTGCTCATTAGATTTAGGTCTTTTGATTGAAGAAGGTCATGTGTTTTAAATGGTGTTAATGAATAGTTTAAAGAGAATGCGCAGGAGGAATGACATCTTTTTTATTTTTTATCTATTTTTTCAGTATATGAAATTTATTGTCAAATTGGTTTCCATACAGACATCTTTTTTACATGCGTGAAATATAGAGGTCAACTAAGGAATTTTCCTTTTCACTTATCAGATGATGACTTCTGGCCCTCTGGCATCACGACCCTAATGTATGTTGTAAAATGATACACTGCAGATTCAAGTGCTGGATGGGACACTGCACTAATTGTTGGGCTTTTACCAGTTTTTTTTCCTAATTGAGAAAATAATTAATATTGTCAGCACAGTGCTTCTTTTTCTTCCCAAGATAATTTTCTTTTCGTAAAGAATTCATACTTGAAAATAAAAGATTTCACTGTTGCTTCTTTTAATACTAAAGTTGAAAGTACTTTTGACCCTAACAACATGTTTTTCAGTAAGAATAGGTTTTTAAGAAATATGTGGCCATGGTTGATAGTAGTGGTTGTCAGAGCTTTTTTTAAGTTTTGTAGATTTTAACCTGTTCATACAGACCTGCCATTTGGAAAAATACAAAGATACATGGACTTTGGTTTAGATCTGTATAGCTTAGGCTTGAATTCGTTAGTTAAGATAACATTTAGAGCCTCTTTTTTTTAAGTGTATGATTATTTATATAGACATCTGCCCTTTCTAGTTTTCAGGTAGCCATTTTTCCTGTTTTTACTATATCAAGCTGTTGTTAGAAATTGTAATATAAGGTAAAAGATACTCTGAAATGAAAACCTCCCCCTTCTTCTTTTTATTTATTTATTTTTTTGCTTTTATTTCAGGTGTGGTAGTGTTAAGGATGGCTCCTTGGTGGCCTGTGCATTTTCTCCTGATGGAAACCTCTTTGTCACTGGCTCCTCGTGTGGAGATTTAACAGTGTGGGATGATAAAATGAGGTGTTTGCATAGTGAAAAAGCACATGATCTTGGAATTACCTGCTGTGATTTTTCTTCACAGCCAGTTTCTGGTTGGTTATTTTACTCTTTTAAGCACTAGTGGTTCCTATTTGTAATTTGTATATGACTTCTGGTTCTTTATTCATTTTCATTTCACCTTTAGTAAAATGAGAAGCCCCTTTAATTCATTCCTTTTAAGGAAATCATTCTCCTTTCTCTTGATCAAAATGAAATCACAAAGAACATGATAGGGGAAAATCAGGTTCTTGAATATATGTTGGTGATGACTCAGCTTTGTACAGTACATCTGGATTCCTTGGATATGGTAATTTAGAGGACTTGACCCTATTTTAAAATACAGTATGTTAATATTCAAAGAGAAATGTGAAGTTAAAAAAAAATTGGAAACAGAAGCTAAATTTTCAAAACTCTACTAATTTAATCTTTGAAGCAAAAGCTAAATTTATGACATGTTTAACAACACAATTAGCTTTTAGAAGAAGTACAGACTCCTGAATATAGATAGACTCTTGGTTTTAAATAGATAGCAGTGAGTTGGGAAGCTTTCTTCTTCTGTTTCATCCCCTGTGTTAGGATGGAAGTTCTGCCTTTGTTGCTTCCAGTCTTGTTACACCACCAGTGCTGTCCTATTAGCAGTATAATGGGAGCTACGTTTGTAAATTTAAAATTTTTTAGTAGTAGGTGACATTAATTTTAATGATATATTTTAATTGTACTCAATATATATTAAATATTTCAGTAATCGATAGTAACAATAAGATATTTTACTACTTTTTGGTGCTAGGTTTTTGAAATCTGGTGTGTGTATTATGTCACATTTCAATTTATACTAGCCACATTTTAGGCATTCAGGAGCCACATGTGGCTAGTGACTACCTTTATTGCACAGCCCAGGGCCAGAAGGTGGGCAGGATCATTTTGGCACTTCCCTATTTCAAACCTATTAGTGAATGGTTAAAATAAGTTTAAGGTAAGAGAAAATGCCAAATCCAAAACATAAAGCCTGACACACTCTGTTTCCCTGCCTCTTAAAGCACACTTGGCCTCATGCATTCTCTTGCCACACTGGCCTCCTTTCATTCCTTGAATGTTTCTAAGATTTTTCCAAGGGTTTTACATGTGAACCCTTCACCTGGTTACTCTTAGATATCCTTTAGATTTCAGGTAAAAATCACTTCAGATGAACCTCCCCTGTGCTTACCCATTTAATTATATCTTAATACATATCTGAGCCCAAACTTCCTTTGATGAAGCTACATGTGTGATGATGTTGGGTGGAACTTATGTAAAATTGAGTTGATTTCAATATTTACATTACCAACAGGTATTTCGGAGCTTATCTAGTGTGTATGTAATTATACACTGAAATTATCTCACTAAACATTACAAACTAATGGATTTTTTTATGACACCAAATTTACTGATTACTTTCCCTAATTTGTATAATTTCCACCAAATAAAATAGACCGAGTTAATGTTATTTTGGATTCATATAATTCCAGCATTTGTCTTGATTAAATCAAATGCGGGGAAAAATCTCATTATTATTTCATGTGAATTATAGACTAAGCTTTTAAGAAATGGGTATGTTCTTGGGGTGCCTGGGTGGCTCAGTCAGTTAGGTATCCGACTTCAGCTCCGGTCATGATCTCAGCGTTCGTGAGTTCAAGCCCCGTGTCGGGTTCTGTGCTGACCGCTCAGAGCCTGGAGCCTGCTTTGGATTCTGTCCCTCCCCTACTCACACTCTGTCTCCCTCCATCTCTCAAAAATGAATAATGTTAAAAAAAAAAAATTAAAAAAAAAAAGAAATGGGTATGTTCTTTAAAAAAAAAAAGTTAAGTTGGAAATAATTAAACATTTAACACTCATAACTTTTCTTCCTAATTTTTCCCATCAGTGCTAGCCTCATAGACTCTAAAATTGGGCTGGAAAATTCTCTAGGCTTAGTGGCTCAATATTGGCCCATGGAACCTTGAGTTACCTTAATGGAAGGTAAATAAAAAAAGGTATTTTGTTGAAGCAACTTCAGGGGTTAGAGTCCTAATCTTCTGAAGTACCTTGTTGAAAATAAATTCTTATAACATAGAATGAAATGTTGGTTAAAGTTAATATCTCTTGTGAATATGGTTTAAATGAATAGAATTAACATCTCGATATAGGAAGTGGAAAATTTTTTGGTTTAAATGTTTTATCAATTCTTGTGTATTTATTTTTAACAAATTTTACGTTTTTAGATGGAGAGCAAGGTCTTCAGTATTTTCGATTGGCATCATGTGGTCAGGATTGCCAGATCAAAATTTGGGTTGTTTCTTTTACCCATATCTTAGGTATGTATTAATTAGTAGTTCTCTAAAATTATTTATAGTCAAGATAGAATTTCTATATGAATGATTCTTTTTACTTAAGGAATTCTGGATATCTAGAAGTGATTATAAAAATATGCTTTAATAAGTTTTAATCAGAGAAATTACATATACATGATTTAAAAATTGGATGCTCATCACTGATTATGACCTCAACACCATCACCACACACATTTCTGCTGACCAGAGGTAACCGCTTTGCACTTTATCTGTTTGCAATTCTTGGTGGTTTTCACAGTTTCTGTAAATATTGTTATACCACTATATTTTAAATGTATTCACTGTAGGGATTGTTATTTGATAGTGTGTGGGAGGTCGTTCCTCCCTGTATTGCGCTATTCCTTCAGGTGACCCTTCAGTCAAGAAACTTACATTATTCAGTTTTGAAAAAGTGTTCCTTTAAGTTATTTCTTTAATAATTTCTTCCCCATGTCCTCTCTTTTAATAACTCTCATCAATAGAACGTTGGACCTCCTAATTTCATTCCCTATGGAATTTTTTATTCCATCATATTTTCAATTTCTATTAGCTCATATTATTTTCTGTTTCTTTCTCTTACTGTTTTTATTTTATGAATGCAAGATCATCTTAAAACTCTCAGGGTATTAATTAGAGGCTTTTTGTTTTGTTGTTCCCTTCGGTTTCCTGATTATCTTTGTTTGCTCTTGGGCCTTTTGTTTGTTTGTTTACTCTGATCTTTCTCTTTCATATGGTTACCTTCTTCAAATGTCTGGTGATCCTTGTTTTCCATTTACATTTAATAACTAGGCAAAAATAAGGTATTTAGAGGGTCTATGCACACAGTGGTGTGTTGTTGCTGGCTTCTCTTTCGATTAAAGGGGTGGGTTGTTGGCCCTTACTGAGGAGGATTTAGGGGCTTAGGGAATTGCCCTGGAGCTGCCAGGGAGCTCCCCAGAAAGCTGTTATTTTCCCTAGAAATATTTTGCTCAGAAAGCAGTATCAGGCTTTCGTTCAGTATGCTATGGGTGGGACCAGGGAGGAATTAAAGGTAGACACTGTTTCATAAACAGGCTTTTCACTAACTTTTTTGTTTTCAGGTCGATGTCTGTGTCATTCTGACTTTCCTTTTCATTAGCTTTTGATAGTCCTAAGTCTTTTGGGGTATTCTTGGACATAGCCCCTCCTTTTGCACTCTGGGCTGTTACTTTTTCCTCCTCATTAGTTAATTTGCTTTCTGACTTTCCAGAATTGGTTTGAATTTTGGATTGTTCATACCTCTCTTTCTATTCTCTTCATTGATGTGATTTTATATCTTTATTAATTCTTCCACTATCATTTCAATGAGGACTCTGAAATTATATGGTCATTTGGCCATCTTGCTTCAGATGCCTAAAAATATTCTTATTTGATTATTTGTTACCTAATAAGCTTCAGTTAAATTACAAACTGCAAATATTTTTTCCTACTTGTTGAAACTTTTACCTGCTCTAATGACTTTTTGTTTAATTAAATGCTTGTTATCATAAGAGCCATTAACACTTCAAAAAAGTTTTCATTAGGTCTGAGAAAATTAATAGATTTCACTTATTTCCTTATCTCCTCAGGTCAACTTCCTAATAATTTTTATAGCTTGTCACTAAAATGTATTGAATTCCCTGGGTTTACCTTTAAAATAGTTGTGCTATTTCTTTTCAGTAATTATAGAAGGTATGAAAAGGATTTTAGTGTTCCCATACTTTGTAGGAGTATATATATTAGAATTATAAGATGGATAAATTACCATTGATTATTTGTGGAATGAGAAAATATTTTTTTAATATCATATTTTGAAAACTGATCTTTGTTTAGGCATTTGAGCAATTTGATTCCTTTTTAGGCATTTGGGCAATTGTGTGTGTGTATATGTATATATGTATGTGTGTATGTATTTTTATTTTTTTAACATATATATACTTTATAAGTAGGCTCCATGCCCAGCATGGGGCTCAAACTCATGACCCCAAGATCAAGAGTTACATTCTCCACTGACTGAGCCAGCCAGGAACCCCAATATGTATATTTTTTATATTTTTTAAAATTAGATGCCAAGATTGTCTTATACTGTATTTTAAAATTTTATATTAGTTTAAAATTTCATATTTTTATGTATTTTATAGAGTTTAACATTAAAAATTTTAAAGCATTTGATCATTACAATCCTCTGCACCTTTGCTGAGTGCACCATTTACTTTATCCATTATTGAACTTCTGAAACCACTTAATCACACTGCATTCCAGTACCTGAGTTGCAGGGGGAGTTTTTTTCATTTTTGTATTGTTTAGGCACTTAAAGATTTAAGTTTATTTATTATTTAATATTTATTTAATTCATTATTTATTATTTAATTATTTTTAATTTTTTTATTAAAATGAATAAGTGAAATAGTTTTGACTTAAATTCTAAGCACAGTCAGCTTGCTAATTTTTCTCACCTTGTTATTTGCAGGTTTTGAATTAAAATATAAAAGTACACTGAGTGGGCACTGTGCTCCTGTTCTGGCTTGTGCTTTTTCTCATAATGGGCAGATGCTAGTCTCGGGGTAAGCTTTTTAGTTTAATTTCCTTACACCATTTTCATATGAAATAGGACATACATAAAAGTACATAAAACATAAGAGAATAGCTCAATAAAGTTATACAGACCTGTGTAACCACTACTCAGGTCAAGAAATAGAACATCACTGGTTCTGCTCTGAAAGTCCTCCCCTTCCAGGTACCCCTGTAGGGTGACAGCACCTCCGGTCATATACAATATTGCTTTTTTCTTTTAAACTGATTTAAAACAAATCATGCAATGTGTATTGTTTTGTGTCTGGCTTTCCTTAGCGTGATGTTTCTGACATTCATATTAATGCATACAGCTGTGGTTTGTTGATTTTCATTGTTTATATTATATATATATAATACATATATATATAATATGAATATATAATTATATATATAATATATATATATTATATATATATATATGCTCTCTGTATTTCAGTATATGAGCCACTTATTGGTTATATGTGTTACAAATATCTTTTCCCTTCTGTGGATTTGCCTGTTCACAGTTTATAATTTTAGTGTACTTAGTTTTTTATGTTCTGAGTCATAAAGGTATTTTCCCATATTATCTTCTAAAACCTTCGTTATTTTTCTTTTCTCAAATTTGATATCTGGGCATCATGTACAATAGGAATCCAATATTCTTTCCATGTGGATAGCCAGTTGTCCAAGTACTATGCATCGAAAATGCCATCTTTTCTCCATGTTGTTCTGCTACCTTGTGAGAAACCACTGACCATGTGTGTGTGGATCTGGTTCTCAGCCTGCTTTTTTGTTCTAAATAATAAACTTACTATTTTTTTCTGTTTATCCCTTCTCTAAAACCATTCTGTCTTTCCAAGGCTTTGTATTTTAGCTATTCCTGAATTTTGACACTTCCATATAAATTTTAGATTTAGCTTGTCATATTGCCTCTAGTTACTCTCTGTACAGCCACAGACCTGTTTGGATTTTGATTGTGGTTGTAATGAGTCTGACAAAATCAGAGATAATTGACCTCTTTATGATATTGAGTCTTCTAATCCATGAATGTGGTATGTTTCTCCATTTATTTTTGTTTTGATTTCTCTCAATAATTGTCTTCTATGTAGAAGTCTTCCTCATCTTTTATTAGATTTATTTCTAAGCACTTAATTCTTTTTGTTGCTATTATAAAAGAGATGGCAAATGTAGGGAAGTAAATATGGGAAAACCACAGATTTACCTGTAAAGATCTTAAATTTTGTGTTTTTGATAACAAAAATCAATCATATCACATTAATAATGATGATTTTTGTTTCTTCCTTTCTAATCATTGTACCTTTGATATCATCTATGTGCTGCTGAACTGGCTGACACTACCAAGATAATGAAACAGTGATAACAGCCATCCTTTGATTCCTTTTTGCAAAGGGAAAGCTTTCATTATTAAGTATGATCATATAGGTTTTGGGGAGATAAACTTTATTAGCCCCTCTGTTCCTTCTAGCTTATAAGTTTCTTTTTTTTTTTAATCATGAAGAGGTATTATGATTTTAACTGTATCTTTTGAAATAATCATATGATTTTTCTTTTATTCTGTTAGGGTGGTAAATTATATTGACTTTTCAAATGTTAAACCAACCTTGCTTTGTTGGAATAAATACAGTTTACTCAGGACTTGTATTTTTGTGTATTGCAGTAGAGAAGTCTGATTCTAATTGTTACTTCTTTGTAATTTGTATTTTTTTTCACTGGCTGCTCACAAAAATGTTCTCTCTGGTTTTTTGCACTTACTTTGTATTTAGATTTGGATTTCTTTTTATTTAGTTTGCTTTGGAATTCACTGAGCTTGTTAAATATGTAGAGTAATAATTCATCAGTTAAGGGGAAATTCTTATTATCTCTTCAAATATTACTTCTGCCCTTTCTCTCCTCTAAATCTCGGACTCTAATTAAATGCAAAATATACCTTCTTACTATAAACTTTGTATCTTTTTTCTTCTGTATTTTTCATTCTCTTATTTCTTGTGCTGTATTCTGAATAATTTCTCCTTTGCTGATGCCCTCCTTAGCTTTATCTGATATGTTACTTTAAACTGGTCCATTGATGGATCTTTAATTTTGGTTATTTTACTTTTTGTTCCTGGCATTTCTATTTGGCTAGTTTTTCCAGGTCCACTATGTCACTTTTTATGATCTCTAGTTCTCTGTTGAAAATTTTAATCTTGGCTTCTATTTTCCAAAACTTTGTTCTATAAAGCAATTGGTTTGGTACACAGTGGTATGATTCAGTTACTTTATATTCTCCTATTTGTGTACTTTGGTATATTTTCTCCTTGCTGCCATTGGATTTTTGCAAACTTGCCTGTCTGATCTCACAGGTCATAGCACTGAAATGCACATTCATAGCTCTTCACAGCAGCTTTTGCTCCAGCCACGATATTTAGGCTCCTAACATTCACTTAAAATATTCTGGACTGAACCTGATAGTTCTTTTCCCATATTCTCTAATCCTTGCCAGATAAAAGCCAAATAATTAGTTATATTGCCATCATTTTAGATTGACTCTTTCATCTCAAATGATGAAAATGGCTCATCAAAAAAGCATTTATAGTAATTCTCCTTTGACCTAGGATTGAAATCAGTGGAAAGTTTAAACAAATAAAGTGGATTTCCTTCTGTTGTTTGGGGGGATATATTGTACATTTCATTTTTGAGAGGTGAATTGACAAAATGATGGTATGAAATTCAGCAAGTATTTATGACTCTCTTATGTACCCAGGTCTCTGCCATTGCAATAGGGCATGTAAAAGGAAGTATAAGACAGTGTGCCCTTAAAGACGTTTTGATTCTCTATCTTGATGTTCACGTGATAACCTAATAATAATACAAGATCTAACATGTCTTTGCTTTCTGAATCATGAAAGAAGTATTAAGTGATATTCAGTATAGTTTTTGTGTTACTATTTGTGCTATAAAAATGGCATTTTATAGCATACTTCCTTATATATATGTCATTTATAATTAGTATTTTATGTTAACTAAGATAGACCTTTTCAGTCATTCTGGATTAATGGAATTTTACATTATTAAATACTTTTTGGCATATGTGCTCTAGGTCACATTCAGATATTTTTCTGAATATTCTTAGTTCATTTGGATAAATATATAGGCAAGTGAATTGTTTGGAAATGTAAAGGATGGTGAAAGATAAACATTTAGTCTTTTAGGAGAATTGGGACATATGTTTTAACTATATTTCGTGAGTAGATAAAGAACAAGTTAATTGGTTGATAATAGATTCCATCTGCAACTAAGAATCATTGGTAAGATGGAATGGATACATCTGCTAAAGAGAGAGTAGGAAAAAAGTGAGTAGGATAAAAGATTTTTGAATACAAGTGGCTACATAGGAAAAATGAATTGACCCCAGAATGGGATTATAGGTCAGGTGTGCTTAGGAAGTTGTATAGGGGATAGATGCAGGGTAACTATGTAAAAGGCATTATGGAATTTATGCAGATATGGGAGGATTGGGGAAACAGGGCATTCCAAGAGGCAGGAAATTCTTGAGTGAATTACAATGTATTATAAATGGAGAGGTGCCTGGGTGGCTCATTTGGTTGAGTGTCCAACTCTTGATTTTGGCTCAGGTCATGATCCCAGGGTTGTGGAATCTAGCCCTTGTCAGACTCTGTGCTGAGTGTGGAGCCTGCTTGAGATTCTCTTTCTGTCCTTTAGCCCCTCCCCAGCTTGCACTCTCTCTCTCTCTCTCTCTCTCTCTCAAAACGAAATAAATCTTAAAAAAAAAAAAAAGTATGATAAATGTAAAAAGGAGTAATGGGAATTGAGGCTGGAAAAATAGATTGTAGAGATGAAAGAGAACTAGGATGTTGTTATAACTTGGTATAGATTTAGGAAAACAATTGAAACTTTGAAAGCATTTCTAATATGCATCTCCTAGCTATAGGAGAGATGGGTGTTAAAGGTTAAATAAAGAAATTAAACTATGATTTAGGTCAATGGTTCTCATACATTTTGGTTTTAGGATTCTTTGACATTCTTAAAAGTTATTGACCTCAAAGAGCTTTTGCTTATATGGATGATATATATCATATATATGCTATATATATATATATATATATATATATATATATATATATATATATATATGATATCTATATATGATCTCTATATATGATATCTATATGATATATATGTATATATTACATGTATATGTGTGTAATATATATATTACATGTATGTGTGTGTATATATGTGATATATATTACATATATATACATATATATATGTATATTGCTATATACCAAAAATAAAACTGAGAAAATTCTAAAATATTTTTAATTCATTAAAAATATATACTCATTGCATGTTAAGATTTTTTTCTTAGGAAAAATAAAAAGAGTGGCATTGTTTTACATTATTTAAAATCTCTTCAATATCTGGGCTAGCAGAAGATACATGGGTTCTCATGTCTGCTTCACATATTTCATTAGTTCTCAGAGCTATGATGGCATCACCCACGATGGAACAAAATACGTAGGAATTTATTCCATCTTTCTCTGCATCTCTCTTCTAATAATTTTCCTCTAGGCTTTGGCAGAATTTGTCTTTTGTTCTACCCTACTTCTCTTGATCAACCAGATAAAACAAACATATAGCTTTTGTTCAGGCAGGAAAGATCAGTCTTCCTAATTCAAATAGGGTTGCCACTTTCCATAAATTCTCAGTTCTAGTAGGTAGGATTCCTTGGAAACCAGTTTTAAAATGCTCATTGTTATTAGAGTTCAATAGATAAAACCCTCTTTTCTTCTTTTAAAAAAATTAAAAAAAATTTTTTTTTAACGTTTATTTATTTTTGAGACAGAGAGAGACAGAGCATGAACGGGGGAGGGTCAGAGAGAGGGAGACACAGAATCTGAAACAGGCTCCAGGCTCTGAGCCGTCAGCACAGAGCCCCAAGCAGGGCTCAAACTCACGGACCGCGAGATCATGACCTGAGCCGAAGTCGGCCGCTTAACCGACTGAGCCACCCAGTCGCCCCTGTTTTAAAAATTTTTTTAAATGTTTATTTTTGAGAGAGAAAGAGCATGAGCATGGGAGGGGCAGAGAGAGAGTGAGAGAGTGAGAGAGAGAGAGAGAGAGAGAGAGAGAGAGAGAGAGAGAGAAAATCATAAGCAGGCTCCACACTGAAAGCAGAGCACCCAGTGTGGGACTCAAACTCATGAACTGTGAGATCAGGACCTGAGCCAAAGTTGGATGCTTAACCTACTGAGCTACCCAGGTGCCCACCCTTTTCTTCTTCTTGAGTCGGAAACCAGTGACAGAGAACTACAGGACAGACTGGATGACATGTCTGTAGATTTGCAGCTGACTTGCTCACTGCTCTTGGGCCGCCAGCACCACTGCAGACTTCCCCTGCAGAAGCAGATCAGGTAAAAGAGAAGGGGCTGGGCCAAATGGCCTAATGTCTTCCCCCAAACTTTCCAGTCATCTGTCATTCTTTTTCTGCTAAGCAGGAGAGGAATAAGACCAGGAACCTTATTCCAGAAAGGCTGAGAAATGTACCCTTTCATCCAACAAGATGTTTGTTTATATTTTATCTATTTTGTAAATGTAAAGGATAGAGTTTTATTGTCATGAATTTGGAGTGGCTTTAACAAACAACCTTCTCTTGCTCAGTAATGACTAGAATAAGGCTTGAGATCACTCTTCCAAAATCATCTTTTCCCCTCTATCTCTTTACAACATTGTTTATAATCCTATAGAACAGGTCAGTACATTTAGTAGCCTAAAAGTGCATGATGGCGATTTATCAATAGATAAATAAAGATAAAATTAGATATTGCATTGCTTTAAATTAGATGTCTTGTGAAAGCTTTAATGAAATATGAATGGCCATGTCATCTGCCTTATGTGTTTTTAG